>NC_091990.1:24510748-24867623 GCF_044704955.1 Pristiophorus japonicus
AGGAAGATTAACTATCTGCGACATTTATTGACGCCAGTTAAACTTTTTAGGGACACATGTTGGAATTATGCTTAAAAATGTAGGATTTAAATTATAATCCATTCATTTAAGTATATAAAATTCCACGTTATTCACAGAATTGCTAAAATTGGGGGTGGGGGAATAAAAAGGTAATTTTAAACGTACCTCAAGTTTCGTGCTGGGATTCCTGGACAGGAGCTCAGAGTATGTTGTGCATGGTAGCTGCCTTTAAATTCTAACAGGTATATAAAGGAGTCTAAACACAAACAAGTCAGGCTGCCGTGGGTGTGTAAATAACAATGCACAGTTAGAAACCTGTTTTCGTTTCATCACATTTCCCAAAACGAAAGGAGCCTGGAGGCTTTAGTTTGGAGGGAGTTCTCTCGCTGCTCCTGACTGCCGCCGCGGCAGTGACTCAGGCGCACATCCAGACCAATTTCAGGTAAGTTCTTGGTCAATTTCGCGTGACAAGGTGGCGCATCGCCCTCGGCAAGAAACTGGCCAAACCCGGGGACAAAATTCCAGCTTTCTGCAGTTAGTTTCAGCTAACACATTGAACAAGCCGGGGCTCTTTCCTTCCAGGTGTTGTTCAAAATCATGAAGAAGGGGTTTGATGGAGTAAATAAGGAGAAACTCTTCAGTGGCAGAAGGGTTGGTAGCCAGAGGATAAATATTTAAGGTAATTGGTTCTTTTGCCAGAGGCAACATGGGAATTGTTTTTTTTACACCGCAAGTTGTGATCTGGAATGTACTGCCTGACAGGGCGGTGGAAGCAGATTCAATAATAACTTTCAAAGAGAATTGGATAAATACTTCAAGGAAAAAAATTACAGGGCTTATGGGGGAAGAGCAGGGGGGTGGAACTAATTGGTGGCTCTACTCACAGTGGAAATTCCAACAGTGACTACACTCAAAGTACTTCATGGGCTGTAACGTGCTTTGAGATGACTGGTGGCCGTGAAAGGTGCTATATAAATGAAGAGCCAACAAAGGCACAATGGGCTGAATGGCCTCCTTCTGTGCTGTATCATGGAAAGAGAAGGCTGTGAGATCTTAAGTTATGAAGTAAAGTGGTTTGATAGGGTAGATGTAGAGAAAATATTTCTACTTGTGGGGGAAACCAAAACTAGGGGCCATAAATATAAGATAGTCACTAATAAATCCAACAAGGAATTCAGAAGAAACTTCTTGAGAATAGTGAGAATTTAGACTTTCTTACCACATAGAATTGTTGGGGTGAACAGCGTGGATGTATTTAAGGGGAAGCTAGATAAACACATGGAGAAATGAATAGAAGGGTATTCTGATAGGGTGAGATAAGGGTGGGTGGGAGGGGGCTCGTGTGTAGTATAAACACCAGCATTGACCAGTTAGGCTGACTGGTCTGTTTCAGTGCCGTTAATTCTATGTAAAAGATAGTTTCAGCAGAACCCAGAATATGCATCACAGTCACATCACTGCAGGAATATTGTTTTGGCCATCACTGCAAAGGTATGTTTAACCTATGGTTAACAGTCATTCCCATCCAAACACGTGGCTGAGCTCAGTCATGTACTGAATTGAAAATGGCTGGTTCTAGCACCTCAACCTGGCTCTGCCCTTTGGGTCAGGTAGATGTGGGTACAAACCCAGCTTAGGTTTGCTAACTGTGATTGGATGTATTGCTGGAAGTTTCATCAAATGAATTTCTGCCTCCAACCGCCACTCCCGTCATTCGTCACCCGGCATGTCCATCCTTGCCTTGCCCCGCCTTCCCCACAGCCAATTGGAAAGCGAACAGACACTTTGTTACCCACTTGGATGATTCCTGACTGTCAGTCAAAGGCCTTTTTTTTAAATCCCATCTCTGATGTTTTTATAACGAGTAAGCAAAAAGTTAAAAGCTTGTGAAGGCTAATCAGGGATGGGCAATAAATGGCAAACATGCCAGCAACACCAATTCAATTATTTTAATGCTTCTATGCTGTTTCTCCAGGGTTGCTTGCCGCAGTGCCCAGGAAAAGAAAAACAAAGACTTGCATTTCTATAGCACCTTTTCATAACCTCAGGATGTCCCAAAGTGCTTTACAGCCAATTAACTACTTTTTTGAAGAGTAGTTACTACTGTTGTGTAGGAAATGCGGCAGCCAATTTGTGCCCAGCAAGCTCCTGCAAACAGCAATGTGATAATGACCAGATAATTTGTTTTAGTGATGCAGGTTAAGGGATAAATATTGGCCCCAGGACACCGGGGAGAACTCCACTGTTCTTCAATATAGTGCCATGCAATGCTCCCTGTAATTATCCCTTTAACTTGCTGCAGGGGTCATTCAAAATACCATGCGTGGCTGGTTTTTGCATTACAAAGATGGCTGCATGGGTTCCCTGGACTGCTGCACAGCTTAACGAGAACATTGCTGCTATGGGATCTTTTACATCCACCAGAGAGGACACCTGGTTTAACGTCTCATCTGAAAGATGGCACCTCTGACAGTGCCGTGCTCCCTCAGTACCGCACTGGGCGTGTCAGGCTAGATTATGTGCTGAAGTATCTGGAGTGAGTCTTGAACTCACTCGGGGAGATTAATCTTTAATTGCTGGAGACTTCAGGATAATCCTGGAAAGTAGACCACCTTACTGGAGGTTTGGAGATGCTGCCCTCCAGGTGAGCGGTTTGAAGAAGAGCAGGGGAATTCTAGAGTGCTGCCTAAAATTCCTTCTTTCAGCCAACACCATTAGAACTGGTTAGTGATCTTGCTGCTACTTGTGGGTGTGTTTGTACTCCGTTTAGTACCTGTATCACCTGAAGACTAAAACTGAGCCAACCGTAACCTTGCAGACCAATTGCAATCCAAGGCCTGATCTGACTCTGGAGAGAGAATCACTGAGGGTTCGCAAGGCTATCTCCTGCTATTTCCAATTTACATGGATTGAGTGCAAATCCACACTGCTTGGGATGGGAGGATGTCTGTTAATTGAAATGTTTGGAGAGTGGGGATTCTCTCTTGCCCCCTTCCATGCTCACTAAACATTTAGATTTTAACTGTTGGCACTACGCATGCTCAGAAGTCTCCCCTGGGTAGGACAATCAGTGTTCCAGATGGGTAGTGTGTACAGGGTCCTACCTAGTTTCAATCTGTACAGCAGCTATCTTTATCAGATGGCAGGATCGTATTGTGCGCATAAATGTTTCTCCAGGGACTTGAGCACATTAACCTAGGCTGGCACTCCAGTGCAGTGCTGAGGGAGTGTTGCACTGTTGGAGGTGCCATCTTTTGGATGAGACGTTAAACCAAGGCCCCATATGCCCCCTCGGGTGGAAATAAAAGATCTCCTGACACTATTTCGCAGAAGAGCAGGCGAGTTATCCCCGGTGAGCTGGCCAATGTGATCTGGCCAGTATGTATCCCTCAATCAACATAACAAAAACCGATTATCTGGTCATTATCACATTGCTGTTTGTGGGAGCTTTATGCGCGCAAATTGGCTGCCACATTTCCTACATTACAACAATGACTACACTCAAAGTACTTCATTGGCTGTAAAGCACTTCGAGACGTCCGGTGGTCATAAAAGCCACTATATAAATGTAAGTCTTTCTTCTTTCATACATCACAACAGTAATGGCACCTCAAAGACATTCATTGTGTGAAGCCCTTTGAGATGTTTCAACTGAGACTTGATTTAAGTGCTATATAAAGGCAAGTTTCTTTCACAAACACTGGCCTGTACCAGTTTGATTCCAATATAATAAAAACTCCGTTTCAATATGGTGAGTCAAAATAATTGGGTCTCTATTTTGACAACATAAATTCAACATCTGCCCCCTCCATCTGTGCTGTGCTGTGGCTGTAGTGTGTACTATCTAATGGAACAGCACCAGCCAGACTCAGAAACTGCACCACTGAGAAGGTCACATGGGAACACCATCACGTCCAAGTCACACACCATCCTACCTTGGACATATACTGGCCGTTCTTTCATTGTCACTGGGTCAATATCCTGGAACTCCCTACCTACAACACAGTGGGAGTACCTTCACCACATGGACTGTAGCAGTTCAAGAAGGTGGCTCACCACCTCCTTCTCAAGGGGCAACTAGGGAATGAGTAATAAATGTCAGTGACACCCACATCCTATTTATTCATTTGTTCTCAGGAACGACATGGGTGAATTTCCGCCAAGCTGTCCCACTCTCTCACCATGACTTTAGTAGAAGTTGAGTGGAACGGGGTTTATGTCAGTTACAGTGGGCGAGTCTCCGAGGAAATTCACCCCCAGGATTTCTCGGGAGCTAATTACATAGAATTTACAGCACAGAAGCCAATCATTTGGCCCAACAGGTTCAAGCAGTTGTTTGATTCACACGAACCTCCTCCTACCCTTCTTCATCTCACCCCATCAGCATATCCTATTCCTTTCCCACTCGTGCTTCCCCTTAAATGCATCTATGCTATTCACTTCAACCACTCTGTGTGGCAGCAAGTTCCACATTCTAACCACGCAAGAAGTTTCTCCTGAATTCCCTATTGGATTTATGAGTGATGGTCTTATATTTATGACCCTTAGATTTCACCCTAATGGAAACATTTTCTCTACCTCAACCCTATTGAACCTCTTCATAATTTTAAAAACCTTTAATTAAGTCTCCCCACAGTCGAGAGAAAAGAGCTCCAGCCTGTTTTTCCCAATAGTTATAATGTCACCATTCTGGTACCGTCCTACCAGTGGCTTGAAGCTGCTGGTTTTGTGTCTGTTTATTTTTAGTGCTGGTGTGGGAGTGGGATGCTTATCTCTTTTTCCACCCCCCTTATCACTGCCATCGGCTCCATGGAACTTGCTAAACACACACTCTCCAGCTGAGAGTTTGTGTAACCACCAATCTGAATGTTACTCGCCCAGCTGTTTAATTCAGCTAGTGCAGTATTTGGCAAATGCATAATTATCTCCTGTAAATAGTCACTTCTCATGCATAAGAAGATCAAAATGATCTGTTTTTTTTTTAAAGAATTGAATGCTTGAAATACACAGCATGACTGTCGGTGTCTGAAAGGGCAGGTTGATGTATTACATAGTTACATAGAGTTTACAGCACAGAACAGGCCATCAGCCCAACAGGTCATGCCAGTGTTTATGCTTTACACGAGCCTCCCCTGCCTGACTTCATGTAACCCGATCAGCATATCCTTCTCCTCCTTTCCCCCTCATGTGTTTATCTGGCTTCTCCTTAAAAGTATCAGGCAAGAGGTTTCATTAGAATGGATAAGCCTGTCTTTTTCCTTTTCAAAGATTCTTGAATCTAAATCCTGTATTGCCTCCCCCATCTTCCAGTTACAACTTGCTGTGTGTACTGATTTAATGTTCAAACTGCTGCCTCTGCTGAGCTGTCCTAATGTAACATTAGAAATTTGCTATATCATTTAATCTAATTATAAATTGTAATTAATGAAATTAAATGATAAATGTTTCTCTTTCAGCTGCTGACTGAGATCTTTATTGTAAGGCAGACTCTGAAATCCCAGAGATGAACTTCAGTGAGATTAGAGGGAAAAGTGCATTTATGACTGGCAGTGCCCAGCACCCCACAACAAGCGGTTAGACCTCAACCTGCTGTTGAACCTGGTGCCACTTGGCTCAGATTCCAGAGACTTGAGCACGTAATTCAGGCTGACACACCCAGTGCAGTGCTGAGGGAGTGCTGCACTGTCAGAGGTGCCATCTTTCAGATGAGATGTTAGAACAAGGACTTGTCTGCCCTCTCGGGTGGACATAAAAGTTCCCATGGCACTATTTTGAAGAGCAGGGGATTTCTCCTCAATGTTCAAAGTATCTTGCTGTGCGCAAATTGGTTGCTGCATTTCCTACTGTGGCTGCCCTTCAAAAAAGTACTTCATTGGCTATAAAGCACTCAGGATGTCCCAGAGGTTGTAAAAGGTGCTATAGAAATGTAAGTCTTTCTTTGGCTGACGGATTTCTGCTGTAAATTTTACAGACCAGAAGCCAATGTAGGTCAGCGAGCACAGGGTGATGGATGAACAGGACTTGGTGTGAGTCAGGATATGGGCAGCAGAGTTTTAGATGAGCTCACTTTCCAGAGGGTGGAAGTGAGGCTGTCCAGGAAATCATTGGAATAGTCGTGTCTAGAGGCTCTAAAGGCATGGATGAGGGTGACTTTCTATTTTTCTCTCTCATCCCCTGAATTCCAATTCCAAACTTGCTTTTAATGACAGCACTGATTTTTGACCTGGAGAAGGAATTAGGAGGTCGAGTGAGCCAAACCACCCTAGAATCATAACCAAAAACTGAACCACATTATTGTAGGATATTAGGCAACCAAAATCTTGGTTAAAGAAGTAGGTTTTAAGGAGATTCTTAAAACGGAGAAGGGTGGAGAGGATTAGGAAGGGAATTCCAGAGCTTAGGCCCCAGGCAGCTGAAGGCATGGCACCAAAGGTAAACAATACGTTTAATAGCTTTCTGATGAATGCTGAAGTAATAGAACAAGTGCTTCACGATCGGGAATAAAGCAATAGATCATTCCGGAATCTAAAAAATGGTGAAATTCGGATTTTTTTGTGGTGTGAAGTCTTTGTGCACAGATGGAAAAAGTGAAGAGACTGAGCAAAAGTCAGGCATGCTTGTTATAGGGAGAGCCTTATAACCATCCTACATAGTGTTGGAACTTGATAGAAATGTGACTGGTTTCCATAGAACTTTGCATTCATCAGAAAGCTATTAAACGTATTGTTTACCTTTGGTGCCATGCCTTCAGCTGCCTGGGGCCTAAGCTCTGGAATTCCCTTCCTAATCCTCTCTACCCTTCTCCGTTTTAAGAATCTCCTTAAAACCTACTTCTTTAACCAAGCTTTTGGTTGCCTAATATCCTACAATAATGTGGTTCAGTTTTTGGTTATGATTCTAGGGTGGTTTGGCTCACTCGACCTCCTAATTCCTTCTCCAGGTCAAAAATCAGTGCTGGCAATATGCACTGTCATTAAAAGCAAGTTTGGAATTGGAATTCAGGGGATGAGAGAGAAAAATAGAAAGTCACCCTCATCCATGCCTTTTAGAGCCTCTAGACACGACTATTCCAATGATCTCCTGGACAGCCTCACTTCCACCCTCTGGAAAGTGAGCTCATCTAAAACTCTGCTGCCCATATCCTGACTCACACCAAGTCCTGTTCATCCATCACCCTGTACTCGCTGACCTACATTGGCTTCTGGTCTGGCAATGCCTCAATTTTCAAATCCCCCCATAGACTCGCCCCTCCCCATCATTGTAACCTTCTCCAGGCCTACAGCCCTCCGAGAATTCTGCGTTCCTCCAATTCTCACTTCTACCGCATCCCAGACTTTGGTGCCATGCCTTCAGCTGCCTGGGGCCTAAGCTCTGGAATTCCCTTCCTAATCCTCTCCACCCTTCTCTGTTTTAAGAATCTCCTTAAAACCTACTTCTTTAACCAAGTTTTTGGTTGCCTAATATCTTCTTTTGTAGCTCAGTGTTTCAGTTCTGCACGGAGGGGTTTCCTGGACGGGCTGCTCTTGCACACTCTCCACCTTGCCATCCTCATCTGGACACACCATGGCGCACCATCTTGCCATCCGAAGGAGGCGAGTGTCCCCAATGGCATGCGCTCTACGTGGGAGTCCTCCCCCTATTTATTGGGGACTTGGCCTGGAGGGTGGTGCAAGGAGCAGTCCCATGCAATACATTTTTAAGTTGGTTCACAGGCCGCCTGCAATTTCTGCGGTCTGGAGGAGTCCGTGTTCCACGTTTTTATGGAATGTGCGAGGTTGCAGCCCCTGTTCCATTATTTGAAGGGGCTGCTCCTCACATTCCGGCTGCACTTCAGTCCCACACTCCTGATCTTTGGGCACCCTGTGCGGAGGGGAGCGGGTAGGTCCGAGGGCCTCCTCGTAGGGCTGCTCCTGGGCACGGCCAAGGGCACCATCAGCCAGTCCAGGCAGCGAGTGGTCGAGGGGGTCGTTCAGCCCGACTGCCTGCCTCTCTTCCGTGCTTACATCCGGGCCAGGGTGTTCCTGGAGATGGAGCACGCGGTGTCCACCGGTACGCTCGCGGTGGGTGCCGGAGGGACTGGAGTGCATCATCACCTCCAGCACCCAAATTTTAATTTGATTATTGTTGTTTGTTTAAGTGCTGGGGGCACTTGTATAATTTGTGGTTTTAGTGCCCAAAAAAAGGGACACGAGAATGTTTTGGAGTGTGCCTCCTTCCCCTTTAATCAGGAGGCACGTGATTACTGATACAACTAAAATAGTTTATAGCTCCGTGTCAAATTTTGTTTGATAGCGCTCCTGGTAAGTGCCTTGGGACGTGTTATTGTGTTAAAGATGCTATGTAAAAACAAGTTTTTGTTTCAGTGAGAAAGCGAGAACGAGTGAAAGAGGTTGAGATTCACCTGAACAAACCAAGGGATATTAGAAACGGCAATCTCCTTGCCCCCAGTATATCTGCGGAGCTTTTCCTCTCGCTCTCCTGTAACACATCGAAACTGCGTGCCTGTTGTCAGTAACCGTGACTCCTCTCCAGTTTCCCGTCAGACTCGGCTGCCCATGTTCTGGAATCTGCTGCTGGCTGGACTTTCTTGGAAGAGTTAAAACAAAAATTGTTTTCCTGTGTGATTTTTTTTTTCCCCCCCGCCCTTCGAATAAATGGACTTTTCGGCACAGGCACGGAGGTCATTGTTGAAGCGTTAACGAATTCTGGGAGCACACATTTACTGATTTTTTAAAAAACTTTGTTTTCGATTTCCATCTGGGTTTCATTTTCAGTCTCTCTCAAATCAAGCTTCCCCGTTAATGTGACCTTTCCACCGACTCGGGGGCCGCCTAGCCTGTGAAACTATAAGTAGAACTATGTGGCGTTTAAATATTTATAGCACAGGGCGCACGGATCTGATGTGCTTAATTATCGATTTTAATTCAAAGGACTGCGAATTGAAATGTGCTTTGAAAAATGTCACCAGGAATTTTCCTATGAAACTTTTACACCATTAAACGTCGCGACATGCAGTTTAAATTCGTTTAGAATAAAATAATAAGCAATTCTGCCGGCATCTAATTCGACCAAAAGTAATGCAGACACAATTCTGATATTTTTTTTTAAAAATAGCTGGAAACTCTTTGTCAGTCTGGGTGTGAACAGACAGGTTAATATTTGGGGTTTCGACCCTTGCTCAGAATCAAGGCCCTCCCTCAGTCATCCACCTGCCCTTTCTATTGACATGTTGAATAGTTCTACATAAAGCAGGGAATACTCAGGTCCGACAGCATCTATGCAGAGAGAGAGAGAGAGACAGTTGACGTTTCAGCTCGATTTTGCCTTTCTATATAAAACAGTTGATTTGTCTAAGCTTATCACCCCAAGCAGCAACGTTCAGTAAACACAGGCTAAAGTAAAATTCTAATCTGCATAAGCTGATCGTTCCCTCTGTCTCGACCTTATTGATCTGTTTATTGGGTTATTGTGATTTAATACTCGTTTCTTTAGGAAGATTTTCCCTCGATAAACTCTCCCAAATTCCTACTGTCGCATTGGCTCAAACTCAGGGCAGCTGCACCGAATAAACACATTTCGGACGGTGCGTCGAGTAATCCTATTAATTTGGCGCAATCTCTTCGTTAATTGCTGTTGATTCTTTTCAACATAGAACGGGTAAACGGTGAAGGACACGACAGCGGTTGAAGGCACGACGAATTATTTGGGGAACATGAAATCCATAATGGAGCTTGTGTTTTTTTTAAAAAACCGTTTAATTTCCAAATGCTTTAATATTCACCAATTTCAGTGATTGAGGACAGCAGGTCCTCGTCTACGCTTCGCCCTCTCCCAGAGAGTTAGATGCAGGGATTCCGAGTGGGAGAGAGCGCTCGGTGAATCAGTGAGGGGTTTGAACACACTCTGTGGGATATTGGTCCACAGAGCCAGGAATCCGCGAATGAGCGACTCTCTCGGGTATTTCCTAACCTGGTGGCTGAGTCAGTCAGCAGCCTATCCTAACCGAAAATAAAAGGGACGTGTGTGTGTGTAGATTGTAAGAAAGAGAGAGGGAGCGCACTTGCCTCTGAGTCACAAGGTTGTGGTCTCCAGTCTCGCTCCAGGGAGTCGAGCACATACATCTAGGCTGACACTCCTTCAGTGCTGAGGGAGTGCTGCACTGTCAGAGGTGCATCTTTAAATGAAGGCCCCCACTGCTGTCTCAGGTGAACCTAAAAGATCCCATGGCGCTATTTCAAAGAAGAGCAGGGGAGTGCTCTGAACCAATATTTATCCCCTAACCATCATTGCTGAAACCGATTATCTGGTCATCACCACACTACTATTTATGGGACCTTGCTGTGGACATATTGGCTGCCACTATATTACAACAGTGTCTACACTTCAAAAAGTACTTCAATGGCTGTAAAGTGCTTTAGAACATCCTGAGGATGTGAAAGGCATTGTATAAATAATTTCTCAGTGGGCATCCTGCTCAGTGAGCAAGTTGAGTTTGTCACTGTCTGTACCTGGGTGACAACCGAGACCCAGGTGTGAAAAGAGCAGCAGCATTTTAGGGTCCAGTAATGTGGTGGTTGTGTCACTGGACTAATAATCCAGAAAACGCGAGCTCCAATTCCACCATTTAAAAAAAGACTTGCATTTCTATAGCGCCTTTCACAACCTCTGGACGTCCCAAAGGGCTTTACAGTCAATGAAGTATGTTTTGAAGTGTAGTTACTGTTCTAATGTAGGAAATGCGGCAGCCAATTTGAGCACAGCAATGTGATAATGACCAGATCATCTGTTTTAGTGATGTTGGTTGAGGAATAAATATTAACCAGGACACTAGGGAGAACTCCCCTGCTTTTCTTCAAAATAGTGCAAGTTTGAGAACTTGAATTCATGTTTTTACAAAAAAAAGTGTGGCTATTGGACTGTCGTAAAAAGCTAACCACTTCATTAATCCTTAAGGGAATGAACACTGACGTGCTTACCCAGTCTGATCTATACGTGACTCCAGTCCCACACCAACTCTTAACTGCCCTTTGGTTTGCTAGGCCATTTCATTCCGTTGTATCAAAGCCACTGGACTCAATAAGAGGGCTCACTACCGACTTCTCAAGAGCAACCAGGGATGGGCAATAAATGCTGGCCTTGCCAGTGACACCCACATCCCACGAATGAATTTTTAAAAAAAAATTCCAGCCCTGGCATATCAGCAAATATAGTCAATCATTGAAATGGTAGAATGTCCACCTTCATGTATACCAGGGCAGGGGTTTGCGTAGTGTTGTAGCAGATGACTATAATGAAATTAATTTAATTTAAAATATTACACATACGTACAATTACTGTCAATCGTTTCCACTCTTAAGTCCCTATGGGCACATTTAGAATATGTTAGCGCCTCGGAACAATTGCACCCACTGTCCGGTGGAGGCGCTGCAGTGCCATTACTGGTAGCAGAGCATAATTACAGCATCACAAGTTTCCTTAGTAAACAAGGAACTTAGCAATTTATAATTGAGATATCAAAATTAAAAAAGAAAGATTTGGATTTATATAGCATCTTTCATGACCACTGGACATCTCCAAGTGTTTTGCAGCCAATGTAGTACTTTTGGAGTGTAGTCACTGTTGTAATGTAGAAACATGGCAGTCAATATGTCCAAATAGCAATGTGATAATGGCCAGATCATCAGGTTTTTTTGTTATGTTGATTTAAGGGATAAATATTGACCAGGACATTGGGGATAACTTCCCTGCTCTTCAAAATAGTGCCATGGGATCTTTTATGTCCACTTGAGAGAACAGACGGGACCTTGATTTAATGTCTCATCCAAAAGATGGCACCTCAAAGTGTAGCACTCACTCATCACTGCACTGGGGTGTCAGCGTAGATTTATGTGCTCAAGTTCTTGGAGTGGGACTTGAACCCAGAACCTTCTGACTGCGAGAGTGCTACCCACTGAGCCACAACTGACACTAGGACACACCCGGTTACAGGCACACTGAATGTAGGACTTAAATGGGGATAACTATAACCAGGTTTTTAACCATCTCACCTTGTACACCTGTAACCAGGTGTGTACCATCTCACCCAGTGTACCTGTATTTGAAATCTGAGAGGAATGTTGATTGGTTCCTGGAATCTGTTCAAAGCTATAAGTAGAGCCAATGATTGGATTATGTAATGAGATCATTAAATAGTTAATGGAATGCAGGGATAGCTAGGTATGTTGATTAAAAGTTGAGTGCTCTAATTAGTGAAGGAGCTGTTGCTGTATACCTGAATAAACAGATGAAGTTTGTCCTTCCAGAGTGTGGCTATCATAAATTTATGATTAGGCAGATTGGATACACTGCACTGCAATTACTTCTGTTTCACTTTATACAGTGTCCAATTTTCTTTTCTCGTGGAAAAGATCAGCACGGTATAAGACGGGCGCCGATTCGCTATCGCCCGTTTCACGCTTTCACCAAAGATCAATTTCACCCCCAGTGTTTTTGAAACTTGGAATGTTTTGCCACAGGGAATAGTTAAGCCAGAGACCAATGCATCTTTTAAAGGAAGATTAGATAAACCTTTTTGAAGCAGATGAAGGTGTAGGGCTATGGGGAGAGAATGAGACAGTGGGATCAGTTTTCGATTCCTCGAGCAAAGAACCAGCACAGACCCGATGGCCAAATGGCCTCCTTCTGTGCAGTAAACTTCTGAGGCTGTATATAGACTGTATGGGGTGACTTTGTGAGGTGAGGCTCTTGGCATATGGCCTCATTAGCACTGAGAATGGTTTGGAAGTTGTTGTAGCCCTATCTCCACCATGGCACTCTCCACAAGTGACACTCCACCCTGGAAAAATGACCACTAGATATTTTATTCATGAGTCAGAAGCCTCTGGTGGGAAGACGTGCTGTATAATCAGAGGCTGCATCTTCCTAGTATACACTGCCAGAAGGAGGTGCTTCCTGCTACCCATGCAGATTGGAAAATCGCAGACAGTGCACCCATGAGTATCTGATACTTGGGGCCAATGGTCAAAGCTCGCCTTCGATAGCCCATACCCAACAAAATTTGCCATCAGGTGTCACCATTTAAACACATTGCGAAGAAGGAGGAGCAATGATGCCCGCCTGGTGGTGAGAAACTGTAATCATCATAGGTGGTCCCGCAAAGCGAGGATGACTTGCTTTCATGCTAAAAAGGGATGAGTTCACAGGTGTTTCAATGAAGGACCTAATATTCCAGATCTCAAACTACATCTTGAAGGATGGAAGATGCCTGTGCATGGATTTTTTTAACGTGTGGTGGCCGTTGCACACCAGCCACCACACGGGTTTGACAGAGCTAGATCTTGGTCCAATGGTAAGGATTCTCCAAGACGACTGGAGACCAGCTCTGCTGCACGGACCTAGTGCGCACACATATCGCAGTGTGGGCTGGCCCGTGCTGCCCCTGGGCCCTCGCCTCTTCTGACCCCAAACTCACGCCTCTCCTGGGACCCGATCACGTCCTTCTACAATCTCTCGCCGCTCCTGCTGTAGCTGTCCATGCTCCAATCACTGACCTGGACCATGATGACATCCCTCTTCGCTGCCATCAGCCCTCCTGCACCAGCTCGTGCGATACTTTGCAGTGTTATGCCGCTACGCTGTCCAGGCCGCTGCTCGCCGCTCCTTTTATGGCCCTGACCTGTCGCTGATGGTCTCTCACAGGTCAGGGCCGCCACGCTGTCCAGGGGCCATCGCTCGCCACTCCTTTTTATGGCCCTGACCTGCAAGAGATGATCAGCAGAAACGGTAATAGCACCAACTGGACTACTCCAGGTGGCAAGTGCTGGTTCAAAAGTATTACATAGAATTTATAGCATATTCAGCCCAACCGGTCGATTTTGTTTCTTCGTAAAATACTGTAATTGAGAGTACTTTTAGTTGGGTGGAACCAAAGTCATGTGAATTTTGATCTTGATACACCACAACCCCTCCCCTCTCCTTTCCTGAAAGCTGGTTAGAATTTTATCCAGGCAGTGGGGGGGAAAGCACTGAAGGTGGTGACAAAAGAGGAACCCAGTCTGAAGCCATTGACTCAATTAGTAGCCCTCCTACTCCTGGGTCAGATAGTTGTGGGTTCAAGCCCTATACTACACTTGAATATATCATCTAGATTATAGTGCCCCAGTGCAGACCTTTTTGATCAGATACTAACCCAAGATCCTATTTGCCTGTTCATTAATGATCTGATGGCACTGTGCAAAAGAACACTGAGACATCGGAGTGTCCTGGACAACATTTGTCCCCTTGGTTAGGTTGAATTCAGCTCAAAGTGAAGAAAGGACAGTGCTGTTATGTGATCATGGGTTGGAAGCTGTCAGTGTTGGTGAATGATGTACTTTACCATTTGGTTTCAGAGTTAGGTACAATAACCAGTTAAAGTACTCATCCCCTGAAATGTGGCTCAGTCCGGAGGTCAGATTAGCATTCCCTCCTGTACCAGAACAAATGCTTCCATCATGCAAGAGCCACTTGGGCTCTCAAGTTTAGGATTGTCAACCAAGTGTCAATTTTGCCAAATTATGGGTTATCATGTACTGTGGCCCCATCCCACTAGATTGCGAATGGCCTGTCTAATTTCACCATAGGACCCTTACAGCAAACCCGAGAGAGAAGGTTTTCATTCCAGGTCTGGAATTAGACCCAAGTCCCAGAGGTGAAAGGTCAGTGCGCTGACCCTTCATACCACCCAGTTCCCTCATTGGTCAGTCCTCAACATTATTTTACTGCCCCTCAGGGTCTTTTTTTTTCTTAAGTTTCTTCGAAGAATACTTTCAATCAGCAATAGCATCACGAGAACAAAGTGATTTTTTTTGTTCTATTACAGACACTCCTAAAACCCAAACAATGTAGTAAACTGGCAACACAATTGCCATCTGTCCACACTTTAAAACAATTAATAATTGTTTCAGAGATGAGCATAATATAACACACCTACAGATTTGTATGCCAGGGTTGCCAGTAGATCAATCGACATGTTGCTTGACGGTAAAGAGAGAGAGAGTAATTAATTCTGCCTCTGGGCTTGGAGATTACAATGCCGCAAGAGATCAGGCTTGGTATTTGGCACATAGGGTAGGGAGCATTGCTTCACAAAAGCAGTCTGGGGAAGGATACAGGAAAGGCTGAGACAAGAGACCGACAAAATAATAAAGTATGCACAGTATGGAAAATATATCCAAATAATCAGTAACCAGTATGTCAGTGAAAAGAAACAAGAACCTGCTTAAACCAAACTTGGGAGCACTGTGAACAGTTCTGGTCTCCATATTATAAAAAGGATATTGAGGCACTGCAGAAGGTGCAAAAGATTTACTAGAATGATACCAGAACTGAGAGGTTATACGTATCAGGAAAGATTGAATAGGCTGGGGCTCTTTTCTCTAGAAAATAGAAGACTGAGAGGTGATAGAGGACTTCAAGGTTATGAAAGGGTTTATGTAGAGAAGATGAGGCGGGACAAGAACTAGGGGCCATAAATATAAGATAGTCACTAATAAATCCAATAGGGAATTCAGGAGAAACTTTTTTACCCAGAGAGAGATTAGAATGTGAAACTCGCGATCACAAGGAGTAGTTGAGGCGAATAGCGTAGATGCACTTAAGAGGAAGCCAGATAAAGGCATGAAGGAAAAAGGAATAGCAGGATATAGTGATGGGGTGAGATAAAGAGGGGTGGGAGGGGGCTTGCAGAAACAGCTGGCAGTTTGTGACACAAACGTGAGGAAATACTCTGCTTTTGTCAGTGTTTTGTCCTCTTAGCCATGATCCTTGGAATAGCAAACTCTGTGCTGGGACAGCTGATCTCAGATGGGTATAGCTACAATTGTCCTCCGTTTCCCCTAACTAGAGACAGGCACAGTGAGCCAGAGTTTCTGCTCCTGATCGCTATCCAGTGGTCCTTGCTGGAAAGTGCAGAGCAACACACTCAACAACAACTTGCATTAATATAGCACCTTTTAATGTACATAAGGTCCCCAGGCGCTCCATTGGAGCCTTATCAAACAAAATTTGACCAAGCCACATGAGGAGATATTGAGACATATAACAACAACTTTTATTTATGCAGTGCCTTCAATGTAGTAAAACGTCCCAAGGTGCTTCACAATAGCGTTACAGACAAACAGATAATTTTGACACTGAGCCACAGAAGAAATTAAGGCAGATGATCAAAAGTTTGTTTAAAGTAGGTTTTAACGAGCGTCTTAAAGGAGGATAGAGACGTAGAGGTTTGGGGAGGGAGTTCCAGAGCTTAGGGCCCAGGCAGCTGAAGGCACGGCCACCGATGGTTGAGCAGTTATAATGAGGGATGTTTAAGAGGCCAGAATTTGAGGAGCGCAGACATCTTGTGGGATTGTGAGACTGAAAAAGATTAAAGATAGGGAGGGGCAAGTCCATGGAGTGATTTGTAAACCAGGATGAGAATTTTGAAATCGTGGCGTTATTTAACTGGGAGCCAATGTAGGTCAGAAAGCATAGGGTGATGGGTGATCTTGACTTGGTGCGGGTTAGTACACGGGCTGCTGAGGTTTGGATGACCACGTTTACGTAGTGTGGAATGTGGAAGGCCAGCCAAGGGTGAGTTGGAGTAGTCAAGACCAGAGGTAACAAAGGCATGAATGAGGGTTTCAGCAGCAAAAGCGCTGAGGCAGGGACAGAGGCGGGCAATGTTTGGTCAAAGAGGCAGTTTTTAAGGAGAGTTTTAAAGGAGGAGGAAGAGGTTTAGGGATGGAATTCCAGGGTTTAGGGCTGGAATTCCAGAGTTTAGGACCTAGACTGCTGAGGGACGGTCACCAATGGTGCGGCAGAGGAATTCAGGGGAGGCACAAGAGGCCAGAATTCGAGGAACGCAGAGATCTGAGGGCTGTAGGGCTAGACTAATGGTTTTAGGTCCTAGTTCCCTTGGAGCTGTATCCCAACAAGATTAGCATTTTCCAGAGGAAAGAGCGGTCAATAGATGGAGAGAAAGATATACAGCACATTGTCATCCACAGCTAACTCAAGATTTCTAAACCATGGTCAATGGTTGGGTTGCCATTGCACAGTCGATGTGGTTGGGACGGTTCTGGTTTGAAAGCCTCAGCTGTTAGATAACTTCAGCTGGCACTCTGCCCAGTCCCTCCCCAGTGGGTGGTCGGTTCATGTGTGGCAGTGTCGCCAGACACAATAACGAAAACAATGGAATCACACCACCCACGACCGGGAAAAAGATTCACCCGCCTTGCAGAATTGTGAATTCCTGTATTTCTTGAATCAGAAGTTGAACGGTAATGGGAGTCTGGGGTGGGGCGGAACTAAACAAGAAACAATGCTGAGTAATGACAGTAACAAGCCTCAACAAGACTAGGTGGAAAGACTGACTCAGCCCAATATTTTAGGACAGATATTAATCAGCTTATTTTAACTGGGTTACCATAGTGTAGTGGTTATGTTACTGGTTTAGTAATCCCAAGATGTTAATAGTCATATTCTCTAGATCATTCAATTCCCTTCACGAGGTGTTTAAATCTGGAAATAAAACACCCAGTATCTATTCCAACACACTCCTGGTTGTCCTCCCATCTTCCACCTACTTTAAACTTGAGCTCGTCGGAAACTCTGATGTCTGTATCCGACTCGCACCAAGTCCTGTTCACCCATCGGTTCTGTGCTCGCTCACCTATATTGGCTCCCAGTTTAGCAGCGCCTTGATTTTAAAATTTGCAACCTTGCTTTCAAATCCCTCTATGGCCTACCCCTTCCCTATCTCTGTAACCTACTCCAGCCTTGCAAGCCTCAGATATCTGCACTCCTCCAATTCTGGTCTCTTGAGCATCCCCCATTCTAATCGCTCCACCATTGGCAGCCGTGCCTTCAGCTGCCGATGCCCTAAACTCTGGAATCACCTCCCTAATCCTCACCACCTCGATTTTAGTAAAGTGACCAAGAAGCTGTCATAGTGTCGTAAAAATTCATCTTGTTCGCTAATGTCCTGTAGGAGAGGAAACCTGCCGTCCTTACCCAGTCTGTGACTCCAGTTCCAAACCAATATGGTAACTCTTAACTGCCCTTTGAAGTCGTGTGGAAAACCACTCAAGTTGCTACTGCAGGGCAGCTAGAGATGGTCAATGAGTGCCAGCGCTGCCCACAACCCAAGAATTATTATTTTTGTAATTGAATGTCTCTGCTAAGAGTAGCGGAATATCATACAAAGTTACTAAACTTGTGCCTTCCAATATCAAAAAAAGAAAGAACTTGCAATTATATAGGGCCTTTACAATCTCAGAATGTCCCAAAGCACTTTACAGCCAATTAAGTCGTTTTTGACGTGCATTCACACTTTTTTTTTAATGTAGGAAACTCAGCAGCCAATTTGCACACAGCAAGGTCCCACAAACAGCAATGTGATAATGACCAGGCAATCTTTTTCTTAATCCAACAAGATAAGTGTGGTGTCCAGCTTCTGTTAGCACTTACCTTCAATGCAGGTCTAATATTTAGCTTCAGCTCAATAACAACAGGAGTCAAGCTACCAGTATACTTTTCAAAGCATGTTTAAGTGACTCTGTTTCCAGCACTCTTGGCTTTGAGTCAGTTGTTTGTGAGTTCAATTCCATATTTTATAGCACATCATGCAGGCCGATATTCAAAGGAGTTCTGTATTGTCGGAGATGCTGTCATTCAGATGAGTTGTTATATAGCCTTTCACAATCTCGGGATGTCCCAAAATGCTTTACAGCCAATGAAGTACTTTTTGACATGTAGTCAGTCATGTAATGTAGGAAATGCGTCAGCCAATTTGCCCACAGCAAGCTCCCACAAACAGCAATGTGAAAATGACTAGATAATTCATTTAAAACAAAAAACTGATATTGATTGAGGGATAAATATTGGGCAGAACTCCAGGGGTAACTCCCCTGTTCTTTTTTAAAATAATGCCATGGGATCTTTTAAAGAGCGAGTTGTCATCACTGACATTTGACCCTCAACTAATAACAGATTAACTGTTTATTGATTTGATTTACTGTTGGTGGGATCTTGTGGTGCTAAATTGTCTGCTGTGTTTGCCCAAAACAACAGTAACTACTTCAAAAAGTAGCTCATTGGAATGAGAAGCACTTTGGGATGTCCTGAGGATGTGACATCCCAAAGTGCTTCAACAGCCAGGGGTATTCAACATTTAGGAAAGATAAACAGAAAGGAAAATGAGGCGGGGCGGCATTGCTGGTTAAAGAGGAAATTAATGCAATAGTAAGGAAGGACATTGGCTTGAATGATGTGGAATCGGTATGGGTGGAGCTACGGAATACCAAAGGGCAGAAACCGCTGGTGGGATTTGTGTACAGGCCACCAAACAGTACTAGTGAGGTTGGGGACAGCATCTCAAACAAGAAATAAGGGATGTGTGCAATAAAGGTACAGCAGTTATCATGGGTGACTTTAATTTACATATAGATTGGGCTAACCAAACTGTTAGCAATGCGGAGGAGGATTACCTGGAGTGTATTAGGGATGGTTTTCTTGACCAATATGTCGAGGAACCAACTAGAGAGCTGGCCATCCTAGACTGGGTGATGTGTAATAAGAAGGGACTAATTAGCAATCTTGTGCGAGGCCCCTTGGGGAAGAGTGACCATAATATGGTAGAATTCTTTATTAAGATGGAGAGTGACACAGTTAATTCAGAAACTAGGGTCCTGAACTTAAGGAAAGCTAACTTCGACAGCATGAGGCGTGAATTGGCTAGAGTAGACTGGTAAATGATACTTAAAAGGTTGACAGTGGATAGGCAATGGCAAACATTTATAGATCACATGGATGAACTTCAACAGTTGTACATCCCTGTCTGGAGTAAAAATAAAACTGGGAAGGTGGCTCAACCGTGGCTAACAAGGGAAAATAAGGATAGTGTTAGATCCAAGGAAGAGGCATATAAATTGGCCAGAAAAAGCAGCAAACCTGAAGACTGGGAGAAATTTAGAATTCAGCAGAGGAGAACAAAGGGTTTAATTAGGAGGGGGAAAATAGAGTGAGAGGAAGCTTGCCGGGAACATAAAAACTGACTGCAAAAGCTTCTATAGATATGTGAAGAGAAAAAGATTAGTGAAGACAAACTTAGGTCCCTTGCAGTTGGACTCGGTGAATTTATAATGGGGAACAAACAAATGGCAGACCAATTGAACAAATACTTTGGTTCTGTCTTCAAGAAGGAAGACACACATAACCTTCCGGATGTACTAGGGAGAAGGAGGAACTGAAGGATATCCTTATTAGGTGGGAAATTGTGTTGGAGAAATTGATGGGATTGAAGGTCGATAAATCCCCGGGGCCTGATTGTCTGCATCCCAGAGTACTTAAGGAAGTGGCCCTAGAAATAGTGGATGCATTGGTGATCATTTTCCAAAAGTCTATCGACTCTGAATCAGTTCCTATGGACTGCATGGTAGCTAATATAAAACCACTTTTTTAAAAAGGAGGGAGAGAAGGCGGGTAATTATAGACCAGTTAGCCTGACATCAGTAGTGGGGAAAATGTTGGAATCAATTATTAAGAATGAAATAGCAGCGCATTTGGAAAGCAGTGACTGGATCGGTCCAAGTCAGCATGGATTTATGAAAGGGAAATCATGCTTGACAAATCTTCTGGAATTTTTTGAGTATATAACTAGTAGAGTGGACAAGGGAGAACCAGTGGATGTGGTGTATTTGGACTTTCAAAAGGCTTTGGACAAGGTCCCACATAAGAGATTGGTGTGCAAAATCAAAGCACATGGTATTGGGGGTAATGTACTGGCGTGGATAGAGAATTGGTTGCAGACAGGAAGCAGAGAGTTGGGATAAACGGGTCCTTTTCGGAATGGGAGGCAGTGACTAGTGGAGTGCCGCAGGGCTCAGTGCTAGGACCCCAGCTCTTTACAATATACATCAATGATTTGGATGAAGGAATTGAGTGTAATATATCCAAGTTTGCAGATGACACTAAACTGGGTGGCAGTGTGAGCTGTGAGGAGGATGCTAAGAGGCTGCAGGGTGATTTGGATAGGTTAGGTGAGTGGGCAAATGCATGGCAGATGCAGTATAATGTACATAAATGTGAGGTTATCCACTTTGGTGGCAAAAACACGAAGGCAGAATATTGTCTGAATGGCGGCAGATTAGGAAAAGGGGAGGTGCAACCGGACTTGGGTGTCATGGTCCATCAGTCATTGAAAGTTGACATGCAGGTACAGCAGGTGGTGAAGAAGGCAAATGGCATGTTGGCCTTCATAGCTAGGGGATTTGAGTATAGGAGTAGGGAGGTCTTACTGCAGTTGTACAGGGCCTTGGTGAGGCCTCACCTGGAATATTGTGTTCAGTTTTGGTCTCCTAATCTGAGGAAGGACGTTCTTGCTATTGAGGGAGTGCAGCGAAGGTTCACCAGAGTGATTCCAGGGATGGCTGGACTGACATATGAGGAGAGACTGGATCAACTGAGACTTTATACACTGGAGTTTAGAAGGATGAGAGGGGATCTCATAGAAACGTATAAGATTCTGACGGGACGGGACAAGTTAGATGCGGGAAGAATGTTCCCGACGTTGGGGAAGTCCAGAATCAGGGGACACAGTCTTAGGATACGGGGTAGGCCATTTAGGACTGAGATGAGGAGAAACTACTTCACTCAGAGAGTTATTAACCTGTGGAATTCCCTACCGCAGAGAGTTGTTGATGCCAGTTCATTGGATATATTCAAGAGGGAGTTAGATATGGCCCTTACGGCTAAAGGGATCAAGGGATATGGAGAGAAAGCAGGAAAGGGGTACTGAGGGAATGATCAGCCATGATCTTATTGAATGGTGGTGCAGGCTTGAAGGGCCGAATGGCCTAGTCCTGCACCTATTTTCTATGTTTCGATGTGATAAGGTGCTATATCAATGCAACCTCTTTCTTAACTCATTTTTAAAATGGACACCCTTTGGTCTTATCTGCACATGCTGGAACCCAGATCAGGTAATGTAGAAAGAACAATCAATAGCTCAAAAACTCCTGGTGGGAGCCTCCATTCTGATCCAGTTCCCATTATCTCCCGGCAGTGATTCCCTTCCATCACAGTGAATGAACCAGCTCCCACTGTATTTCCTTTTTAATATCAAATACTGGCAACAAAAATTAAGTGAAAAGAAATGATTCGAAGGAAGGGCTTCAGGATGTCAACAAGTTTTCTGGAAGGACATGGGGCCTGAATTTCATCAGCCTATCGCCGCGTTTCTCGGCGGTATTTCCTTGTTTTGGGCAGTGTTTCATCGGTGGGAATTATCAAAGACTTACGCCGGCGGTTTTGAAATATGGCTGGGGAGCGGACTACTGGCGTGCAACGCTGGGAAAACCAGTCCCGCCAGAGTTTGGTGGGAGCGGTGATCCATACTTCGCCCAGTTGGAGCAGCCTTTCGATGGATGGTCGGCATGAAACCCTGCAACAAAAAAGGTAAGAAATGTTTTTTTTAATTCTTTTGCAACGATTCAGTGGAAAAGGGTCCTGTGAATGTTTTCCGATGTTTTATTTTTTTTTAATTATTTTGTTTTTTACCCCCCTCCCTAGGCCCGACTCGAGCCTCGGACTTAATTTGACCAGGACCGCGCTTATCGCCGAGAATCCTCGTGCAATGCCCATTTTTCCCGCCGGGCATTTTTTTTTTCTATTTTTTGATCAATTTTCCGTCTGTCATTAATTGCAGAATCTCACTTTTTGTGCAGTAAACGGACGGTGCCCTTTGATCAATTTCTAGCCCATTAAGATTATTTAGGGGCTTAAAATTGTATTTACGTAGTTGATTTTTCTCCCTCTCTTGGGTTGCCAAAACACAAGCCAACATCTGGTTGATGCAGTGGTCATGTGACCTGTTCGAAGGCCTCTTAAAGCCGTTGACAAGTAATTAAACGCACTGGTTTCCTTGTAATAGTTGTTGCGTTATTGGTACTTCTCACCTTCATCTGTTGTCCTCTCATCCCTTCTTTGTTTTGTTCAGTCCTATACCGAGACTTTGCTATCTCCCAGTTCCCAGTTCTGGTATAAGGTCTGCACATGCTGCTACGTTAACCGGCTTCAGATTTTTGCAAGTGCTGGTAGACGTCTTTTAAGTCTGGCAGTTTCAATTTGGTCGCACTGTGTGGCACAATGTCCGTATTAACGCTCTGCATCATAGATCCACCTGGCTGTTGGGGAAATCTGTAATTTTCTGATGCCAGCAACTTTTTATTGGTTAAAACTTAATTGATGACTGTCATAACAAAATTTAAAGAAAACTTAACAAACTGAATCAAAATTCAGCACTTCAGATGAAGCACTCCAGTCCCTCTGGTGCCTACCAGCCGCGGACACCGCGAGCCGGTGGACACCGCGTTCCCCATCTCCAGGGACACCCGGGCCTAGCTGGTGGCAGCAAAGATTGGGACTGGGCCTCGGGTTGCCAATTCTGGTTGGGCATATTCCAGGAGGTTTCATCACAGGACCTCTCTTCCAGCTGCCCCACCCCCACACTCCCACCATTGGTCACCTGACCCATCCACCCTCGCTGTGCCCCACCTTCCCACGGCCAATCGGAAAACAAACAAACTCTTTATTACCTGATTGGATTACTCTGAACTGTCAGTCAAGCAGCCTTTCCCCCACCATCTCCAATATTGTTATAACTAATAAAACAAAAATGTTCAAAGAAAACACACATTTCTTTTTAATACCTTTATAACTTTTTCCTGTGTTGTTTGCAGCAGTATTCAGGAGATTAATCTTTAATTCTCAGCGACTTCAGGAACATCCTGGAAGATTGGTAATCCTAGAATGGTCATAAGGACAGGAAGTGATCATGTAGTCGGGTTGGATGTAATTCAGTCCTAACTTTTGGAGCTTGTGATGTATTATGCAGAAGAGAAAGAAATCAAAAGGAAATGACAGTGCCCTCAGATCAGCATACACCCACTACTTCCAAAGGGGGCGTTTGCTGATCTGAGTTACATACTTTTCTTTAAGCAGGAAGACAGGTAACAAATCCCCCTTTTTAAAGGGGATAAAATATCTTCGTTTCTTACAGTACAACAGTGATTATACTTCAAAAAGCACTTTAGGACGTCCGAAGGTCGTGAAAGGCGCTATAGAAATGCACAACTTTTTCTTTCTGGAAGTTGTTGTAATGTTCCAAACCTGCATCTTAAAGGAGAGTGGCAATTCATTGTATTCCTCGTTATTAACATTACTGACTTTCAGATGTTTGAATTGGAGCATTCTTGACGACTGTCTCTGTGAGTAGGCAGTTCTGATTTATAGCAACCTGTCGATAAGGCAGAACCTTTCCTTCCTGTTAGTGTCTCACTTCCTCTTGCTGGGCACTGACTATATGTAACCTAATGCCATTGTATGATATTTTGAGAGGTGTTGGAGAAGGGGACTTCACATGCAAGAAGTTTGCTGTGATGTGGAGCAGGAACCAAGACCTGTGTTGTCATTGTATTCTGATAGTCTCACTTGTTGAGAAAAGAATGAATCCAAAGTAACAACCAATCATCGTACAAGGGTTTTCAAAACAGCTGATAATCAGGCACTCAATCAGAGAATTGAGTCCAAGTCCAGGGGGGCGGGGTGGGGGGAATGGGCAGCTTTGCAGCATGTAGCACCTTCTTTCATACTTCTGAAAATGTTGGCCTGATCGAGAATACTGACATTGGTGCATCTGTCCTCCCAGGGGATTGGCAGGATCTTGTGGAGACATCGTTGGTGGTATTTCTCCAGTGATTTGAGGTGTCTACTGTATATGGTCCATGTTTCTGAGCCATACAGGAAGGCGGGTATCACTACAGCCCTGTAGACCATAAGTTTGGTGCCTGATTTGAGGGCCTGGTCTTCGAACACACTCTTCCTCAGGTGGCCAAAGGCTGTGCTGGCGCACTTGAGGTGGTGTTGGACGTTATTGTCGATGTTTGCCCTTGCTGATAGTAGGCTCCCGAGGTATGGAAAGTGGTCTACGTTGTCCAAGGCCGAAGCAGCGAAGCACTGACCACACTCGACCAGCTCCGTTGGGCGGGCCACATTGTCCGCATGCCCGAAACAAGACTCCCAAAGCAAGCGCTTTACTCGGAACTCCTACACGGCAGGTGATCCCCAGGTGGGCAGAGGAAATATTTTCGGGGACCCCCTCAAAGCCTCCTTAATAAAGTACAACATCCCCACCTACACCTAGGAATCCATGGCCAAAGACCACCCTAAGTGGAGGAAGAGCATTTGGGAGGGCGTTGAGCACCTGGAGTCTTGTCGTCGAGAGCATGCAGAAAACAAGTGCAGGCAGCGGAAGGACCGTGCAGCAAACCAGACTCCCCACCCACCCTTTTCTTCAACGACTGTCTATCCCACCTGTGACAGAGACTGTAATTTCCATATTGGACTGTACGGTCACCTGAGAACTCACTTTGAGTGGAAGTAAGTTGTCTTCAATTTTGAGGGACTGCCTACGATGATGATGACCTCTCAAAAGTGGCATTGATAGGACAGCCATTGAAGACATCAACCTTGCTGTTTATCATGGGAGTTATGGATAGAATTTCATGGAGAATTGTATTTTAAGTGAGATCCAGAAAAAATAACACAAACATAACTATCTATAATAACATCATCCATTTGATCAGAGCCACATCTATAGCAACCATACAACCATACCAACATCATCCATACAAGCACAGCCATAATAACACCATCTACGCAAACACCATCCACAACACCACAGTAATACAAATACCATTCATACCAATGCCATCCATATAAACACCAGCTATATCAACGCCATCCATACTAACCACCTACATATGAATACCATCCATATTAACACAACCATACCAATATAGCAATATCTATACTAACACAAACACCAAATGTGGATGGTATTGGTATCTACACAGCCACGCCAAGCAGACTAACGTATTCACTGATACCATGCATGCCAACACCATGCATGCCAACATAACCATATTGGCACCCACTAAACCCACGCCAACCACAAAGCTGCTTTGTGAATAAAGTTGCAGTTAACTAGGTTGCCAACTAGTTGGTCACTATTTATTTGTCAGGATAAAACTAGATAATGAATTAGGAGTTATCAATACAAAGTGGCCTTGTATTCTTACTGATCACAGAATTCAGTGGCTGAGTTACTCGGCAGATTTTCCTTATGCAAAACATTAGCCATTCAGCTTTGTGGACACCCATAATAATGGAAGGTTCCAGAAGTCCTCACAATTTTGTGGTTCATAAGTATCTATGAATCAGCTGTTCTCACTCTGTAGCGCCTGGGGTGCAATCCACCCCAGTCTGTTGGTACGAAAATCTTCTTCGTACGTTAGGTAAAAATTCAACTAGAAATTAGTTTGGGGCCACCTTAGTTATTGTGATGCTGCAGTGGCAAAAAAAAAATTCTCAGAGTTTGAAATGAAATTGCATTAAGTTTCTGATTCAGTCTGAGAGGTCATGAGCACAGCTGGTTTTGGGAACTTGCGATGTCATGCAGTTATGCAGCGTGGAGACCTCGGGAGCAGCATGGAGGCATACTACTTCAGGGAGCAGTGCAGGAGGGCGACGGCAGCGAAGAGTGATGTCATCAAGATCCAGGTCGGGGCGAAGGAGCGGTGAGAGACTCTGGAGGTATGTGATCGGGGCCCAGGAGAGGTGCGAGTTCGGGGCCAGGGGCAGCACGGGCCAGCCCACACTGCGATATGTGTGCACACTAGGTCCGTGCAGCAGAGCAGGTCTCCAGTCGTCTTGGATAACCCTTGCCACTGGACCAAGATCGAGCTCTGTCAAGCCCGTGTGCTGGCTGGTGTGCAACGGTCATCACAGGCATCTCCCACCCTTCAGGATGTAGTACAGGACCTGGAATATTAGGTCCTTCATTGAAACACCTGTGAACTTATCCTTTTTTGGCGAGGAAGCAAGTCATCCTCATTTCGAGGGATTGCCTATGAATGCGATGACAGAGGGAAAATGGTTGCTGATTCCACAACTCACTAATATAGGGACAGGAGAAGGCCATTCAGCCCCTCTTTCACTGCACCTGAACATTCTCCTTGGCTTTCCTGGTGTCTGTACATGGTTGTGGCTGAGGAGGATAACAAGTGTAAATAACATGCAATCGAAGTCATGAGCCTTGGCACCTGAAATCCTCTAATCATTTCCTGTTGATTTAATCTTAGGGGACAGGCTGATATTGTTACTGATACGTCCTTACTACACAGTATAAATGCACACGAGGCCCATGCTTGAGAGAAGGTCAGTCTGTGATCTGTCCTTTATTCCTTAGCACTCAAGTGATGAAGGTGGGTGGAGCTTCCCCTTTTATACCTGAAGGTCCAGGTTAGGAGTGTCTCCCACCTAGTGGTCAGTGTTCTCACGGTGTACAACTTAGGTCAGTTTATACATGGGTTACAATGCTGGTTGAATACATGATATCACCTCCCCCCCCCAAAGTCTTATTGGGATCACAGGTTGAGTCTCTCTGGTAGTTTACACTCCCTTGTAGAGCGCCTGAGTTGGGGCTCCAGTTGTTGGGTGCTGGCCTGAGTGTCTGCTGTTTGCGGTGCCTTAGGCCTGTCCGGACTGCCCACAGTGACTGGGCTCTCCTCCCTTTGGTTCCGATGTTCTGTCACCTGTGGTGGAGTGAACTCTATATCGTGTTCTTCCTCTGCTTCTTCTATGGGGTTGCTGAACCTCCTTTTTGTTTGATCCACATGTTTGCGGCAGATTTGTCCATTGGTAAGTTTAACTATCAGAATCCTATTTCCCTCTTTGGCAACCACAGTGCCTGCGAGCCATTTGGGCCCTGCAGCGTAGTTGAGGACAAAAACAGGATAATTTACATCAATACATCGCGCCCTCGCATTCCTGTCATGGTAGTCATATTGTGACTGGCGCCTGCTCTCGACAATTTCTTTCATGGTGGAGTGTATAAGGGATAACCAGGTTTTGGAGCGTCCTTTTCATTAGTAGCTCTGCGGGTGGAACCCCTGTGAGCGAGTGTGGTCGGGATCTATAGGCCAACAGGAGGCGTGATAAGCGGGTTTGTAGGGAACCCCCTTGGATTCTGAGCATCCCCTGTTTGATTATTTGCACTGCTCATTCTGCCTGGCCGTTTAAGGCTGGCTTGAACGGTGTTGTTCTAACATGGTTAATTCCATTGCCTGCCATGAAGTCCTGGAATTCAGTGCTTGTGAAGCACGGGCCATTGTCGCTGACCAAGATGTCCGGTAGACCATGGGCGGCGAACATTGCCCGTAGACTTTCTTCCGTGGCAGAGGATGTGCTTGAATTTAAAATGTCACACTCGATCCATTTGGAGTAGGCGTCTACTACAACCAAAAACATTTTCCCCATGAAAGGACCTGCGTAGTCCACATGGATGCGTGACCAAGGCTTGGTGGGCCAGGACCAGGGGCTAAGGGGGGCATCTCTGGGTGCATTGCCCAGCTGGGAACATGTGTTGCACCTGTGAACACAAAGTTCCAGATCTGCATCTATCCCTGGCCACCAAACGTGTGACCTGGCAATTGCCTTCATCGTGACAATGCCCGGGTGCCCATTGTGGAGTTCTCTGATGAACACCTCTCTGCCCATCTGGGGCATGACTACGCGGTTTCCCCACAGTAGGCAATCGGCCTGAATCGAGAGTTCATCCTTGCGCCTGGTGAAATGGTTTAAATTTCTCAGGGCATGCCCTGTACGTGGCTGCCCAGTCCCCATTCAGGACACATTTCTTGACTAGAGACAATAGCGGGTCTCTATTTGTCCAGACTTTAATCTGACGGGCTGCCACGGGTGAGCCTTCGCTTCCGAAAGCTTCAACAGCCATGACCATCGCAGCAGCTTGCTCGGTAACCCCCTCAGTGGTGGCTAGTGGGAGCCTGCTGAGTGCATCGGCGCAGTTTTCAGTGCCCAGTCTGTGCCGAATTGTATAGTCATAGGCAGCTAACGTGAGTGCCCACCTCTGTATGCGGGCCGATGCGTTTGCATTTATGGCCTTGTTGTCGGCCAAAAGGGACGTTGGGGGTTTGTGATCTGTCTCCAGCTCAAATTTCCTGCCAAACAGGTACTGGTGCATTTTCTTTACCGCAAATACACATGCGAGCGCCTCCTTTTCTACCATCCCGTAGCCCCTTTCTGCCTGGGACAGACTTCTGGAGGCATAAGCTACCGGCTGTAACTGACCCTTGGCATTGACATGCTGCAACACACACACGACACCATAGGACGACGCATCGCACGTTAACACAAGTTTCTTACATGGGTCGTATAGCGTTAACAGATTGTTGGAACATAACAAATTGCGTGCTCTATTAAAAGCCCTTTCCTGGCTGTCCCCCCAGACCCATTCGCGACCTTTGCGTAGGAGCACGTGTAGCGGCTCTAGCAGCGTGCTCAATTTGGGAAGAAAGTTACCAAAATAGTTCAGGAGCCCCAGGAACGAACGCAGCTCCGTCGTGTTACGGGGTCTGGGTGCTCTCTGGATCGCTTCCGTCTTGGACGCAGTAGGGCTGATCCCGTCTGCTGCTACCCTCATCCCCAGGAATTCTACCTCTGGAGCTAGGAAGATGCACTACGCCTTTTTCAGTCGCAGACCAACCCGACCTAGTCTGCGTAGCACCTCCTCCAGGTTGTGGAGGTGTTCTTCAGTATCGTAACCTGTAATGAGGATGTCGTCCTGAAAAACCACCGTCCCTGGAATCGACTTGAGGCTTTCCATATTTCGTTGGAAGATCGCGGCGGCCGAGCGAATCCCGAACGGACATCTGTTGTACTCAAACAACCCCTTGTGTGGCGTGATGGTGGTCAGTTTCTTCGACTCACTCGCCAGCTCCTGGGTCATGTAAGCTGAGGTCAGGTCCAATTTTGAAAAAAGTTTGCCACTGGATAGAGGTCCTCCGCTCTCGGTAGTGGGTACTGGTCTTGGAGTGACACCCGATTGATGGTGGCCTTGTAATCGCCACATATCCTGACCAACCCATCCGCCTTGAGCACCGGCACAATCGGGCTCGCCCAGTCACTGAATTCGACTGGCGAGATGATGCCTTCCCTCAACAGGCGGTCCAATTCGCCTTCTATCTTTTCCCGCATCACGTACGGCACCGCTCTGGCCTTGTGGTGTACTGGCCTGGCTTCCGGGTTTATGTGAATCACTACCTTGGCCCCCATGAAAGTGCCAATGCCGGGTTGAAATAATGAGTCAAATTTGTCCAAGATCTGTGCGCATGATACTCGCTCCACAGAGGAAATTGCATTGACATCGCTCCATTTCCAGTTCATGACAGCAAGCCAACTCCTCCCCAGTAGTGCGGGATCATCCCCTGGGACAATCCAGAGTGGCAGTCTGTTCTCCGAACCTTTGTGGGTCACGACTACTGTGGCGCTGCCAAGCACCGGAATGATCCGCTTTGTGTAAGTCCGTAGCTGTGCGTCAATCGGCGATAATTTTGGCCGCCTGGCCTTGGATGCCCACAACTTTTTGAACTGTTTGATACCCACCAGGGACTGGCTGGCCCCCGTGTCTAGCTCCATTGATACTGGGATGCCATTGAGGAGCACTTTCATCATTATCAGTGGCGTCCTGGTGTATGAACTGTATACGTGCTCCACACGAACTCGCTGAACTTCAGCTTCCAGCGATTTCCCCCAGTATCCATTTCTGCAATTTCTGCAGGTATTTTGCTCATCTCTGCAAACTCCGGCTGAGTGTGTGCCTCCACGCCTCCAGCATGAGTTGCGGTTTGAAACAAAAGGTCCCTTGCCAGTCGATCGTCCCTGACTGCCCGTGTTATTGTCCTTGAGTGCACCATTAACAGGTGTTGATGGCCCCATTACTGGCCGCATTGTCCCTTGCAATGGCATGAATTGCTGTTCAGCTTGCCATTGTCTCTGTCGAACTCCCCCTCTGGGTTCGACTACATGTTGGGGCATGCCCGACTGCCCTTGTCTGCCTGGAGAACTGTGTGCTGCTTTAACAATGTTGAATCTCTGTCCCAACCATTCCTTAACACAGTATCTCTCCTATGTTCTGCTAGTGGCCATGCTCACGTGGTTTAAATCCCAGTTTCTTGTCGCCATTGATACGTCCTTACTACACAGTGTAAATGCACACGAGGCCCATGCTTGAGAGAAGGTCAGTCTGTGACCTGTCCTTTATTCCTTAGCACTCAAGTGATGAAGGTGGGTGGAGCTTCCCCTTTTATACCTGAAGGTCCAGGTTAGGAGTGTCTCCCACCTAGTGGTCAGTGTTCTCACGGTGTACAACTTAGGTCAGTTTATACATGGGTTACAATGCTGGTTGAATACATGACAGTTACGATTGATCATTGCTGTTGATTTTTGAATAAAAAATAGTTTTGTTGCCCCAGGATTTGTTGCAGAATGTTGTCAGTATTTTGTACTTAGTGACGGAGTCCATATCTGGTACTGTACTTCACCCCACTTTGTGATATGACTTATTTGGAGGCAGATCGGTACCAGGGATGAGGAACTTTAGTGACAAGGAGAGACTGGAGAAACTGTGTGTGTTCTCCTTTTAAAGGAAAGGAAGGGTAAGGAGAGATTTGATAGAGGTATTCAAAATCATGAAGGGTTTTGATAGAATAAATAAGGAGAAGCTGTTTCCAGTGGCAGAAGTGGTGAACAGAGGGCACAGATTTAAGGTACTTGGCAAAAGAACCAGAGGTGGGATGAAGACAGACAAATTTACGCAGCAAGTTGTTGTGATCGGGAATGCACCGTCTGAAAGGGTGCTGGAAGCATATTCAATTGTAACTTTCAAAAGGGAATTGGATAAATATTCGAAGGGGGAAGATATACAGGGCTGTCGGGATCGAGCAGGGGAGTGGGATGAATTGGGCACATCCTTCAAAGAACAAGCACAGCATGATGGGCCAAATGACCTCCCTATGTGCTGTATCATTCTTCGATTCTCCGGTTTTTTGAGCGGAAACGACCACAATCTCCCTTTGACAGCTGGTGATGTCATTCACCCGGGCTTCTCCTGAGTCACTGTCTCTCTACCACAGCGTAGGAATCCCTTCCCTCGGCCAACCACACACCTGCCACACAGCACCTGGAATAAAGAGGAGAAATCCTCACTGCTTTAACCACACCTGCCCCTTTAATGAGGCTGCTGCCTTTAAGGATTGAATTGTTTCTGATCTTCCTGCCCCTCTGCTCACATTGATCCAGGCTAGTGCAGGGGAGGAAGATCAGCTCTATAGTATTGATGTGCAAAAGTATCAGCCAATACTAGAGAGGGTACAGAGGAGATTTACGAGGATGTTGCCTGGACTGGAGAATTTTAGATATGAGGAAAGATTGGATAGGCTGGGTTGTTTTCTTTGGAACAGAGGAGGCTGAGGGGAGACCCTATTGAGGTGTATAAAATTATGAGGAGCCTAGATAGAGTGGATAGGAAGGACCTTTTTCCCTTAGCAGAGAGGTCAATAACCAGCGGGCATTGATTTAAAGTAATTGGTAGAAGGATCAGAGGGGTGTTTAGGACCCAGAGGATAGTGAAGGTCTGGAACTCACTGCCTGGAAGGGTGGTAGAAGCAGAAACACTCATCACATTTAAAAAGTACTTGAATATGCACCTGAAATGCTGTGAACTGCAAGGCTATGGAACAAGAGCTGGAAAGTGGGATTAGGCTTTTTCAACCGACGCAGACAGGATGGGCCAAATGGCCTCCTTCTGTGCCATAAATTTCTATCTATTCTATGATTCTAATTTTTAATTGTGAAAGCGTGTCAGTACTGTTGCTAACAGACATGTTGCAAATCAAGTGGTATCATTAAACTGCTGGTTGTTTTTTGCAATGCCACAGCCAGGAGTAGATCATATTTCATTCATTAAATATGAATGATTTTCACAGCACAGTTAACAGATTAGTTAATTTTATTATTCATGTAGCAGTTGAGTGTCTGTTTGGCTCAGTTGGTAGCACTCTCGCCTCTGAGTTAGAAAGTTGTAGCTTCAAGTCACAGTTCAGAGGCTTGAGCACATGATTTAGGCTGGCCTCCACATTCCCCTCCAAGACACTCACCATCCTGACTTGAACATATATCGGCTGTTCCTTCAATGTTGCTGGATCAAAATCGTGGATGTCCCCTACCTAACAGCACTGTGGAAGCACCTTCATCACACGGACTGCAGCGGTGGAAGAAAGCGGCCCAGCACTTCCTTCTCAAGGGCAAATGGGATGGCCAATAAAATACCAGGCTTGCCAGTGACACTCACATCCCCAAAAAGATTTTTTGAAAAACACTGTCATGCAGTACTGAGGGAGAGCTGCACTGTCAGAGGGGTGGTACTGAGGGAGAGCTGCACTGTCGGAGGGGCGGTACTGAGGGAGAACTACACTGTCGGAGGGGCGGTACTGAGGGAGTGTGGCACTGTTGGAAGGACAGTACTGAGGGAACGATGCTCTGTCGGAGGGGCAGTAATGAGGGAGTGCTGCACTGCCGGAAGGGCAGTAATGAGGAAGCGCTGCACTGTCGGAGGGGCAGTACTGAGGGAGTGATGCACTGTTTAAGGGGTAGTACTGAGGGAGGGCTACACTGTCGGACGGTCAGTACTGAGGGAACTGTCGGAGGTGTTGTGCTTTGAACAAGATGATAAACCGGGGCCCTGTCTCCCTTTCCCAGTGATTCAGGTGGATGTTAAGGATTCCAATGACACTGTATGAGGAACAGCCTGACAAGCATTCCGACTCCAACCATCAAAAACATCTATTCTCTAATCAACCTATTGCCGTTTGTGGTGTCTTGCTGAGCATTAATAGGCCATTGTGGTTGTTGGCATACCAGTGACTGTATGTCAAAGCAATTCATTCTATGTGAAGTGCTTGAGGATGTTTTGGAGAGCTGTGAGAGAGGACATATCAATACAAGTTTGTTTTGTTATTACCATTATCGTAAGATTGGGTTTTTCGTTCTTCCCTCAATTTTCTCCTCATTTCCTGATGACATTGACTCGTGTTGGTTTCGACCCACTCTCTGCTACATGGTCCAAGTGGGCATTCAACAACAACAACTTGCATTTATATAGCACCTCCATATAGTAAAATGTCCCAAGGGCACTGGCAAATGGAATTTTACACCGAGTCACGCAAGGACATGTTAGGACAGATAACAAGAGGTAGGTTTTAACAAGCATCTTAAAGAAGGAGAGAGAGATAAAGAGGCGGAGAGCTTTTAGGAAGGGAATTTCAGAGCTTAGGGCTGAGGCAACTGAAGGCACAGCCGGCATTGGAGGAGCGATTAAAATCGAGGATGTGCAAGAGGCTGGAATTGGAGGAGCACAGAGATCTCGGAGGGTTGTAGGGCGGGAGGAGGGTACAGAGATGGGGAGGGGATAGGCCATGCAGGGATTGAAGACAAGGGTGCAGAATTTTTAAATTGAGGCATTCTGCCCCTTATTTGCATAGGCAAAACACCTAATGCCTGTTTCAGGCTTGGACTCTGACTCTCTTTCGATGCCTTTACCAATATGGCAGGCATCACACCTGTGGTTTAGAATGTGCACACGCTGCTTGCCATATTGGACACTTTGGCATCTATTTTACGCTTGTAAAAAGGGGCACAGCATCATCAAATTTCTGGGCCTGGGTTTCCTTTCCCTTGATTTTTTTCCCCCTGGCATTCTTCTCCCCTCCCATCCCTCATCCCCTTCCTTTCCCCCCCAAGCCTTGACAAAAGTGAATAAATAGCTGAAATTCATTTTGAAACTTGATAAAGGCTGAAATAAATATTTGTCCCCATATATAGCAGTTGCCTTTAAGTGCTACACATCCCTTGAATTTGTATCCGAGAGCTGGATTTTCCCCACTTCATCCCCTTTCCTCTTGCATTGCTCGTCGAACGAGGCCAAAACTGTCCAGGCGGCTCGGAGTAGCTATTCAAACTGGGGACACCATGCTGCCTACGAACTTTGCCTCAATTGCTCTGCTTAAGGAAACCCTCCACTGTTTTTGAGTTAAATTTAGAGGGTGGAAACTCCTGACGTCCTGTGTCGCTGCCTGCACCTTTCACACCACGGGCGACTTCAAATGAAATTACCGTCACTGAATCATCGAATGATACAGGAGAAAAGGAGGCCATTCGGCCCATCGTGTCTGTGCCGGCTCTTTGAAAGAGCTGTCCAATTAGGTCCACTCCCCTGCTCTTTTCCCATAGCCTTGCAAATTTTCCCCCTTCAACTATTTATTCAATTCCCTTTAGAAAGTTACTATTGAATCTGCTTCCACCATCCTTTCAGACAATGCATTCCAAATCATAACAACGCGTATTTGTGCTCTTGCGCCCGTGGGTACATGGGGGACTTGTGACTTTAAAAATTTTAAAACTATTTTATTATGAAAATGTAAAAAAAAAAAAAATTCCCTAATCTCCCCCCTGGCTTTTTTGCCAATTATTTTAAATCTGTGTCCTCTGGTTACTGACGTTCCTGCCATTTGAAACAATTTCTCCCTATCTACACTGTCAAAACCCCTAAATCTGCTCTTAACATTCTCTGCTCTAAGAGAACAATCCCAGCTTCTCGAGGCTCTCCACATAACTGAAAAATGATAGGCAATACACACGCTATTAGCTACCCGCTATGTGAGTGGTCCTGCTTAGTGGCACGGGCCTTTAGAAAGTTCTGCCCAATAACTAAATGTTTCAGGTCAACAACTTGTCTCCATCTAATGCTTGTTTAGGGTATAATAAGAACATAAAAAAAATAAGAGCAGGAGTAGACCACTTGAGGACTCAATAAGATCATCACTGATCATCGAACTCCACTTTCCTCCTCATCTCCATAATCGCTTGATTTCCTTAGGGGGAAAATTCGGGTTGTTTGCACCTCCTGTTAGCGCCACTGGGGGCGCAACTGACTTTACGCCTGGGTGCGGCACCACCACAGACTCCCCAATATTCTGCGGGGGTTTAACGGTGGCAGTAACAGGTAGCTCTCCGCTCTGCTGTGCCGTTGAGGACGATATCATCACTGTGCGTAACGACTCGTTGTTGCCCCGGAGTGAAAACTCAGTAGTGCCCGGTGAAGCTGCCACGGACACCGGGCTGTAAGCCGCTCGTGGTGCGAAAATTAATGGGGAGACACTAGTAACAAAAAAACAAAATGACCGACTTACCAGTTGTAACCACCTTGATTGCAGATCGAGGGGTCCGTGTTGCGATCTTGCAGCCCAGCACACAAGCCCAGCACCCCACTACCTGGTGGTCCAGCAATGGCCCCGTTTCCCGCTCAGAGTTGGCAGCGTGGCCCTCCCCTTTAATGGAAGGGGAAGGCCCTGTCTACCCGCAGGCGCTGCGCGTTCCACCGCATAGCGCTGGAGACGTTGCGTGGCTTTGCGCCCTGCTCCCACCCCCAACAGGAAGTGGAGCGGGAGATTTTGTGGCTGGTCCCGCCCCCAACTGAAGTTTTCCCCGTTGGTGTCCAGAAATCTGTCGACCTCAGTCCTGAATATACTCCAAAGATCCACAACACTCTGAGCAAAGAAATTGCTCCTCATCTCAGTCTAAAATGGCCGACCTCTTTTTCCTGAGACAATGCCCCCGAGTTCGAGACACCCCACCCGGGGGAAACAGCCTCTCGGCATCTATCAGACCGGGATGCTGACTCACAGCTTGTCAAAGAGCTGGTCTGGCAGCTGGTCTGTTGCCTGCTGAGGGCTACAGCAATCTGGTAAACACAAGTGTCACAACAACTGAACTAGTCTCCTGTTTCACAGCAAACACAGCTCCTCTGATGGGACATCTAAGGCAGCAAGGTGATAGAAAAGATCTGTAAACACTCCTGGAGGTTCCTGAACCCACAAGTTGAACACATCTGTATGAGAGTACATCAGTCAGTGGGAAATACTTTGAGGGCTATACACTAATGCCAGGTTGGCATGAAAAACATGGTTCAAAGATGAAAATAACTTTCACCGCGAGAGCCTTTGATCCTGCAGAATTTGAACCCTAGGTCTGTGTGATTCCAAAACAGATGTCATATGAATGTGAGCATGCCCTGAGTGGCCCAAACAAATTTATGAGTCTTATCCTGCTTAAGGGAGCTGCTAAGTTGAAAACCCATTCAGAAATAGCAAACAGCACTGCATGCAACTCTGATCACCCGATCAGAGGAAAGGTATTAAGTCTTTCTTTTTACTAGGGAAGATAATGAAGACATCTTGAAGTATTGGGAATTTAAATTATGAGAAAAGTTTAAGGAAGATGGCTGGGGTTTTTTTTGCAAAACAAAGGGAATTTTATATGGGCCTAATCAAAGTTTTCAAGATTGTGACAGGAATTCACTGGCTGAAGATGGCAAAGGGAAATCTTTTAACAAATGTCAGGAAATTCTTCTTCACATAGAGTGGCCAACACATGGAATGAACTTCAATGTAGAGTAGTATAATCCTTTAATTGTCCAACTGCAGATATTTCTGTATGTATGAGCTAGGAGAAGTTAATGGTCTTTGCCATTAGTGTTTATTTATTGACATTTCTTAACCAGTTTTCTGTAATTATTTTTACTTAGCAATTTAAAAAAAAACTACTCAAGTGCATGAGAACAGAAATCTGTTCTACCCAGACCGGCCACACCCACATCATCCACATCAACACCCCACACAAACCCTGGTCACACCAACACCTGCCAAACCACCACCACCGGTCACATCACCACCAGTCACACCAACACCACCACCGGCCACACCAACAACACTACCCATACCAACAGCGGCCGCACCAACACCGGCCAAAGCAACACCACTACCGGCCACTCCAACACCACCCATACCAACAGCGGCCACACCAACACCAGCCAAACCAACACCACTACTGGCCACACCAAAAACACCACCTATACCAACAGCGGCCACACCAACACCGGCCAAAGCAACATCTATCATGCCAGCACCAGCCATACCAACACCTGCTTTGTTGGGAGGAAGGAGAGAGTGAGGAAGGTAGCAGTTCCACAATTGTAAGGTCATGGGAAAGGATGAGCGAGGGTAGGAAATGGTGTGCAGATACATGCAGAAAGATGAACAAGTGCAAAAAAGACAGTTGAAGAATTTGCAACGATCTTCAGCCAGAAGTGCCAAGTGGATGATCCATATCGGCCTCCTGAGGTCCCCACCATCACAGAAGTCAGTCTTCAGCTAATTTGATTAACTCCACATGATATCAAGAAGTGGCTGAGCACACTGGATACAGCAAAGACTATGGGCCCTGACAACATCCCAGCTGTCGTACTAAAGAATTGTGCTCCAGAACTAGCCGTGCCTCTAGCCAAGGTTCTCCAGTACAGCTACAACACTGGCATCTACCCGACAATGTGGAAAATTGCCCAGGTATGTCCTGTTCACAAAAAGCAGGACAATTCCAATCTGGCCATTTACCACCCCATCAGTCTACTCTCAGCCATCAGCAAAGTGATGAAAGGTGTCAACGACACCTTTATCAGGCGACACTTCCCAACAACCTGCTCACAGATATTCAGTTTGGTTTCCACCAGGACCACTTGGCTCCAGACCTCATTACAGCCTTGGTCTAAACATGGACAAGAGAGCTGAATTCCAGAGGTGAGGCAAGAGTGACTGCCCTTGACATCAAGGCAGCATTTGACCACGTGTGGCATTAAGGAGCCCTAGTAACATTTAAGTCAATGGGAATCAGGGGGAAAACTCTCCACTGGCTGGAGTCCTATCTAGCACAAAGGAAGATGTGTGGTGGTTAGAGGTCAATCATCTCAGCCCCAGGATATCGCTGCAGGAGTTCCTCAGAGCAGTGTCCTAGGCCCAACCATCTTCAATTACTTCATCAATGACCTTCCTTCCATCATAAGGTCAGAATTGGGGATGTTCGCTGATGACTACACAGAGTTCAGTTCCATTCGCAACTCCTCAGATAATGGAGCAGTCCATGCCTGAATGCAGCAAGACCTGGACGACATTCAGGCTTGGGCTGATAAATGGCAGGTAACATTTGTGCCACACAAGTGACAGGCAATGACTATTTCCAACAAATCTCTAACCATCGACCATTGACATTCAACAGCATTACCATTGCCGAATCCCCCACCATCAACGTCTTGGGCATTATCATTGACCAGAAACTTGATTGGACCAGCCACATAAATACTGTGGCAACAAGAGCGGGTCAGAGGCTGGGTATTCTGCAGCTAGTGTCCCAACTCCTGACTCCCCAAAGCCTTTCCACCATCTACAAAGCATAAGTCAGGAGTATGGTGGAATACTCTCCACTTGCCTGCATGAGTGCAGCTCCAACAGCACTCCCTCCAGCACCGGCGCATCGTGGCTGCAGCATGTACCATCTACAAGATGCACTGCAGCAACTCGCCAAGGCTTCTTTGGCAGCACCTCCCAAACCCGCTACCACCTAGAGGGACGAGGGCAGCAGGCGACACCATCACCTGCAAGTTTCCCCTCCAAGTCACAAATCATCCTGATTTGGAAATATATCACCATTCCTTCACTGTCGCCAGGTCAAAATCTTGGAACTCCCTCATTAACAGCACTGTGGGAGTACCTTCACACAAGGACTGCAGCGGTTCAAGAAGGCACCTCACCACCACCTTCTCAAGCACAATTATGGCCTTGCCAACGATGCCCACATCCAAGAATGAATAACAAAAAAAATGAATGCGCAATTTGCATATTTGGGCTGATTTCTAAATTTTTAGCATTACCCAAACTTTTGAAAGTTGTGAAAAGATCTAACCACAGCTTGATATAAATCGAATAGATTTGCATACTTCAACGGAATAGATTCCGTTCCATGAATATCTGAGGAGTGACTAACAGCAAAATAAATGTTACTGTGCACCTTTACTTCAATTGTTCGGGTTCCATGTATGGCTCATGCATTCCCATTCAATCATCCATGGTCTAACCATTGGTGTGAAGTCATGCATTCAACAACAGCCATGGTTCCAAGGGATTGCTGCCCTACCTAGTCTTTAGCATTCTGCCAAGGGCTGACCAAGTCCTACAGTGATAGAAGGGGCTCCTGCCATACACGCTGCCCCCTCAATGTCTCAACACATCCTGGTGCCGGGGCTGCTTTGCTGTGCCCCGAAAGCAATTGCCACATATCAGGGGTATGGTGTTTATTGCGCAACATTTTCATTCAGAGTGATATCCGTGCAGGTCTGCCAAAGGAGAGACTGCGGAGGATGAGGTGACACAACAGCCTGATACAGTAAGTGAAGGAACTGACTGAGTTGGAGAAAAGTAAGCACATTGTGGTGGGTGGTGGGGCGGGGAGGAAAAGAGGAGGTGTGGGATAGTGACACGTTGTGTGGGGGAGGGGATAGAAAGACACATTTGGGCAGAAATTTCAGCCTACCGGGTCCGTACGGAGTGTTTACGGACCCAGCAAGGCATCGCAAAAGCCAGTTTTCAGCGATCAATCGGCTTTTCCGATCTATCAAGTTCCCCGTATCTCGAAAGCGAGGACATTTATGGGCAAGATTGCAGTATTTACCCATATCTTGCCCAGCAAATGTCCTGAAAACACTTGCGCCTGATAAAAGGAGGCGCATAGCCTACAGGCGTGTATTTTATAGAATTAATCACATAGGGTTAATTGTGATATTCCGACATTTACAGTGTGTTTCCTGCTTCATGCCTCGTGGAATGTTGTTGATGCAGAGAGAGAGAGAGAGAGAGACCTTGATCCGCACACCATCTTGTTTATGGGACGATCGGCACCTCGAGGTCTCATGTTTTGTGGAAGAACAGCTGGGGCCTTCCGGATTAGGAGTTGGCCATAAGCCACATGCACCCATGTTTGTTCAATAGTATAAAGGAACGGAACTGTCCAGTAGCTCTTTGAACTTCACCTTGGACCGTGATTCGCGAGCGGTGCCGGGACCCCCAAGGCTTCTGACCAGCCGTCGTTGCGGAGTTCCCGACGGGCCAAAGGCTGTGAGCTTTGTTGCATCTTATCATACTTCTCTTTTCTTCGTAAACTGTATTATGTTTCTTTTCTCTCAGTAAACGGTGTTTCATCTTTACTTCATTTGTCTTATCTCTTATTTAACATTCATCCAGATCCCGAACCTGGGTCTATTATTATCGATCCAAAACATTTTGGCGTAGTCGGCAGGATCTGGTAAAATGTTTAAGAGAAAAGACAAGAAGCAGTCTCCTCCTGTGGGAGAGAAGTATAGAATACCAGGGTGGAGCATGAGGGATGAGGGTTTTGGCTCTCTTGCCAAGGTGCTAGCCCGGTTTGGACCCCCGCAACATTGGGGTACGCAGTTATTGGAACAGAGCAAAGATAGAACCGTACCCCATGCGGTACTGTCTCTCCTGGAGGAAACGGGCTTCCCACAGGAGAAAAATAGTCCCCCACAAATGGGATGGATTTTGTTGACAGCATTAAGGGCGATGTGTAAACAACTTAAGGAAAGTGAGACAGAAAACTTAGAGTTAAAAACAGCTGTTAAGGTTTTGGAAAGTCAAAACTCGACCCTGACTGAAGCGGTCTGCACTGCACAAGAGCGGGCTGACAAGGTCAATGAACAATCAGAAATGTTAATATGCCGTCTGGCAACAGTACAAAATAAAAAGAAAGCGAGACGACGGAAATTACAGGTAGATCGGTCAAAGGTACGTGCATTGGTAGCTGGACCCACTTGGGATCCGGCTCGTTGGGACGGAGACATGTGGTACTCCTCTGACTCAGAATACAAGTGGACAGATGGAGAGGGGGGAGGAATGGAAGGAAACTAAAGACCCTCCCCCATACACTCCGAGCAAGGAAGCTAGACCTCTTATAACAAATAAGACAAAACAGCAAGATGGGGAACAGCCGGTAACCACTAGAGGGGTGCGTGACTTCACCACTAGTGAGTTACAAGAAATAGGGTCTCAATTTCGTCAAAAACCCAGGGAATCATTGTCAGAATGGTTAACCCGGATTTTGGACCAGGGAGCATCAGGAATAATACTTAACCCCGAAGAGTTAACAAAAATGGGGACTATGACTACGGACCACCTTATCACAGCAGTGCTACGGAATGTCCAGGGCACAGGTTCGCTATGGGACATGGTTACTACAGGGATGCGGCAACAATATCCCTCTGCCGTTGATTGGGAAGAGGAGGTAAAACCTTGGAGGGTACGATACGGTTGCGCAACATGGCAACACAGGGAGGATTATATCACCAACCATATGGGGGGGCCAGATCAGGAATGCGGAGTGGCCCTCCTATGATGAGGGGTGCGCTACTCGCATTATTGGGACCAGCCCAAGGGCAACGCGTGGGGCATGCTTGCCTATTGTTTGGACAGTTAGAGGATGTAGAAGATAGTGTGCGAGAGTCGAGAACGGCTTACATAGAGGGGGATCGAGACCAGCGACAAGGTTCGACCTCTGGGAAAGGTACAGGGTCAGGAAAGACAAAAAAAAGAATTACATGGAGGGACATGTTCACGGCTTTACTGAAGGCAGGGGTCCCCAAGGAAAAAATTGATGAAATCCCAACAGGAGCGATGTATTCTATGTGGAAGCAGCACTGCGTCCCGGGAACAGGGAAGGGTGAAAGGAGGGAGGTAAGGGAAACTAAGTTGGATAGCGATAAGTCTGCAATGCGGAGAAACCACCTCCCGCTAGCCTATACCCCAACATAGAAGAGCTGTGGAAGGCTAGTAATCCCCTCGATTAGGGGTGTGGTCGGGATCCGGGAGTACTCCACGTTAGAACCACATCAACCCAAGCTCCCGGGGACCTGAGGCCACACGTTCCGATTACTATACCTTGGTGGGAGGGGAACATACAAAGAGATGTGGCTTTACTAGACACAGGGGCAGAAGTTACTATTATCTATGGAAATCCTAGGAAACACACAGGGACCCGTGTGATGACTAACGGGTTCGGAGGGGCAGAAACGCCCGCTGTCTGAACAACTATCAGAATAGCGTTGGGAAATGAGCCCCCGCGCTGGGTAACGGTCCTAATATCGGCAGTAAAGGAACATATTATTGGGATGGACCTTTTAATGGGAACCACACACAACACCTCGTTCGGGCGATTCTCATTTGGGATACGGGCGATCACTGTGATTGCAGGGGAAGCAAAGTGGGAACCAGTGGTAATACCATGGCCATCGCGTATAGTGACTATGAAACAGTACCGAATACCTGGGGGACACAAAGAAATAGGGGAAACCATACATGAGCTCTTGGAGGCGGGTATCATTAGACATGCGGTGTCCCCCTACAATAGCCCTGTTTGGCTTGTGCAGAAACCTGATGAAAGTTGGAGGATGACTGTGGACTACCGACAACTGAACAAATTTGCCCCTCCCCTGGCAACCGCTGTCCCAGATATAGTAACTATAACAGAGCGGCTGTCTGAAGAAGGTGCGGAGTGGTATGCGGTAATCGACCTGGCCAATGCCTTTTTCTCCATTCCAATGGCGGAAGAATCCCAGGACCAGTTTGCATTCACTTGGGAAGGGAGGCAATACATGTTTAAACGCCTACCTCAATGTTACCCTATGCCACGGATTGGTGGCCCGGGACCTGGACATGTGCACGTTGGCTCCTAATGTCTCACTGGCACACTACATTGATGAGGTACTAATAAGGGGTCCCACCGAGGCGGTGGTGTCAGAAGCCCTAGCTACTTTAGTCCAACACATGCGAGACAGGGGCTGGGAGATAAATCCGAAGAAGGTGCAGGGCCCTAGCCAGACTGTCCAGTTTCTGGGGATCCAATGGTCTCGGGGTGAGCACATCATACCCGAGCCTGTGAAGAATAAAATTCAAGAAATGGCCACCCCCACGAATAAAACTGAGACACAACGGTTTGTGGGACTATTGGGTTACTGGAGGAGACACATACCTCACCTCACGATGTTATTAAAACCGCTGTATGCCGTAACACAAAAAAAGGCCCACTTCGAGTGGGGAAAGGAACAACAGGTGGCTTTTGATGCAGCCAAAGAAGTCGTAGCTCAAGCTTTACCCCTAGCCCCGCGAGTGGCTGGGCAGCCTTTTGAGCTGCAGGTATCCGTTACCAATGATACTGCAGTATGGAGTTTGTGGCAGGTTCAACATGGCACCCGTATACCATTAGGGTTCTGGTCTAGAAAATTGACAGATGCTGCTACTCGTTACACTCCATTTGAGAAACAATTATTAGCATGTTATTGGGCCCTAACAGAAACAGAAGGACAGACAGAGGACGACAAAGTCAGTTTAAGACCAGACCTACCCATATTATCCTGGGTTCTCTCAGAAAATGAGACACACAAGGTCGGGCGAGCGCAGCAAAGCTCCATAGTGCGCTAGAAATGGTATATCGCAGACAGAGCAAGTAAAGAAAAAGAAGGAATCACCCGACTACATGAGCATGTGGCTGAATACCTACAAACAGCTGAGAGTGAACTTACGCAGTCATCTGTCAGTTTAACCCAAGAGTCACCGATCTCCTGGGATGTGCCTTTTGAACAGTTAACACCTGAAGAGCGTAGCCACGCCTGGTTCACAGGTGGCTCAGCGGTCTGGCGAAACGGCCTTCAGCGATGGTGAGCCGCTGCCTTCAATCCAAAAACCCAGACAATTGTGCATGGTGAGGGCGTGGGAGGCTCCAGCCAGCTAGCAGAACTAGCAGCTGTAGTCCTTGCGTTAGAAGAGGAACAGCAACAAGTACACATATATACTAATGGGCAGTAGCCAATGGCATGGCGAGCTGGATGCGAAACTGGCATGAACATAACTGGCAAATAACTGGGAAAGACTTGTGGGGAAAGCACCTATGGGAACAAATATGGTCCAAAGCTCAGAAGTTGAAAATAACTGTATATCATGTGGACGCTCACATGAAAAACACTTCAAAGACCTCTGAATATAATAACACCATTGATAATATAGCCCGGGTACGGGCTGTCAAAGAGTCGGAAGAGGAAGAATATGGGATAGGCAAGTGGGCCCACCACAAATCTGGACATTTGGGCATTCAGGGTACGATACAATGGGCACGAAATAGGGGGTTACATTTGACTACGGACGGTGTTAAACAGACCATAAACACCTGTGAAATTTGTCAAAAGGTGAAGCATTTTCCCCTACTATGAGAACCCGGTGCCCATATTAAGAGAGGGACTCAACCAGCAGAAATATGGCAAGTTGATTATGTATGACCTTTACCATTGCAATAACAGTTCCAATATTTGCTCACTACTGTTGATACCTATTCTGGACTTTTGATAGCTTATCCAGTGACTAAAGCGAATCAACAAAGTACGATTAAAGGACTGGAGAATTTAATCACATACTACGGTGAGCCAGCAGAAGTACAGTGCGATAATGGGTCGCACTTCACAGGTCAAACAGTGCAACAGTGGGCGGTAGACAACGGAATCTATTGGATGTTTCACATACCTTACTCTCCGCAAGCTGCAGGGTTAATAGAATGCATGAATGGACTACTTAAGCAACAGATTAAAATATTAACTCCCACGAACACATTGCAAGGGTGGTTAAAGATCTTACCACAAGCAGTGCGCAATCTGAATCACCGACCATTGCGGGGGGGGGAATCTCCCATAAGCCACATGTTAGGCAAAGTTAGTGTCCCTACTATTGAAAAAGAAAATCAGACTCAGGACACAGTTTGTGAAGGAGGAAAAGTGTGGGTGCAGTACCCCCAGAAACCCTTACAAGCAGGGGAAATCTTAGCGAAAAGAAAAGGAAACACTTATTGGGTGCTCCTGACTGGTCAAGATATTCCTCTGTGTTGACAAGGGTAAATTGACTAAACGGGGCTGAATTAATATACTTAAGCTTCCGCCCACAGGAATTCTGCCCAAAATGGTGACTTACCAACTCGTGCTGGCAAGTCTCTGTGTCTCGTTATCTGTGACTGTGCTACATCCATCCTCAAACACAGCATGGGATGGTAGTATAGGGTGGCGGTTAACACTGATCGTAATCAAGACAATTTTACCTGTCCTTCCGGGCAAGCCTGCACCATAGGACACTGGAGCGTCACTTGTGATGCATGCGGGTACTGGGGAGGCCCAGGACAGGTGCTATTAACAGTAAGCACGGGGGCCAACATCACGTTATCAATCAAGTGGCAAAAAGATATGACAATGATATGCAATGTGCACTCCAAAGTGTTGTTATTGCACAACATCACATGGTTAAGGAGTTGGGCCCGCGACATTACGTCAAGCAATGACACTATGTCAGACGAAATTAAGTTAAATGCATCTCTATGGTATGGATGTATAAATGCCTCTGTAATCACTGGTAGGGGGATTATGGGCCACTTTTGGTCAATGCATGTAATTAAGCATTCTAAGAGTCCCAATGGATCATTTGCAACGGCTACACTCTACATGTACACCTGTGCTTACAGCCCCACCCATATTAAATCTCTCACTACAAGTCCGGTATGTGGACAAGCCATCTGACACTTGGAATATAACAACAATTAAAACAAATCTGAAAACGTTGGTGAGACAAAGGCGTGATATATATCGAGACCTTACAAAACAAAATACAAAAGGTAGGGAGACTCACTAGAGATGCAATTCGATTGTGAAATGCATGGGTCAGAGGTCTCACAGAACAGATGTTTTCTAGTTGGCTGTCTGGCGTAATGCGGTGGGAACACATAGATAAAACTACGCAAGAGATAGGGAGTGTCACCGGGCGACAACGGGTCATCACACACAATGCATGTTTGAAGAAGTAACCCGGCAACTATTAAGGGCCGAGTTAGAACGTATTGCCATGTCAGGGCATGCAAATAGTTGGAGCAAAATATTCCACTTCGGCAATAGAAATCTAGGGGTAAAACCTGATATGCAACATACACATTGTGATGACCAGGGGTGTAACTTTACTATGAGAATAGTCACTATCACAAAAAACAACATTTGGTGCCAGTTTATAGTGCTTCCCCACCTGTATGGCCAAAATCTGTGGGTACCCGAGTTCAAGGGTAGATGGATTGATGCTAGCAATAGAACTCACCAAGCTCAAGATTGTCAAATATGGCCTTTCGGTATGGTGTGACCTTTGCACACACCTGTGTTTGAACCATGCTCCCTACAGCATACAGCGGGAACATGTATTTGGACACTTGTAACATACAATGATACAATTTTAGATGAAATCGGACAGAATATTGTTTGTATTACTAGTGTCTATCCTATTTATCTTGATGGCGCCCGTAAAGATCCTCCTCTAAATGCTTGCTTTAAAGATGTGTGTACCATATATGACCTTCATTCTAAAAGGTCATATCGATTGGGACGATGGAAAAATGTTGTGCGCCATCACACCGTCCTAGGTATTACTAACCTTCCTCCCACTGTAGACCTAACTCGTTTAGCTCAATTTCTAAAAGATAACCAAAAGGTCACTGATGAATTGAGCAAACGAGGGCGTACTCTTCATACTCTGCAAGTTGCTATGAGTTACAGTGAAAGCACCTTGGTCAGAGTTGCGACAACGGTCACCGACCTTACGGTACACCATTGGTGGGACATCTTTTATGGATGGTCCCCAAAAACATCCACTGCTTTGAAACTGTTAATACATCCTATCGTTGTTTTACTTGTCGCGTTATTACTGCTCGTATGTATTCTTTGGTGTAGATTGCAGGTGTTGCTTGCACATACTCAACGTGTAACTGATGCATTCCGCCTTCAACTCGATTATATTGCTTAGAATGTCTAAATATCAAGGGTGGATTGTATTGTATAGGGTTAATCTCATAGGGTTAATTATGATATTCCGACATTTACAGTGTGTTTTCTGCTTCATGCCTCGTGGAATGTTGTTGATGCAGAGAGAGAGAAAGACCTTGATCCGCACACCATCTTGTTTATGGGACGATCAGCGCCTCGAGGTCTCATGCTTTGTGGAAGAACAGCTTGGGCCTTCCGGATTAGGAGTTGGCCATAAGCCACATGCACCCATGTTTATTCAATAGTATAAAGGAACGGAACTGTCCAGTAGCTCTTTGAATTTCACCTTGGACCGTGATTGGCGAGCGGTGCCGGGACCCCCAAGGCTTCTGACCAGCCGTCGTTGCGGAGTTCCCGACGGGCCGAAGGCTGTGAGCTTTGTTGCATCTTATCATACTTCTCTTTACTACGTAAACTGTATTATGTTTCTTTTCTCTCGGTAAACGGTGTTTTATCTTTATTTCATTTGTCTTGTCTCTTATTTAACATTCATCCAGATCCCGAACCTGGGTCTATTACTATCGATCTAAAACAAGGCGTAAGAGTTTTAAAATACACAAACATTTTAAAATAAAATGATAAAAAGACATTTTGTTAAAAAACCTCCCACTAAGGTAAGTATATTTTCAACCATAATTTTTTTTTTTTTTTAAATCGGAATAAGATTTTTTTTTAATAATACATAAATAACTTTAATTTAAATTAATAAAAATATGTGGTGTATTTTTCCTATTTTTTAATTAGTGTTTCGGGTGTTTGTGGGGGTTCTCATTCATAATAATGGGACTCCAACTTAGAGTTCCCATTATTATGAATGAGAACATACTTTACCTGATTGGCTGCCCAGAGCCATGTGACTGCAGCTCCAGCCCTGCGCATGTCCTGACGTGCACGTGCTGTGATGTGCAGTCAGCGGAGGCCTCAGGACCGGGAACTTGCGTGGACGCAGCAGCTTCAGGTAAGTGTGCATCTTTTAAAAGTTTTTCCCTCGATCGCCCACGGGAAGCAGCTGACCGGGACTTCTGGGCCATTGTGTGGGGGAGGGGAGTAGGATAGAGAGACATGTTGTGCAGGGTAGGGGAGTGGGGATAGGATAGAGCAGCATATTGTGCAGTATTCAGAACATGGAGAAACATTTAGACCAGGAAGTTTGCACCTGGAGGAAAAAGTGAGGCAGTGAATATCTGAGAGAAAGGGTTGGGGTAAAAGGAAGGAAGTCGGAAAGCTTAGTGAATAGACAGGCACCTCCGTCCCCTTGCAAACCTTTATTAACTGATCTGCAGCCCTGTGCAAGATTTGCCACTGGGACATCAGATGGTGACAGTGTTATAGATCAGAGGGACATCTACACGTGGATACGGCAAAGGCGATTGGCCCAGACAACATCCCGGCTGTCCAGAGATAGCCAATCCTCTAGCTAAGCTGTTCCAGTACAGCTATAGCACTGGCATCTACCCAACAACATGGAAAATTGCCAGGTATATCCAGTCCACAAAAAGCAGGACAAATTCAATCAGGCAAATTCCACCCCATCAGTCTACTTTCAATCATCAGCAAAATGATGGAAGGTGTTGTTGAAAGTACTATCAATAACCTGCTCATCAATGCATTGTTTGGGTTCCACCAGGACCACTCAGTGGCAGACCTCATTACAGCCTTGGTCCAAACATGGATAAAAGCTGAATTCCAGAGGTGAGGTGAGAGTGAATGCCCTTAACATCAAAGCAGCATTTGACCGAGTGTGGTATTAGGGAGCCTTAGTAAAATTGAAGTCAATGGGAATCAGGGGGGAAACTCTCCACTGGCTGGAGTCATAGCTAGCACAAAGGAAGATGATTGTGGTTCTTGGAGGTCAATCATTACAGCCCCAGCACATCGTTGCAGGTGTTCCTCAGGGCAGTGTCCTGGGCCTAACCATCTTCAGCTGCTTCATAAATGGCCTTCCCTCTATCATAAGGTCAGAAGTGGGGTTGTTCGCTGATGATTGCAGTGCTCAGTTCCATTCGCAATTCCTCAGATAATGAACCCGTCCATGCCCGCATGCAGGACGACATTTAGGTTTGGACTGATAAGTGGCAAGTAACATTTGTGCCAGGCAATGACTATCTCCAACAAGAGAGAGTCTAGCCACCACCTCCCCTCCCCCCCCCCCCACCTTGACATTCAACGACATTACCATCACCGAATCCCCCACCATCAATACCCTGGGGGTCCCAACTGACCAGCCACATAAAACTGTGACTACAAGAGCCGATCAGAGGCTGGGTATTCTGTGGTGAGTGACTCACCTCCTGACTCCCCAAAGCCTTTCCACCATCTACAAGGCACAAGTCAGGAGTGTGGTGGAATGCTCTCCACTTGCCTAGATGAGTGCAGCTCAGATAGCACTCAATAATCTCGACACCATCCAGGACAAAGCAGCCCACTTAATTGCCATCCTATCCACCACCTTTAACATTCATTCCCTGCACCACTGGCGCACCGTGGTTGCAGTGTGTACCATCTACAAGATGCACTGCAGCATCCCATCGCGGCTTCTTCGACAACACCTCCCGAACATGCGACCACTCCCACCTAGAGGGACAAAGGCATCAGGCACATGGGAACACCACCACCTTCAAGTTTCCCTCAAAGTCACACACTATCATCATCGTCATAGGCAGTCCCTCGGAATCAAGGAAGACTTGCTTCCACTCTAAAAATGAGTCCTTAGGTGACTGAACAGTCCAATACGAGAACCACAGACACTGCCACAGGTGGGTCAGACAGTCGTTGAGGGAAAGGGTGGGTGGGAGTGCTTTGCCGCACGTTCTTTCCGCAGCCTGCACTTGGTTTCTGCATGCTCTCGGCGATGAGACTCGAGGTGCTCAGCACCAACATAACTTGGAAATATATCACCGTTCCTTCATCGTCGCTCGGTCAAAATCCTAGAGCTCCCTCCCTAACAGCACTGTGGGAGTACCTTCACCACATGGATTGCAATGGTTTAAGGCGGCAGTTCACCACCACCTTCTCAAGGACAATTAGGGGTGGGTCGTAAAGGTTGGCCTTGCCAGCAACACACTGCACAGCATCATTTCCTATAAACACACATTGGTCATACGTGCCAGAACTCACACAGAGACAAATGAGAGTGATCTGTTTTTGCTTGTTAACCATTGCCAAGTATGATTTGTCTACTTTCACAAGCCATGTGATCAAATGAGAAATTATATTTCTGCAGCACTTATCACATATCTTAGAAACACCCCACAGTGCCTCACCTACAATAAATCACTTTGAAGTGCTGTTACTGCTTTTACGTTGGTAAACAGAGGAAGTTTAGGGTATTTGAAGGACTTTCTAACCACACATCTGGCCAACTGTGTGCTGGCACACACTTTGTCTATCCCACTTTCATTTTATTCCCCACCTCCCCAATTACACTAAGTTCTCACAGCTCCATTGGTGCGTGGCTGCTCTTTGATATCACACTTAAGTAGTAGCCATTCTCCATGAATGCATGTTGTCAAGGTATTTTACCATTGCGGCATTATAACCCAATCCCATCCTGCCCTCACCCACCTATTGCGGTGGGAGCTACTGGATAGGAACAGAAATTGGAAGCGAGAACCTTGCTTTTTTTAGCGAGGGGGCGGGAACATGGAAACGATCTCAGTACGGCAGCCAACTTTAGCTAACTCGATGCAAAGCAGAGATTGAACCTGGGCCTTTGCTGCTCTCTATGCCTCAGTACCACATCGTGTGGCGCAGTTCCCAACTGAGCCATTGGTGGTGGAGTTTTGCCCTTAATGAACAGTTGTAGGTCTGATCACATGGGATAAACAACCTCTAAATAAAATGGTTCCTGCTGGAAGAGTGCCAGTGAATTTATTCGACGCACTGTGTTTGCAGACACCTTATTATGTTTTGGAAGATTTCCAGCCACAATCACATGCTGGCTCTCTGCCCTGCTCTACAAATTACACCACCTCAGACATAATCAAAATCCCCTCCACAGCAAGACTTCTGACTGAGGACGAGACTGAAAAGGCAGCTTGCTGCTTTTCTTGTCTGTTGAGATAATAGTGAGACTGTAAAAAAAAAACAGTGTTGTAAAAACAACAGGGAGTGCTGGCTGATCTCAGGTTAGTGATCAGGGTACCAGTTAAAACCCAGTCATCTGCCAGCCCACTAAATCATCTATAAAGACATTTCCACTGAATTACATTGTTGCATGGTAAATTGCTATCGGTCTGGTAATAATAATTTACTTGATTAAAAACATTCTCATTATTCAAAAGAGGATATAGTCTCTCAGCTGGTGGTCTACTGAGAAATGTGCTTCCCTATTGGATACTGAGTTGGACAGGACAGCAAGTCCCAAGTTCTAATTCCTGTTCGGTGCTGAGATACCTAATCTGAAAAGAAAAAAACCAAAGACTTGCATTTATATAGTGCCTTTCACGACCACCGGACGTCTCAAAGCGCTTTACAGCCACTTTTGGAGTGTAGTCACTGTTTTAATGTGAGAAACACGCAGCCAACATGCACACAGCAGGCTCCCACAAACAGCAATGTGAGAATGATCAGATAATCTGTTTTGATTGAGTGATAAATATCGGCCAGAACACCGGGGATAACTCCCCTGCTCTTCTTCGAAATAGTGCCATGGGATCTTTTAAGTCCACCTGAGAGGGCAGACGCGGCCTTGGTTTAACGTCTTATCTGAAAGACAGATCTACGGGAGTAACAGGATGCTACAATTTATAGCACCTTAAAGCACACAAGGAGGCCATTTGGCCCATCATGCCTTCATGTCTCAGTTCCCGCTGCTCTTTCCTCATAACCCTGAATTGTTTTCCCCATTAAGTATACATCCAATTCCCTTTGGAAAGTTACTGTTGGATCAGCTTCCACCACCCTTTCAGGCAGTGGATTCCAGATTATAACAACTCGCTGCATTGAAAAAACAATTCTCTTCAATTCGCCTCTGGTTTTCTTGCCAATTATCTGTGTTCTCTGGTTACCGACCCTCCTCCCAGTGGAAACAGTCTCTCCTTACTTACTCTATCAAAACCCTTCATGATTTTGAACACCTCGATTAAATCTCCCCTTAACCGTCTCTGCTCTAAATCCCTCCACCCTTTGTTTTGTCACTCTTGTTCCGAAATTATTGACCTTCCAATGAATACAGATCCAGAAGAGTTGGGAACATAAACAAGCTCTGATTGGCTTGGTGTCGAATTATAAATTTGGATTGGGGGCAGGATGGGGTGGTTCAGTTCATTTCCCCACAGCGGTGTACTGGTTATCCACATGGTGCCTCTAGAATCCCTTCCCATGTTTTGATGTGTCAGCTGTGCTGCAGTGGGTAGCACTCTCTGCTCTGAGTCAGAAGGTTGTGGGTTCAAATCCCACTCCCAGTGCAGTACTGAGGGAGTGCTTCACTGTCGGAGGTGCCGTCTTTCGGGTGAGACGTTAAACGCTCTCTCGGGTGAGCATAAACGATCTGGCACTATTTCGAAGAAGAGCAGGGGAGTTCTTCCTGGTGTCCAGGCCGATATTTATCCCTCAACCAACACTTAAATTGATCATTATCATATTGCTGTTTATGGAACCTTGCTGCGTGCAAATTGGCTGCTGTGTTTCCTACATTGCAACAGTGTCTACGCTTCAAAAGGACTTTATTGGCTGTAAAGCGCTTTGGGTTGCCAACCTTCCAGGATTGCTCTGAAGTCTCCAGGAATTAAAGATTAATCTCTAGGACAGTGCTGTGAGCAAACATAATCGATAGGGGCATTAGGAAAATGGAATATTTTTTATTTTCTTTGAACACTTTTGTTTATTAGTTATAAAAATATTGCAGATGGGGAAAAGGCTGTTTGATTGACAGTCAAGAATCATCCAATCGGGTAAAGAAGAATATGTTCGCTTTCCAATTGGCTGTGGGTAGCTGGGGCACTGCGAGGATGGACATGTTGGGCGACCAATGGCAGGGGCATTGGGGCAGGGTGGTTGGTGGCGGCAGGTCATGTGATGAAACCTCCAGGAATGCGTCCAACCACAGTTAGCAACCCTAGGCGGGAAGGCAGCCGGGTCAGAGGGAGTAAGTGACTGGCCTTCATATTAACTGCCATTCCATTTGGTTCCTGCTGGCAGGGATGGGGGAGGAGTAAAAATCGGCAATTGTAATTCAGCACGTCGGAGAGAGTCTGGAATCTGGGAAATACAACATGTGGACCTGTTGATGGAATTGGGTTTCCCTCTTGTGGGGTGATGGAGATTGCCAATTCCTGTAATGCCAGCTCATACTGCCTCCGTAATGCACGGGAAGAGTGACTTCCAATCAACCAGCTGGCTACTTCCTCTTCTGTTGTAACCTCAAGGACAAACCTCTCATCATCTTCCTTAAGTGTTTTACTTTGTTTTCAGTAGACTAACGTCAATGGAAATCCTACCAACTGTAGAGTGGGAAGGAAATGTCTGGACATCCTGCTAATGGTGAGAGAGATGATCAGCTGCTCTCACAGGGCTTGGTTGCTGCAATAGATTTGAAACAGTACCTCCACATGAAAGGAATAAATTAATAAAATCCTTCCAAACACTAAAAATTCTGCTAGTGGAAGAGGAGATGAAATTCTGCCTCAATTTACCCAATCCGATTCATCTCACTGTGCTCATGTGACAGAACGGTGAACTCAGAAGACATCTGATATTGTAATAATATCAGCAGTGGCTCAATGGGTAGCACGTTCACCTCTGAGTCAGAAGGTTCTGGGTTCAAGTCCCACACTTCAGGAACTTGGGCACAAAAAAAAAATCTAGGCTGAAACTCCAGTGCATTGCTGAGGGAGTACTGCACTGTCAGAGGTGTCATCTTTCAGATGAGATGTTAAACTGAGGCCCCATCTGCCCCCCTCAGGTGGTCATAAAAGATCCCATGGCACTATTTCGAAGAAGAGCACGGGAGTTATAAGAAATAGGAGCAGGAATAGGCCATTTGGCCCCTCCGAAATTTAATAAGGTCATGGCTGATCGGATCTTGGCCTTAATTCCACTTCTCTGCCCGCTCTCCATAACCCTTATCGCTCAAAAATCTATCTATCTCCGCCTTAAATATATTCAATGACCCAGCCTCCACAGCTCTCTGGGGCAGAGAATTCCATAGATTTACAATCCTCAGAGAAGAAATTCCTCCTCATCTCCATTTTAAATGGAGGCCCCTTATTCTGAAACTATTCCCTTAGTTCTAGATTCCCCCATGGAGGGGAAACATCCTCGCTGCATCTACCTTGTCGAGCCCCTCATTATCTTATATGTTTCAATAAGATCACCTCTCATTCTTCTAAACTTCAATGAGTATAGGCCCAACCTACTCAACCTTTCTTCATAAGTCTAACCCTTCATCTCAGGAACCAATGCCAGTATATCCCTCCTTAAATACGGAGACCAAAACTGTACGCAGTACTCTAGGTATGGCTTCACCAATACCCTGTACAGTTGTAGCAGGACTTCTCTGCTTTTATACTCCATCCCCCTTGCAATAAAGGCCAACATTCTATTTGCCTTCCTGATTACTTGCTGTACCTGAATACTAACTTTTTGTGTTTCATGCACAAGAACCCCCGGGTCCCTCTGTGCTGCAGCACTTTGTAATTTTTCTCCATTTAAATAATAATTTGCTTTTTTATTTTTTCTGCCAAAGTGGATAACCTCACACTTTCCTACATTATACTCCATCTATCAATTTTTTGTCCACTCACTTAGCCTGTCTATGGGCCCAAGTTTGCCGCCAGGGTTAGAACGGCGCATCGCCATGTGGTGCGCTGACATTTTGGAACAGAAATGGCGCCTATTATTTACCTTGGTATTCTTCCCTCCGTCTGGCCGATCCAGGCCCTTGGCGCGGTGCAGCGCAGCAGAACGTGTGGGGGAGCGGAGCCAGGTCCTAGAGTGTGCGCACATGTGCAGTAGCTCCAGGCCCCCGAGGCTGCATGGGAGGGGCCCAAAGCATGCCGCCCCAAGCCCTTCACCGGGGCGGCGAAGATTGGACTCGGGCTTCCCTCCCGTTCAGCTCCCGCTCCCCCCTCCCTCCCGTTCAGCTCCCGCTTCCACCCATCTCTCCCGTTCAGCTCCCGCTCCCCCTTCCCCCCCCTCCCATTCAGCTCCTGCTCCCCCCCCTCCCATTCAGCCGTTCCCCCTCCTTCCCTCCACGTCGTCGGCGGCGGTGGGGCCCAGCCGCCTGGCCTCTCGCTGGGGGCGGGCACCGCCCGAAGTCCTCCATGGGAGCCCGACGGCGGCAGCGGTGGGGCCCTTTCAGCCCCCCCCCCCCGTTCAACCTCCCTCCCCCCTTCCCCTTCCTTCCAACCCCCTCCCCTCTCCCTCTCTCTACCCCCCTCCCCTCTCTCTACCCCCCTCTACCCCTCCCACATTCTTTCCCCCCCACATTCTTTCCCCCCTCCCCCCCACCGCGCCCTCTCTCCCTCCCACCCCCAGCTGTCAGAAACAGAGAGAGACACTAACAGAGGCAGAGAGAAAGGCACTGACAGAGAGAGAGAGAGAGAGAGAGAGAGAGAGAGAGAGAGAGAGAGAGAGAGAGAGAGAGAGAGAGAGAGAGAGACTGGGGGGGGGGGGGGGGGGGAGGCCCATCCCAGTTGGAGGGCTCCCGGTACTGCAGTCGGTGAGTAGAAACTTAATTTTTTATTTATTGATTGATTTTTTATTACTTTTTTAATCTTTTATTTTTTCATTTTTTTTGATTGATTTATTGGTTGATTTATTTATCATTTATTATTGATGATGGCTCTTTATTTGTAAAAGTGAAGTGTTTAATGTTTGTAAACTTCCCTCCACCTCTTCCCCCCCCCCCCCATCTCTCATTCCCTACGCCTGATTTATAAGTGTAGGCAAGATTTTTCTGAGCGTACAAAAATCTACACTTACTCCATTCTAAGTTAGTTTGGAGTAAGTTTACGCTGCCTAAACTTGCAAAACAGGCGTAAGTGGCTGGATACGCCCCTTTTTGAAAAAAAAGTCTGTCCTAAAATGGAACTATTCTAACTCACTGGAACTGGAGCAAACTAAATGCAGAGAATTGCAATTTTTAAGATGCTCCATTCTAAACTAGTTGCTCCAAAAAAATAGGAACTCAGGCCGAAACTTGAGCCTATAATCCCTTTGCAGATTTTTTGTGTCCTGCTTACAACTTGCTTTCCCACCCATCTTTGTATCATCAGCAAACTTAGTTACATTACACTTGGTCCCATCATCCAAATCATGAATATAGATTGTAAATAGTTGAGGCCCCAGCACCAATCCCTGTGGCACCCCACTAGTTACTGTTTGCCAACTGGAAAATGACCCATTTATCCCGACTCTCTGTTTTCTGTTAGTTAACCAATCTTTTATCCATGCTAATATATTAACCCCAACCCCGTGAACTTTTATCTTGTGCAGTGTGGCATCTTATCGAATGCCTTCTGGAAATCCAAATACACCACATCCACTGGTTCCCCCTTATAGACTCTGCTCATTACATCCTCAAAGAACTCCAGCATAGGACACCCGGTGTTCTGGCCAATATTTATTCCTCAATCAACATAACAAAAACAGATTATCTGGTCATTATCACATTGCTGTTTATAGGAGTTTGCTGTGTGCATTTGACTGCTGCATTTCCCACAATACAACAGTGACTACACTCCAAAAGTACTTCATTGGCTGTAAAGCACTTTGAGACATCAGGTGGTCATGAAAGATGCTATATAAATACAAGTCTTTTTTTTCTTTTGTAATAGGGAATTGGATAAATACTTGAAGGGGAGAAACTCACAGGGCTTTTATGGGGAAAGGGCAGGGAAGAGGGCCTAATTGGCTGCTGTGTTTCCTACATTATAACAGTGACTGCACTGCAGAAGTCTTTCATTGGCTGTAAAGCGCTTTAGGACGTGAGGTTGTGAAAGGGGCTCTGTAAATGCAATTCTTTCTTTGACTATTGGTGGCCTGGTCAGTCACATTCACGTCATTGACATTCACATCAATGTCCGCCCTTGGCCAGGGGTCAACAGCAATCAGTACCATTGAGATATGGGGGAGAGGAGGAGGGGTTCAAAAACCTGTGACCTATGGGTGGGGTTGACATAAATATTTGCAAAGCAAGGTAGTAACCTTTCCCCCATAGAGAAATAACAATAACCCCCTGAAGAATGCATCCAGCAGCGCATCTACCGGTTCAACACGATACAAACACTCACACCTTGTACTTTACGCCGCATCTCTCTCTCTCAGATGTTATCTAAATGCAGGCAGGCAGAGGCAAGGTGTCGGATTACAATTTCACACATTTAGATCTGTTATTTCACACCTGATTCTGAAACGTGTCTACCAGCACACAGAGTAGGAAAGTAGCTACCCAAGCTGGTTCCTCTCTTAACCCTGCCTGCAAGGAGAGCAGGTACATAGCAAATGTCGATGAAGTCTATCACTGGGCGGCCTGCTTGCTGGTTCTGTCTCTGCAGATTTCACATTCATGAGGCGCTCTGAAATTTCAAGAACTTCAGCTGAAACTGTTATACTTGGATCAAAGCTTGCGCTATCTGTACAGGAGCACTTTGGCCCAGATCTTGCAACGTGCTCCGTCAATTAGACTTTTCTAGACATTAGACAATGAGACATTACCATTAGACAATTAGACAATTCAACAGTGACTACACTACAACAATAATTCATTGGCTGTAAAGCGCTTTGAGACATCCGGTGGTCATGAACGGCGCTATATAAATGCAAGTCTTTTTTTCTCCTTTACCCTTCAGTTCGAAAAATGTTTGCACCACAAATCGCTGCAAGTGCAAGCTTAAGCTGAATACAATCTGTCAATCATAGTTTGCAAGCTACAATTGTCCTGCAGCCTTTTCAGAGTTCCAGATTTCCACGACCCTTTGTGTAAAGAAACGCTTCCTGACATCACCTCTCAATGGACTAGCTCTAATGATAAGGTTATGCTCCTTGTTCTGGACTCCCCGCTACCACAGTTTCTCTCTGTCTACCCTATCGAATCTTTTGATCATTTCAAACACCTCGATTGGTTTCCCCCTCAACCTTCTACACTCAAGTGAATACAAGCCTAGTTTATGCAACCTGCCCTCATAATTTAATGCCCTCAGTCCCGGTATCATTCCTGAGGTTTCTTGGATGAGCTCCTCCTGTTCCACCTGGACCACTGCTGCTCCACTCCTGATCCTCCTCGGCCACTCCTGGCTCCACTCCTGATCCTCCTGGGCCACTCCTGGCTCCACTCCTGATCCTTTTGAACCACTCCTGGTTCTACTTGGTCCTCAAGAAAACTAACAAAGTAAAGGTGGTATGACTGGGAAACAGTAAGTGGCAGAGACAGGAGAGAAGGGCCCGAGGGGGGTCAGGAGATAAAAAGGAAACATAGAAACATCGAAAATACGTGCAGAAGCAGGTCATTCAGCCCTTTGAGCCTGCACCACCATTCAATAAGATCATGGCTGATCATCACCTCAGTATCCTTTCCCTGCTTTCCCTCCATACCCCTTGATCCCTTTAGCTGTAAGGGCTATATCTAACTCCCTCTTGAATATATCCAACGAACTGGCATCAACAACTTTCTGCGGCAGAGAATTCCACCGGCAGAAGATCGAAGTAAGGGCTCAGGTGCAGAGCGGCAGGGAAAATGGTTGCAAAGATTAGGAGAGAAGCATCAATGTTCAAGAAATAGGCCCATCACCACCTTCTCGGGACAACTAGAGATGGACAATAAAGCCACAATGGCTTCACCATGCAGGCCTTGGTTAAAATTGCAGTCGGATCCCGATGGCAACATTGGAGCCCGATCTGCATATTTAAGAGAGGAGCCCAGACCGGTTAAACTCGGCTGGTTTTGGTGCAGGTGAGGTGCCCCCACCCCCCTCAGACTCAGGAGGGTGCCTCGAGCATCAATGCTGATTGAGGAACAACTACATCAAAAGTATCGATGCCATTTGAACCGGGGCTTGAGCAGGGAGGCTGGTGGGCAGGACAAAGAAACCCTCCGAGATCAGTGTGAAACTTTCTATGAGGACGGCCAGGAGGAACAAGAGTACATCTCCAGCGCCCACAAGAAAAGACTGCGGCCTCCCCTGTCCCGGAATCCTCCCTGCCACCCCTCTTCCCTTCCATGAGACCCTTTCAAAACCCGCTCAACACCAGCCAGCCAGCAGACAGCCAAGATACCCCTATTCTTTCCCTGATAGTGGCCACTCTGGGGCCTCTTCCTACCCCATTGCAGGACCGACTGCATTTAAATGAAGCCCAGGAGCTAAAACACCCCGTCTGTGAGTTAAACTTGACCCCCAAGTTTTCTAACTTTTGATAACAAGCAATGCCACGAGAGGCATTCTTTAAATGTTTCTGTTGTGTAACATGTGCTGTGTTATGTTAGCTGTGGCTCAGTGGGTAGCACTTTTGCCTCTGAGTCAGAAGGTTGTGGGTTCAAGTCTCACTCCAGAGACTTGAACACATAAGTCTAGGCTGACACTCTGAGGGAGTGCTGCACTGTTGGAAGTGTTGTCTTTTGATTGAGATGTTAAACTGAGGCCCTGTCTGCTCACTCAGGGGGATGTAAAATATCCCATGGCACAATTTTGAAGAAGAGCAGGGGAGTTTTCCCTGGTGCCCTGATCAATATTTATGCCTCACTCAACATGACCAAAAAACAGATTTTGATGTAGTTGGCATGGATTTTAGCAAGGCTTTTGAAAGGTCCCACTGATATGTCCTTATTATACAGTACAAATGCACATGAAGCCCATACTAGAAAGAAGGTCACTCTGTGACCAGTAACTTTTATTAGCCAGCACTGAAATGAAGTGGAGAAGATAGGTGGAGCTTCCCCTTTTATACCTGAAAGTCCAGGTTAGGAGTGTCTCCCACAAGTTCACCACCTAGTGGTCAGTGTTCTCACGGTGTACAACTTAGGTCAGTTTATACATGGATTACAATGACAGTAGAATACAGGATATCCACATAGCAGAGTGATCTGAAAAGTAAAAGCCAAGGGAAAGTGGCAAGTTGAATCCAAAATTGGCTCAGTGGCAGGAAGCAAAAGGTAATGGTCGCCATGTTTTTTTGTGACTGGAAGGCTGTTTCCAGTGGGGTTCCGCAGGACTCAATACTAGGCCCTTGCTTTTTGTGGTATACATCAATAATTTAGACTTAAATGTAAGGGGCATGATTTAAGAAGTTTGCAGATGATACAAAAATTGGCCATTTGGTTGATAGAGGAAAAAATTGGGGAAGATATTGGGGACAGCTAACAAGGCAAGGGAATACACAATAAATGGTAGGATACTGAGAAATGTAGAGGAACAGAGGGACCTTGGAGTATATGTTGACACATTCCTGAATTTAGCAGGATAGATAGATAAGGTGGTTAAGAAGGCATACGGGATACTTCCTCTTATTAGCTGAGGGAAAGAGTACAAGAACAGGGAGGTTATGCTTGAACTGTATAAAACACTAGTTAGGCTACAGCTAAAATACTGCATACAGTTCTGATCACCACATTGCAGGAAATATGTAATTGCACTATAGAGGGTAAAGAGGAGATTTGCGAGTTTGTTGCCAGGACTGGAGAATTTTAGCTATGAAGAAATATTGGATAGGCTGGGGTTGTTTTCTTTGGAACAGAGGAGGTTGAGGGGAGACATAATTGAGTTGTGTAACATTATGAGGGGCATAGATAGAGTAGATAGGAATGATCTATTTCCCTTAGCAGTGAGGTCAATTTAAAATAATTGGTAAAATGATTAGTGGGGAGTTGAGGAGAGTTTTTTTCACCCAGAGGGCAGTGGGGGTCTGGAACTCACTGCCTGAAAGCATGGTAGAGGCAGAAACCCTCATCACATTTAAAAAGTATTTGGATGTGCACTTGAAGTGCCGTAACCTACAAGGCTATGGAAGAGCAGGAAAGTGGGATTAGACTGGATAGCCCTTTTTCAGTCGGTACAGACACGAAGAGTCGAATGGCCTTTTTCTGTGCCATGAACTTCTATGATTCTATGATCATTACCACTTTGCTGTTTGTGGGAGCTTTCTGTGCACAAATTGGCTGCCGCGTTTCCTACATTACAATAGTGATTACACTTCAAAAGTACTTCATTGGCTGTGAAGCACTTGGGAAGTCCTGAGGTCGGGAAAGCCACGATATAAATGCCACTATCTAAATTTTCTGACGAAAGGTCATCGACTCGAAACGTTAACTCTGCTTCCTCTCCACAGATGCTGCCTGACCTGCTGAGATTTCCAGCATTTTCTGTTTTTATTCCAGATTCCAGCACCCGCAGTATTTTGCTTTTATATAAATGCAAGTCTTTCTTTTCTTTCTTTAACTTGTGACCTTTGAGTTTGAATGGGTGTTGAAACAGGTTGTAGTGCAAGAGCTGAATAATTGATCACTTGATCTGAAGGTTTTTGGTGCCGACAGTGCAAGTTAACAACAACAAAAAGCAGCATTTATATAGCGCCTTTAACTAGACAAGCAATCCAAGGTGTTTCGCAGGAGCGCTTTCAGACTAAACTTGACACTGAGCCACATAAGGCGATATCTGGACAGGTGACCAAAGGCTTGGTCAAAGAGGCAGTACCTTAAGGGAGGAGAGAGAGGTGGAGAGGCAGAGGTTTAGGGAGGGGATTCCAGCGCTTGGGTCCTAGGCAGCTGAAGGCACGGCCGCCAATGGTGGAGCAATGCAATTTGGAGACACACAAGAGGTCAGAATTGGAGGAGCCCAGAGATCTCAAAGAGTTGTAGGACTGGATGACAGAGATAGGGAGGGATCAAGGCCAAGGAACGATTTAAGAGAAGGATGAACATGTTAAAACAAGAATAATGATTTAGAGCAGAGATCTGCCAACTTAACCTATCATTTATTGTAGGACCTGTTACGTTACCAAGTATTGGCACTCTTCGATTAAAAGTACTCAATCAGTTTAAATAGCTTGGTGTGGTGTAAAGCCATGGATTGTGCTTGCAGTCGCGGTATCTGTTGCACCACAGTGCTGTGGTGTGGTTAGATCTATGTGATCAACGGTCTCTGCAATGATACCCTATTGGAGCCGCCATAAAAGCTGAACGTGGCCCATTACAGCGAGACATCATTGCGTTCAGTACCAGCAGCGCCTCTTGTAGGAAGCAAATGTGTTAGACCGTTGGCGGGGGTGCGGGGGGGAGTGGAGGGGCCGGGTAGGCTGGAACTGGGGAGAAATGGGGATGCTTCTCATTTATGCCAAGTGTGTGGTTTTCCTGGGAAACGGTGGCTTGTGATTCTCATCCAAACTGTGACCGGTTAGGATAACCCGTGTGCAATGAGGCTGATCGGCGGGTCAAAATAAAAAAAAAAAGAAAACTGCAAATAACCGCGGCCTCCTCATCACTGATCCTACCCCTCAGCTTATACGCTGAGAAACCACTGAGGAGGTTCGGCTAAAGAATGGGTGGCACCATCGGCAAACTTCTTCTGTAAAAAAAACTGTTTGTAAGCCATTAAAGGGAATCGATCTTGGAGGAAGGAAATATGCTGGTTGATCTGCGAGTGCTCAATACGCAGCCCTTTTAAGGTATGAATTTGTGGGCCCCGCAGCAGCTACACATCTCGATGTCAGCTGTGGCTCAGTTGTAATTTACAGCACAGAAACAGGCCAATTGGCCTAACAGGTCCGTATCAGCGTTTATGTTCCACACGAGCCTCCTCCCACCTTACTTCGTCTCACCCTATCAACATTTCCTTCTATTCCTTTCTCCCTCATGTTCTTATCTAGCTTCCCCTTAAACGCTATTCACCACAACCACTCCCTGTGGTGGCAAGTTCCACATTCTCACCACTCTCTGGGTAAAGCAGTTTCTGCTTGTTATGTATGTATGTAGACCTTACCCAAATGTAAGACTTGCCACCAGGGGGCACACCTGTGGGAGACCTAAAGGTCATCTGTGCACCCTGGGGCAAGCAAGTATAAAAGGTGATTCACCATGCTGCTTCCTCACTCTGGAGTCTGAATAAAGAGACCAAGGTCACAACAGTTTGAGCTCGTGATATAGTCCTGTGAATTTATTCTGAACGTAACAAATTGGCGACAAGTAACGGATCAAGAACTTTCACACGGTAATGGCTGCCGTTGGTATTCTTGAGAGATTTGTTGAGGGTGACGATTGGGAAGCCTTCGTTGAGCGCCTCGACCAGTACTTTGTGGCCAACGAATTGGACAAGGCTGAGACGTCAACCAAGCGCAGGGCGATTCTCCTCACTATATGTGGGTCATCGGTATATGGCCTCCTTAAAAATTTGCTGGCACTGGTCAAACTAATGGACAAATCCTATGCAGAGCTGTGTACGCTGGCTAAGGAACACCTCAAGCCAAAGGAGAGTGCCCTGATGGCCAGGTACCACTTTTACATGCACCGTCGCTCCGAGGGCCAGAACGAGGCGCGTTTTGTCGCTGACCTAAGACGCCTTGCGGGGCAGTGCGACTTTGCAGAATCCTTGGGGAGAAATGTTGCGGGACTTTTTCATGCTTGGAATTTGCCACGAGGTCATCCTTCGCAAATTGATGTCTGCCGAATCCCTAGATCTGAGCAAGGCCATCACAATAGCGAAAGCCTTCATATCCACGACCGATAACACGAAACAGATATCTTCACAGAATCGAAGCTCACCGGCAAGCACCGTGCACAAAATAATGTGTGCAGCAGGCAGAACGGCACAGGTCAGGGCCCACTCGATTGCGGAGGCCAGAGTGACTCAGAGTCCGCCGTGGGGCATGAATGCGTATCCATTAGCACCATGCAGGCGCTGCGGGGGCAGCCATAGAGCTCATCAATGTAGATTCAAGCCCTATGTGTGCAAGGGCTGTGGAACAATGGGACACCTCCAGCGAATGTGCAAATGACCTCTGACTCACCACGCGGCAGAGTCAGGAGAGGACACCGATCCAGCGAGGATCACGATGAACGAGCAGGAGAGGAACTAAACCTGATTTGAAGATATGGGATGCACACCTTCACCACCAAAAGCCCTCCGATAATGTTAAAAGTTGAACTTAACGGCACTCCAGTCTCCATGGAACTAGACAGGGGGCGAGTCAATCAGTTATGAGCCAGAAGGCTTTCGAGAGGCTGTGGAGCGACGAAGCACAGCGACCCGAGCTCATCCCGATTCAGGCAAAGCTGCGCACCTACACCAAGGAACTGATACCAGTTATTGGTAGTGCGGACATAAGAGTATCCCATGAGGGAGCAGTGCACGATTTCCCACTGTGGATTATTTCAGGTGATGGGCCAACGCTGCTTGGCAGGAGGTAGATGGGGGAAGATTCGATGGAACTGGGAAGACCACAGCGTACCTTCTCCTGCGAATGAGGCCTCACATTCTCAAAGACTGAGCAAACCCCCACTTTTAGCTGAACCAGACATTGAAGTGCAGATCCATTTGTAGATCCCCAAGGCATAGGCCGCTCATCACAACCATGAGGAAGAAAAGTTCAACCGAGCAGGGGTACAGATGTACTCACCACCCAAAGTAGACGGCCCCTTCACGATGATGGAAGAGTCGACCATGCGGAGTGGGACTCCGGCCGAAACGATTCGAATGCATCTTCCCGATGACAGAGGCAAAATACCCGGGGAGGAAGATCACTGAAGTTGCATGTTCAGCCATGAACTCATTGAATGGCGGTGTAGGCTAGAAGGGCTGAATGGCCTACTCCTGCACCTATTTTCTATGTTTCTATCACGGCAGTTGGCATCACGGACACGGACGAGAGGGCGTCCAGGCCACGGGACGAGAGGGCGTCCAGGCCACGGGACGAGAGGGCGTCCAGGCCACGGGACGAGAGGGCGTCCAGGCCACGGGACGAGAGGGCGTCCAGGCCACGGGACGAGAGGGCGTCCAGACCACAGGAGGTCGCCGCAACGGAATGGAGGAATGTGTCGCCCAGCAAGGAAGACGACTGGGTTTGGGGCAAAGGTAAAGGGGCGGCCGCGGTGAAGGCTAGGAACCCACTACACTCCAATTAATTATGTGCACCATGTAACCTTTGCGAGTGGTCATTCGCGGCCAATGATGTACCATTGTATGGGTTTGGGGGTACCTTACAACAAGCTAAAGTAGCGGGCGAACACCAAACGGTTATATATGTATCTGACAAAGTACTTGTAACAAGTGATGTGTTATCACACGGGGTCGGGTGTATTGTACAGTAAGCCAAAGTAGCGGGCGAACTCAAACCAGTTGTATATGTATCAAATAAGTTAAACAAAGCAGCAGCCTGTGTTCACGGGATTAAAGAGACACACCAAAGAGTGTCCCAATATGTGCTCGAGTCAGACGCTTGGGAGAGCAGAGGCACTATTATTGATTATTGTTGTTGTCTGTGCACTGCAACATGATCTTCCACGGGCCAGGCACTGAGAGCAGCATTAATGCTCTCAGTTGGCCACCATTGCCCACCACTGGGGTGGAAACAGCCTGCAGACCCACTCACGGTTGTGGAAGTGCTAGAAAGCAAGAGGTCAAACGTAACGGCCCCCCAGCTTAGGACCTGGACCAGCCAGGATCCCACGTTATCGCCTGCCAAAGGTGAACTGCTAGACGGGATGTGGCAACCTATCCATTGCAGAGACAATAGACCCATCCCAATGTTACAAAGCAAGGCACGGTGGCTACGCACAGTCGGTGGTCCGGGGCCCCCATACTACGACCCAAGGTCCATGGGGACCACTAGGCCTCCCGCCACTACTGAAAGTCTCAAGGCCATTGCGGCCATCCTGGGCTTGCCAGACCTTAGGGTCAGCGACAATAGCCCGGAGCAGGCAGCCCAAATCACTAAACCTAGCACCACACGTGTCATGGTAGACTCCCTACAGACCCGGCTATCCTGGGTGCTACACAGTCACCAGACAGAGTTACTCAGAACCGAGCCTTCCGTATGCCATCAGCAGAGAATGCACCATAATTGCACGGCCCCTCCACGCGACATCAGAATAAGTGATGTAGACCATGTTCAGGGCCCATTTGGGCCACGAGCATCGCATTAGCGAAGCGGGGGAATGGCGTGTATGTGATGAAAACGGAGCGTTTGATTGTGAAACCATGTACCGGGCTAACGAGTAAAGCATTTGGACAAGACCAAACTGCGAACCACAGATAACCAGGAACCACTGTGAAAAGACCTGGCCCCCAGTGACCCACTAACACGATCAACTTCGCCGTCAACCACGAGAATGAACCCACCATGTCAGGACTTCAACCCAGGCGATCGACCCGGGAGTGTGAGGTGCCAGATCGCCTCAACTTGCAAATAACTTGCACAATAAGACTTTGGCTTGTGGGGGGGGGGGGGGGCGGGGGGCGGGGAGGAGTGATGTTATGCATGTATGTAGACCTTACCCAAATGTAAGTCTTGCCACTAGGGGGCACACCTGTGGGAGGCCTAAGGGTCACCTGTGCACCCTGGGGCAAGCAGGTCTAAAAGGTGATTCCTCACTCTGGAGTCTGAATAAAGAGACCAAGGTCACAACAGTTTGAGCTTGCGATATAGTCCTGTGAATTTATTCTGAACATAACACTCCTGAATTCCCTATTGGATTTATTAGTGACTATCTTTTATTTATGGCTTCTAATTCTGGTCTACCCCCACAAGTGGAAATATCTTCTCTGCGTCTACCCTATCAAACTCCTTCATAATTTTAAAGGCCTCTATCAGGTCACCCCTCAGCCTTCTCTTTTCTAGAGGAAAGAGCCCCAGCCAGTTCAGCCATTCCTGATAGATGTAACTCAGTTGTGCGGGCGTTTTTTTTTGTAGATGAGCTAAGGTAGTTCGCATAGCCTCTGTCACTTGTATCCATTCAGAAATGACCCCAAAAATTCGTTACCATCCTTCGCCTGCTCCACGATGACATGCAGGCCGTGATCCTTACCAACGGATCCATTACAGACCCAATCCATGTCCGGATCGGGGCTCAAACAGGGCTGTGTCATCACCCCAACCTCTTCTCAATCTTCCTCGTTGACATGTTCCACTTCACGGTCAACAAGCTCCCCGCTGGAGTGGAACTAAACTACAGAACCAGTGGGAACCTGTTCAAAATTGGCCATCTGCAGGCCAGGTCCAAGACCATCCCAATCTCTGTCATTGAGCTACAGTACGTGGACAATGGCTGCATCTGCGCACATAGAGAAGCTGAACTCCAAGTCATAGTCAACGTATTTATTGAGGCGTACGAAAACATGGGCCTTACACTAAACATTCGTAAGACAAAGGTCCTCCACCAACCTGTCCCCGCCACACAGCACTGCCCCCCGGTCATCAAGATCCACGGCGCGGCTCTGGACAATATGCACCATTTCCCATACCTCGGGAGCCTCTTATCAACAAAAGCAGACATCGACGACGAGATTCAACACCACCTCCAGTGTGCCAGTGCAGCCTTCGGCCGCCTGAGGAAAAGAGTGTTTGAAGACCAGGCCCTCAAATCTGCCACCAAGCTCACGGTCTACAGGGCTGTAGTAATACCCGCCCTCCTGTATGGCTCAGAGACATGGACCATGTAGAGTAGACATCTCAAGTCGCTGGAGAAATACCACCAACGATGTCTCCGCAAAATCCTACAAATCCCCTGGGAGGACAGACGCACCAATGTTAGCCAACATCCCCAGCATTGAAGCACTGACAACACTCGATCAACTCTGCTGGGCAGGCCACATTGTCCGCATGCCAGACACGAGACTCCCAAAGCAAGCTATCTACTTGGAACTCCTTCACGGCAAACGAGCCAAAGGTGGGCAGAGGAAACGTTACAGGGACACCCTCAAAGCCTCCCTGATAAAGTGCGACATCCCCACTGACACCAGGGAGTTCCTGGCCAAAGACCGCCCTAAGTGGAGGAAGTGCATCCGGGAGGGCGCTGAGCACCTCGAGTCTCGTCACTGAGAGCATGCAGAAATTAAGCGCAGGCAGTGGAAAGAGCTTGTGGCAAACCTGTCCCACCCACACTTTCCCTCAACGACTATCTGTCCCACCTGTGACAGGGATTGTGGTTTTCGTATTGGACTGTTAAACCATCTAAGGACTCATTTTTAGAGTGAAAGCAAGTCTTCCGAGGGACTGCCTATGATGATGCCATTCAACAATCTTACAATCCTGTGATAAGCAGGCAAGACCTGCTGGCAGTGAGTCACCATTTCCGTCTGACTGCAACCTCTTGCAATACATTGGAATTTGTCCTTTTGTAAAAAGAAAATGGAAACAGCTCATTACTAGCACCCCAGACTGCCCACTGACCTACTGAAACCAAGCCCCGCCTCCCTGACATACTGGAACCAAGCTCTGCCCCTGACATACTGGAACCAAGCTCCGCCCCTGAACTCTTGTTCCGCCCCCTGACCTATTGCTCCACCCCACATTGTCATAAGAGATAAGAGATGGGTTTGCACCTCATGTTCTGGAACATTCCGACTTCAATATCATTAGTTATGTAGGGCCATAAGAGTAGGAGTAGGCCATTCATCCATGGGTTCTGATAATGTAGTAGTTATGCCACTGGACTAATAATCTAGAGAATGTGACTCCAATTCTCACCATGTCAATTTGAGAATTTGAACTCAGTTTATAACAAATCAAGATCTGGTATCAACAATCATGACCATGAAGCTATTGAATTGTCGTAAAAAAACCCAACTGGTTCATTTATGACCTTTAGGGAAGGAAGGTTGTTGTCTTTACGTGACTCCAGTCCCAAACCAATATGTTAGGGCTGAAATTGCCCCCGCCAAAAACGCGGCGCACTTACCCTGTTTCGGTTGTTTTCACCAGCGCAGTGGATGAGGTGGCCTCTTGAGCGAAATTCCGCTCTTTGGCCTTTTTTTCCAGCGGCCCGGAAATCAGTCATAATGGGGGCGGAAGTGCGGTGGTGAGCGGAAGTTCGCACACTAGAGGGGCAGATGTGGGGGGAGGTGGGGCGGAGTGTCCATTGCTGTCACTCGTCAGCGTAGCTAGCACATCACCACAGCTCTCCCCTTCACTTAAAGGGGAGAGCCTGTGCGATCCTGGAAGTTTGGTCCACTGGGCCACCAGGGAGGGTTTCAGCCGGGCCTGCAGCCTGGCACCCAAGAGGGGATGCCAGTCTGCCTGTTGGCGGCCCGGCCGAACCCGGGGGCATAATTGTCGGCCCGACCTGGCAGTTGGCTGATTAAAAAAAATTAAGTTGGCGGCAGCAGCAGTAGGTCCTCCCCTTTAATGGCAGCCGCGCAGTGCACTGGCAGAAACAGACGCACTGAGGACGGGATCGGCAACAACAGATGGTAGAGGGGGGGAGCGGGTCACTGCCTAGATACCACAGGAGCGGAATTTTCAAAATGGCGTCAATTCCACGAAAAATCGGCGGCCATTCCACTCCACAGCGTGGCCATCGGCGGTAACAGGCCTTCAGGGAAGGGGTCATTTCGGCCCGGTTGACCTTTAACTGCTCTTTGATGTGACCAAGTGAGCCACTCAGTTGCTGCGCTGTAGCATTTCAAAGAGGCCCATCATCAACGTCTTTGGAATGCTCTATCCCAAAGGGCTGTGGATGCTGAATCGTTGCGAATATTCAAGGCCGAGATAGATAGATTTTTGGACTCTCGAGGAAGCAAGGGATATGGAGATCAGGCGGGAAAGTGGAGTTGAGGTTGAAGATCAGCCATGAGCCTATTGAATGGCGGAGCAGGTTCAAAGGGCCGTATGGCCTACTCCTGCTCCTGCTCCTAATTCTTATGTTCTTACGTTCTTCTCAGGGTAATTAGGGATGAGCAAGAAATGCCAGCCTTTCCAGTCACACCTACATCCCAAGAATTCATTTAAAGAAACAATGAGCCTCTTTCACCATTCGATTGGCTCATGCCTGACCTGCGCTTTAACTCCAGTTACCCACCTTTGCTGAAAATGTGCTCACTTGAAGTGTTAAGTTTGCAGGTGTCAGTTAACTCAACCTGTAGCACTTTTGCTTCTGGGTTCGAAGGTTGTGTAATTCAGCCCCACACCAGGGCTTGATCAAAACTAGTGTCCCAGTGCAGTACCAAGGGAGCGCTGCGCTTTCAGAGGTGTCGTCTTTCAGATGAGACGTTAAACTGAGGCCCCATCTGCCCCCTCGGGTAGCACTATTTCGAAGAAGAGCAGGGGATTTCTCCCCAGTGTCCTGGCCAATATTTATCCTTCAACCAATATCACTAAGACAGATTATCTGGTCATTATCACATTGCTGTTTGTGGGAGCTTGCTGTGCACGAATTGGCTGTTGCGTTTCCTACATTACAACTGTGACTACCCTTCAAAAATTACTTCATTGGCTGTGAAGCACTTTGGGACATCCTGAGGTCGTTGAGATGCTCTACAAATGCAGACTCTTCTTACTTTTGATTGCGGTCTAAAATGTCACGGTGCTCTTAGACATTTAAATGTCCAATAAAAGTTTTTAAAAAAAGCAGAACATGGCTCACCATCGGCAGAGGCAATGCGGCATTGCATCCTTTTTGGATCAAAGATGAGTCCTGACTCCAAGGGACTGCCTAAGAAGAAGTTGCAAGCAGCGGGCACGGCCGCGGGATTAGTGCTGGAAAGTGCATAGATGTTACGGGAGGACAGGATCAGGCCCAGTTGCGATGCCCCTAAGGTGCGAATAGCTGGCCAGTACATGTGGGCTCAGACATAGCTGGGGTTTTGGAGGGTTAACTTGCGAGACTCTGACAGGTGTAGGCATCTGCTCTTTGCAAGCGTTGTGCTAGTTTTTCTCGCATACGGACCTCAGAGGATGCAGCCCAGCTCAAAAGCGAGTCTTCTCCACCTACCCAGCCTAAAATTGTTGCTTCAGAAGCTTAATTTGACGATGTCTGACATTTAAACATCAAAGCGCAGATTCAAACCGTGGTATTTTAGATTCTAATCTATTCGGCTTCATATTTATAAAAAAGATTCTGGTGTCAGATCGAAGGGCCTCACATTCGCACTGTAGTGTCTGGATTTCTTGTGAACGGATAGCTCACCAGTGTCCTGGCCGATATTTATCCTCAACCAACATCACTCAAAACATTATCTGCTCATTATCCCATTGCTGTTTGTGGGAGTTTGCTATGCACAAATTGTCTGCTGAGTTTCCAACATTACAACAGTGACTACACTTCAAAATGTACTTCATTGGCTATAAAGTGTTTTGTGATATCGTGGGGTCATTACAATGCTCTCTAAATGCAGGCTTTTTCTTCTTACTTTTGACTTCTGTTACTGTTACTGTTACTGAGATGTCCTGAAGTAATGAAAGACGCTATATAAGTGAAAACCCATCTATCTAACGTTCCTTCATTCATTCATTTTTCTTTCTTTCCTTCTTTCTTTCTCTCTCTCTCTCTCTCTCTCACACACTCAGGCTGTAGTGTCAGGGCCTGTTGTGAACGGGTAGCTCACATTATTTGCAAGCATTTACATTTATCTGTCACCTCAAAAAAAAAATCAAAGGTAAACACCTGCCCAATGCTCCACACCAAAGCGCCAAAACCATTACCTTTTGAAGCTGGTTTGTAAAATTCCTATCAGGTTGCAGCTCTTTCCTTTCAATATAAAAGAGAATAAATGAAAAGGCAATGTGACTTTTAAAATAAATAATAAAAGCAGAAAATGCTGGAAATACAGATTAGTTTGCAGCTTAAACAAAAGAACGCGTGGTCACAGAGAGCCTTAAATGTAGTGTTGTCCCAAGATCCTGCTCTAGGTACCCCAGACCTGAGCAGGAGTTGTGGGTCAGAGTCGGGGGCGGGTACATGGCGGCGGTTATAAGCTGGATCCGTACAACAACAACAACTCGCATTAATATAGCATCTTTAATGTAGTAAAATGTCCCAAGGCGAGAGGTTGAGCGAGCCAATCCCAGAGATGGGGCCTAGGCAGCTGAAGGCACAGCCTCCATTCGTGTAGTGATGAAGATCGGGGATGTGCAAGAGGCCAGAATTGGAGGAGCACAGAGATCTCGGAGGGCTGCAGGGCTGGCGGAGGTTACAGAGCTAGGGAGGGGCGAGGCCCTGGAGGGATTTGAAAACAAAGATGGAAATTTATAAAATCGATGAGTTGTCGGACCAGGAGCCTAAGAACAGGGGTGATGGGTGAACGGGACTTGGTGCGAGTTGGGATATGGGCAGCAGATATTGGATGAGCTGAAGTTTACCGAGAGTGGAAGGTGGCCAAGAGGGCATTGGAATCGTCGATTGACCAAGTGACTCTAATCTGCCGTTTCCCTTTCAGCTGCTGACTGACCTGCTGAGTATTTCCAGCACTTTGTTTTCACTTTCCCTTTGTTATTTGACCAGTTACATGAGCATGACGTGGGGGACATTCCAGAAATGTTCTCTTCTAAAATAAAATTATTTTAAAATAAAACAGAGACTACATCAGCCCGACCTTGTAAAGGATCTTGCCACAGCCTGCAGACATAGGGTAGTATGACTCTATTTAGATGTCAGCTTGGCTCAATTGGTGACACTCTGGCTTCTGAATCAGAAAGTCACATTCTCAGGCTCCACTGCAGCACTTCAGAATACAGTGTGGACCGACCTGCCAATGCAGCACTCATGCAATACTGCATGGCTGATAGATGCTCTTCCTGAGATGAAGTGGTAGACCTAGGTTTGTGGATGTTGATGGTGCGGAATGGCTGTCTCATGTGTCTATGTAATGTAAAATATATATGATTTTTTATATGAATGACTCGGTAGTAGCATTCTTGTCTCTGAGGTAGAAGGTTGTAGGTTCAAGCCCCATGTCTTGAGCACATAACTCAGGCTGATACGCCAGTAGCAAGTACCGAGGGAGCGCTGCACTGTCGGAGGTGCCGTCTTTCGGATGGGACGATAAACCGAGGCCCCGACTGCCCTCTCAGGTGGACGTAAAAGGTCCCGTAGCACTATTCAAAGAAAAGCAGGGGTGTTCTCCCTAGTGCCCTGGCCAATTGCTATCTCTCAAGAAATATCACTAAGAAAACTGATGCCGTTTATGGGAGCTTGCTGTGTGCAATTTGGCTGCTGTGTTTCCATTCTTACAACAGTGACTACACTTCAAATATGCTTGTGGAATGCTTTGGGACGTCCCGAGGTCATGAAAGGCGCTACATAAATGGAAGTCCTTTCTTAATTTCTGGATGTGGTATGAATCTGTTCAATTCATGTCAGGTACTAACCAGACTAGAATGGCATAAAGGTACAGAGTATATAGGACGAAAGTCTTGCATTTAGATAGTGCCTTTCAAGGACATCCGAAAGCACTTTACAGCCAATTAAGTAATTTTGAAGTGTAGCCAATGTTGTATCTCCCGTGCTCGTCTTTGAATAGGACCTTGGGATCTTTTACATCCACTTGAGAGGGCAGATGGGACCTCCTTTTAACGTTTCATCCACTAGATGGCACCTCCGGCAGTGCTCTCTCAGTACTATAATGGAGTGTCAGCCCGAGTATCTGGAATAAGATTTGAACCCACAACCTCATTCTATCCAGGGGATCTGCAGTACTTCCTCTCAAACTATTAGCAGATAAAATTCATGTTACGACAGCCTCCACATAGACGGATCAAATGGCCTTTCGTCATTGTGTTAGTTGTATAAACGCTTAAAAACAAGGTCCTCCATTACCAAAGCAAGCTCTACTCTCTCGTACAACAGGTCCTCCATAGTCAATCTGTTCTAGTCCCCTCTACTGTTCCTGATCTACCGATTGCAAGCTTTAGTTAGTGACACACACAATAACTAATTGGAGATAACTTTTCTTGTCTCTTTCTTGTCTCATAGACACTGTGATAGTTATTGTTCTTCCAATCTCTCTTCTCTTGTCCTTCCAAGACTTCAAATAGTCAGCCTTACACCCTTGTCTACTCCCTGCATGCTACTGTAAATCATTCTATTCCAGGGCCTCAAGCCTGCAGAGCTCCTCGGCTCCCTCAGTCCTCATTTCCTCCTATGGTCAGCACTATTAAAGCAGAACTTGGTGTCACCTCGTTATCTCTTCTACCCTTAGCAACCTCAGTCGTCTCCCACCAAATGAGTTTTGGCTGTTCACCGGGATTTGGAGGTGAAAGAAACAGGGCTTGTTTTGGTTCAGTGGAATGTCAGCAGGACACCAGCAGACAATGATGGAAGACCAACTGCCAGAGCATGTGGCAAACTATTAATTTGACATATTCTAAAAATACCTCACGAATAAAGATTTCTGCCATAAAGTGACAATTGGAACAATAAATGCTCAAGCGATAACTGACAAGATACAAGTGCTTGAAAAGAGTTTGGAGAAACCGAGTGGAATTTGGCTTTCCACGAGATTCCATTTGAAGGCGTATCTGATGAGGGTCTCCCGGCATTCTATCCACCCCGTGCCTACTGCCTGCACGACACAACCGTCATTGGGCTGCAAACTACCAATGACTCTTAGAGGTTATGCGGGTCGGAGAGAGTAATGCCACAGAGGGAGAGTAGGGGTGCACTTCTGAAGTCTGAGTAAATTCAATGACAGTGACTTGCATCTTTATAGCGTCTTCAATGTGAAAAAATGTTCCAAGTCTCTTCGCAAGTAGAGGTGACTGAGGGAAACTGGAGCTGAGCAGAGAAGGAGCAGGAGGGCTGACCAAACGCCCTAGGAGATGGGCTGCGAGGAGGTTTTTAAAAGGTAAAGAGACATGTGGAAGGCAGAGAGATTTAAGGAAGGAGGTTGAGAGAGAAGTGTTCAGGCTGCTGACATGTCTGCAATACTGAGGTGAAGGGATACATTGGAATGAACCTTCTTCACATCAAAACCATGCTGCATCTCCTCAGATAGTGTAGAGAGAGTTTTACTCTGTATCTAACCCGTGCTGTACCTGCCCTGGGAGTGTTTGATGGGACAGTGTAGAGAGAGTTTTACTCTGTATCTAACCCGTGCTGTACCTACCCTGGGAGTGTTTGATGGGACAGTGTAGAGGGAGCTTTACTCTGTATCTAACCCGTGCTGTACCTGCCCTGGGAGTGTTTGATGGGACAGTGTAGAGGTAACTTTACTCTGTATCTAACCCGTGCTGTACCTACCCTGGGAGTATTTGATGGGATAGTGTAGAGGGAGCTTTACTCTGTATCTAACCCGTGCTGTACCTGCCCTAGGAGTGTTTGATGGGATAGTGTAGAGGGAACTTTACTCTGTATCAAAGGATAACGGTTGATGGGTGTTTTTGTGACTGGAAGGTTGCATCCAGTGGGGTTCCACAGGGTTCCTTACCAACGGATCCGTTACATACCCAATCCACATCTAGACCTGGGTCAAACAGGGCTGTGTCATTGCCCCAACCCGCTTCTCAATCTTCCTTGCTGCCATGCTCCACCTCACAGTCAACAAGCTCCCCGCTGGAGTGGAACTAAACTACAGAACCAGTGGGAATCTGTTCAACCTTCACCGTCTCCAGGCCAGGTCCAAGGTTACCCCAACCTCTGTCGTCGAGCTACAGTACGCGGACGACGCCTGCATCTGCACACATACAGAGGCTGAATTCCAGGACATAGTCGACGTAATTAATGAGGCGTACGAAAGCATGGGCCTTACGCTAAACATCCGTAAGACAAAGGTTCTCCACCAGCCTGTCCTCACCGCACAGCACTGCCCCCCAGTCATCAAGATCCACGGCGCGGCTCTGGACAACGTGGACCATTTCCCATACCTCGGGAGTCTCTTATTAACAAGAACAGACATTGACAACGAGATTCAACACTGTCTCCAGTGCAGCCTTTGGCCATCTGAGGAAAAGAGTGTTTGAAGACCAGGGCCTCAAATCCACCACCAAGTTCATGGTCAACAGGGCTATAGTAATATCCGCCTTCCTGTATGGCTCAGAGTCATGGACCATGTTCAGTAGACACCTCAAGTCGCTGGAGAAATACCACCAACTTTCAATGACTGATGAACCATGACACCCAGGTCTCATTGCACCTCCCCTTTTCCTAATCTGCCGCCATTCAGATAATATTCTGTCTTCGCGTTTTTGATCCCAAAGTGGATAACCTCACATTTATCCACATTATACTGCATCTGCCATGCATTTGCCCACTCACCTAACATGTCCAAGTCACCCTGCAGCCTCCTAGCATCCCCCTCACAGCTCACACCGCCACCCAGTTTAGTCTCATCTGCAAACTTGGAAATATTACACTCAATTCCTTCATCCAAATCATTAATGTATATTGTAAAGAGCTGGGGCACCAGCACTGAGCCCTGCAGCACTCCACTAGTCACTGCCTCTCATTCTTAAAAGGACCCGTTTATCCCGACTCTCTGCTTTCTGTCTGCCAACCAATTCTTCATCCATGTCAGTACATTACCCCCAATACCATGTGCGGGACCTTGTCAAAAGCCTTTTGAAAGTCCAAATACACCACATCCACTGGTTCTCCCTTGTCCGCTCTACTAGTTACATCCTCAAAAAATTCCAGAAGATTTGTCAAGCATGATTTCCCTTTCATAAATCCATGCTGACTTGGACCGATCCTGTCACTGCTTTCCAAATGCGCTGCTATTTCATCCTGAATAATTGATTCCAACATTTTCCCTCACTACTGATGTCAAGCTAACGGGTCTATAATTACCCGCTTTCTCTCTCCCTCCCTTTTTAAAAAGTGGTGTTACATTAGCTACCCTGCAGTCCATAGGAACTGATCCAGAGTCGATAGACTGTTGGAAAATGATCACCAATGCATCCACTCGTTCTGGAGCCACTTCCTTAAGTACTCTGGGATGCAGACAATCAGGCCCCGGGGATTTATCAGCCTTCAATCCCATCAATTTTCCTAACACAATTTCCCACCTAATAAGGATATCCTTCAGTTCCTCCTTCTGACTAGACCCTCGGTCCCCTAGTACTTCCGGAAAGTTATATGTGTCTTCCTTCGTGAAGACAGAACCAAAGTATTTGTTCAATTGGTCTGCCATTTTCTTGTTCCCCATTATAAATTCACCTGAATCCGACGGCAAGGGACCTACGTTTGTCTTCACTAATCTTTTTCTCTTCACATATCTATAGAAGCTTTTGCAGTCAGTTTTTATGTTCCTGGCAAGCTTCCTCTCGTACTCTATTTTCCCCCTCTTAATTAAACCCTTTGTCCTCCTCTGCTGAATTCTAAATTTCTCCCAGTCCTCAGGTTTGTTGCTTTTTCTGGCCAATTTAAATGACTCTTCCTTGGATTTAACACTATCCTTAATTTCCCTTGTTAGCCACAGTTGAGCCACCTTCCATGTTTTATTTTTACTCCAGACAGGGATGTACAATTGCTGAAGTTCATCCATGTAATCCTTAAATGTTTGCCATTGCCTATCCACCGTCAACCCTTTATGTATCATTTGCCAGTCTATTCTAGCCAATTCACACCTCAAACCATCGAAGTTACTTTTCATAAGAACATAAGAATTAGGAACAGGAGCCCCTCGAGCCTGCTCCGCCATTCAACAAGATCATGGCTGATCTGGCCGTGGACTCAGCTCCACTTACCCGCCCACTCCCCATAACCCTTAATTCCCTTATTGGTTAAAAATCTATATATCTGTGATTTGAATACATTCAATGAGCTAGCCTCAACTGCTTCCTTGGGCAGAGAATTCCACAGATTCACAACCCTCTGGGAGAAGAAATTCCTTCTCAACTCAGTTTTAAATTGCCTCCCCGGTATTTTGAGGCTGTGCCCCCTAGTTCTAGTCTCCCTGACCAGTGGAAACAACCTCTCTGCCTCTATCTTGTCTATCCCTTTCATTATTTTAAATGTTTCTATAAAATCACCCCTCATCCTTCTGAACTCCAATGAGTAAAGACCCAGTCTACTCAATTTATCATAAGGTAATCCCCTCATCTCCGGAATCAGCCTAGTGAATCGTCTCTGTACCCACTCCAAGGCTAGTATATCCTTCCTTAAGTAAGGTGACCAAAACTGCATGCAGTACTCCAGGTGCGGCCTCACCAATACCCTGTACAGTTGCAGCAGGATCTCCCTGCTTTTGTACTCCATCCCTCTCGCAATGAAGGCCAACATTGCATTCGCCTTTCTGATTACCTGCTGCACCTGCAAACTAACTTTTTGGGATTCATGCACAAGGACCCCAGGTCCCTCTGCACCGCAGCATGTTGTAGTTTCTCCCCATTCAAATAATATTCCCTTTTACTGTTTTTTTTTCTCCCCAAGGTGGATGAGCTCACATTTTCCAACATTGTATTCCATCTGCCAAACCTTAGCCCATTCGCTTAACCTATCTAAATTTCTTTGCAGCCTCTCTGTGTCCTCTACACAACCCGCTTTCCCACTAATCTTTGTGTCATCTGTAAATTTTGTTACACTACACTCTGTCCCCTCTTCCAGGTCATCTATGTATATTGTAAACAGTTGTGGTCCCAGCACCAATCCCTGTGGCACACCACTAACCACCGATTTCCAACCCGAAAAGGACCCATTTATCCCGACTCTCTGCTTTCTGTTAGCCAGCCAATTCTCGATCCATGCTAATACATTTCCTCTGACTCCGCGTACCTTTATCTTCTGCAGTAACCTTTTGTGTGGCACCTTATCGAATGCCTTTTGGAAATCTAAATACATCACATCTATCGGTACACCTCTATCCACCATGCTCGTTATATCCTCAAAGAATTCCAGTAAATTAGTTAAACATGATTTCCCCTTCATGTATCCATGTTGTGTCTGCTTGATTGCACTATTCCTATCTAGATGTCCCGCTATTTCTTCCTTAATGATAGCTTCAAGCATTTTCTCCACTACAGATGTTAAACTAACCGGCCTATAGTTACCTGCCTTTTGTCTACCCCCTTTCCCTTAAGTTCAGGACCCTAATTTCTGAATTAACTGTGTCACTCTCCATCTTAATAAAGAATTCTACCATGTTATGGTCACTCTTCCCCAAGGGGCCTCGCACAAGAAGATTGTTAATTAGTCCTTTCTCATTACACATCACCCAGTCTAGGATGGCCAGCTCCGTGGTTGGTTCCTCAACATATTGGTCTAGAAAACCATCCATAATACACTCCAAGAAATCCTCCTCCACCGCAGTGCTACCAGTTTGGTTAGCCCAATCAATATGTAGATTAAAGTCGCCCATGATAACTGCTGTACCTTTATTGCATGTGACCCTAATTTCTTGTTTGATGCTGTCCCCAACCTTACTACTACTACTGTTTGGTGGTCTGTACACAACTCCCACTAGCGTTTTCTGCCCCTTGGTATTCCGTAGCTCCACCCATACCGATTCCACATCATCCAAGCTAATGTCCTTTCTTACTATTGCATTAATTTCCTCTTTAATCAGCAATGCCACCATGCCTCCTTTTCCTTTCTGTCTATCCTTCCTAAATGTTGAATACCCCTGGATGTTGAGTAACCAGCCTTGGTCACCCTGGAGCCATGTCTCCGTGATGCCAATTACATCATACCGTTAACTGCTATCTGCGCAGTTAATTTGTCCATCTTATTCTGAATACTCCTCGCATTGAGGCACAGAGCCTTCAGGCTTGTCTTTCTAACACACTTTGCCCCTTTAGAATTTTGCTGTAATGTGGTCCTTTTTGCTTTTTGCCTTAGGTTTCTCTGCCCTCCACTTTTACTTTTCTTCTTTCTATCTTTTGCTTCTACCTCCATTCTACTTCCCTCTGTCTCCCTGCCATATTAGTTTAACCCCTCCCCAACAGCACTAGCAAACACTCCCCCTAGGACGTTGGTTCCTGTCCTGCCCAGGTGCAGACCGTCCGGTTTGTACTGGTCCCACCTCCCCCAGAACCGGTTCTAATGTCCCAAGAATTTGAATCCCTCTCTTGTGCACCACTCCTCAAGCCACAAATTCATCTGAGCTATCCTGCGATTCCTACTCTGACTAGCACGTGGCACTGGTAGCAATCCTGAGATTACTACTTTTGAGGTCCTACTTTCTAATTTAGCTTCTATCTCCCTAAATACGTCTTGTAGGACCTCATCCCGTTTTTTACCTATATCTTTGGTACCTATATGCACCACGACAACTGGTTGTTCACCCTCCATTTTCAGAATGTCCTGCACCCACTCTGAGACATCCTTGACCCTTGCACCAGGGAAGCAATATACCATCCTGGAGTCTTGGTTGTGGCCGCAGAAACATCTATCTATTAGGCTGGATAGCTCTTGGTCAGCCAGCGTAGACTCGATGGGCCGAAATGGCCTCCTTCCGTGCTGTAAATTTCTATGATTCTATGATTCTAACCTGTGCTGTACCTGCCCTGGGAGTGTTTGATGGGACAATGTAGAGGGAGCTTTACTCTCCGTGCTATACTTGCCCTGCAAGTATTTGATGGGACAGTGTAGAGGGAGCTTTACTCTGTATCCAACACGTGCTGCACCTGCCCTGGGAGTGTTTGATGGGACAGTGTAGAGGGAGCTTTACTCTGTATCTTACCCGTGCTGTACCTACCCTGAGTGTGCTCAGGCTAATGGGCCCATGTGTTGCTATGATAGACAAGTCACCTGCCTGTGCAGGCAGAATTAGTGTGTGATCCAGGTTTGTGGGATGAGTTGAAACAGAAAGACAGAGCAGACTGTTGTAAGTATGTAGTGACAGAAATCCTCTGCGGCACTTGATGAGTTAATAAGGCAATAGCAAGTTGTTTTTCTTAAATAAATATATGTGGTGTTATTCACAAGTGACAAGTTATTGACACATAAATGTGACATAAATCCGGTGCTAACACTTGATTCCTTGAAGCTAAGAAAGTATTGACCTCTTAGCTTCCAGAAGCCTGTGCAGACAGGCTCGGAGAGTTTGGAGTGAAGGGATGTTTTTGGTGTCTGGTTTCAGTGTAAGGTTAGTCCATGCATCAGTTGAACCCTGCACTTACCAACTAGAGATTCCTGAGGGAGACACGGATTAGCAAGAGTTGCAATTATTGTGAAGGGCTGGTCTCGTGTAGTCTCTGTGTGAAGCAGGATTAGCCCTGGCACCCACTAAAGGACCGAACATTGCCAGATATTGCCGCTGCTGAAACTCTAGGGCTCCCTTTCCATTTGACTGCATTGGCTGTGCTCGTTACTACAAACAGCTAGACGAATCAATCAGTCCAACCAATCAATTAACTCCAAAGACCTGACCACATAATCCAGGCCGACAATCTAGTATCTGTACTGAGGGAATACTGCACTGTCGGAGGTGTCATCTTTCAGATGAGACGTAAACCGTGGCCACGCCTCTCAGGTGGGTATAAAAGATCCCGTGACATTATTTTGAAGAAGAGCAGGGAGTTCTTCCTGGTATCCTGGCCAATGTGCTTCCTCAACCATCATCATTAAAACAGATGCTCTGGTCATTATCACATTGCTGTATGTGGGAGCTTGCTGTGTGCAAATTGGCTGCCGATTTTCTACATTACAATAGTGACTACATTTCAAAAGTACCTCATTGGCTATAATACGTTTTGGGATCTTCTGAGGTCGTGAAAGATGCTGTATAAATACAAGTTTTTTAAAATTTAACTCCATCACTTTTGGACACAGAGGAGAAAGGTCTCATTCCTTTTCTGGCTGGAGTGATCTTCAGCGAAAGAAAATCAGGGAAGTCTCAATCCTGTAACTATGTACACAGTCCACGGCAGCGAATGGTGCATCATTCAACTAAACTGAGAAAGGCCACAATATTTGCTGACTGGAAATGTCACATTGGAAACAAAGTTGCCTGTCTGAGGTTGAACAGAGGCAACATGTTAGGGCAGTGTAAAGGGAGTTCTACACTGCACTTAACACATGCTCTATATGAATTGGTAGCTTTACTCTATATCTAACCCGTGCTTTACATGCCACTACGAGTGTTTGATGGGACAGTGTAGAGGGAGCGTTACTCTGTATCTCTGTGTTATTTCCACCCTCCCACACTTGTACCTGTAGCTCACCAACCTTATTTGTCACGCTCCGTGCAGTTACGCTGATTATGTTTGTTTTCTGTGTTCATGTACCTGCACTGCATCAGTCTTTGTCTTCTGGGGAACAGCTGTCCGAATTGTCCACTAAAACCCAGCACTGAAGGAAGGGTGCTGCTTCCTGGAGATGTTGAGAAGTGACTTCCCCCTCATGTCTGCCTTCCTTGGGTTATCTTGAGAGGACAGCATAGGAACTGACTCATTGTGAGACAACACATGAGAAACAGCTAATGTGGTTTATCAGGAGCATGACTGCATCCTCCACATTGCACCTCATAGCCCACATCTAAAAGATAGCTCCTACCCACCTCAGCTTTCTTTAAAAATAATATGTGTGTAGGTGTATATTTGTCTATATGTATGTGTGCTAATTTATAAGTATGGATGGATATAAATACACACATGAATTTATATGTATATATATTATATATATATATATCTGTGCATCTTTGAAAATGTATGTCAATATATTTATGTCTGTATGTGTGTAAGGCACATACTTTAGAATTTCACTGAAGGGTAGCACAGAGACAAAACACACTAAACACAGCTGCACCACACACTACCAGGGTTGATAAAGTCAGGTTGATTGAAACTGAATAGTGTCATTTTATGGTATGAGAAAAAGGTTACTAGGGACACCTGATGTGGCATACATAGTCCTTGATGTGTGGCTGGGCCCAGTGGAGGTGATGCTTTATTTGGCAACGGTACTGAGGATAATTGAAGAGTATTGTTGTGCATAAGGCTCTCAAATGAATGCTGGGTCTATTGGACCCTACCTGATGACACTAACTGACTCTTACTTTTTCTTTGCTCAGTCATGTCTTCTGTCCTGTGCCCGATTGATGCCGGTGACCTTGCATTTATATAGCATCTTTCACAACCTCAGGGCACCCCAAAACGCTTTACAGCCAATAAATTATTTTTGAAGTGTAGTCACTGTTGTAATGTAGGAAATGCCGTTGCCAACTTGTGCACAGCAAGCTCCCACAGACAACAAAATGTGATGAATAACCAAATTCTCTGTTTTTATTGATGTTGGCTGAGGGATAAGTATTGGCCAGGACACATAAGAACATAAAAGTATGATAAATATTGATGGGTATTTGACAATTCAGAAAGACAGACAGAAAGGAAAAGGAGGTGGGGTAGCACTGTTAATAAAGGTTGAGGTCAGTGCTTTAGTGAGAAACGATATTGGCTCAGAGGATTAAGATGTTGAATCAGTTTGGATGGAGATAAGGAATAATAAAGGGAAAAAGTCACTGGTGGGCATAGTCTATAGGCCCCCTAACAATAGCTACACTGCTGGACGGAGTATAAGTCAAGAAATAATGGAGGCTTGTAATAAAGGAACGGTAATAATCATGGGTGATTTTAATCTTCATATTGACTGGACAAAGTAAATTGACCAGGGTAGCCTTGAGGAAGAGTTCATAGAGTGTATCCGGGATAGTTTCCTTGAACAGTACGTCGCGGAACCAACTTGGGAGCAGGCTATCTTAGATCTGGTACTGTGTAATGAGACAGGATTAATCAATTATCTCATAGTAAAGGATCCTCTAGGAATGGTTGAATTTCAAATTCAATTGGAGGGTGAGAAAGTTGGTTCTCAAACCAGTGTCCTAAGCTTAAATAAAGGAGACTACAAAGGTATGCAGGCAGAGTTGGCTAAAGTGGACTGAGAAAATTGATTAAAGTCTGGGATGGTTGATGAGCAGTGGCAGACATTTAAGGAGATATTTCATAACTCGCAACAAAAATATATCCTAATGAGAAGGAAAGAACATAAGAGAAGGGATAACCATCCGTGGCTAACTAAGGAAATAAGGGATGGTATTAAATTGAAAACAAGGGCACACAATGTGGCCAAGACCAGTGGGAAGCCAGAGGATTGGGAAACTTTTAAAAGCCAGCAAAGAAAACTAAAAAAAATGATAAAAAGAAAGATAGATTATGAAAGTAAACTAGCACAAAATATAAAAACAGATAGTAAGAGTTTCTACAGGTACATAAGAAGGAAAAGAATGGTTAAAGTAAATGTTGGTCCCCTAGAGGATGATACTGGGGAATTAATAATGGAGAACAGGGAAATGGCAGAGACGTTGAACAAATATTTTGTATCTGTCTTCACGATAGAAGACAAGAAGAACATTCCAATAGTGGATAATCAAGGGGCTATAGGGAGGGAGGAACTTAATACAATCACTATCACTAATAAAGCAATACTTGGTAAAGTAATGGGACTAAAGGCGGACAAGTCCCCTGGACCTGATGGCTTATATCCTAGGGTCTTAAAAGAAGTGGCTGCAGAGATAGTGGATGCATTTGTTGTAATCTACCAAAATTCCCTGGATTCTGGGATGGTCCCAGCGGATTGGAAAACCATAAATATAATGCTCTATTTAAAAAAGGAAGCAGACAAAAAGCAGGAAACTATAGACCAGTTAGCCTAATATCTGTCGTTGGGAAAATGCTGCAGTTCATTATTAAGGAAGCAGTAGCAAGACAGTTGGAAAAGCATGATTCAATCAAGCAGAGTCAGCATGGTTTTAGGAAAGGGAAATCATGTTTGACAAATTTTCTGGAGTTCTTTGAGGATGTAACAAGCAGGGTGGATAAGTGGGAACCAGTGGATGTGGTGTATTTGGATTTCCAGAAGGCATTCGATAAGGTGCCACATAAGAGGTTACTGCACAAGATAAAAGCTCACAGGGTTGGGGGTAATATATTAGCATGGATAGAGGATTGGCTAACTGACAGAAAACAGAAAGTCAAGATAAATGGCTCATTTTCTGGTTGGCAAACAGTAACTAGTGGGGTGCCGCAGGGATTGGTGCTGCGTCCTCAACTATTTACAATCTATATTAATGACTTGGATGAAAGGACAGAGTGTAATGTAGCCAAGTTTGCTGATGATACAAAGATGGGTGGGAAAGCAAATTGTGAGGAGGACACAAAAAATCTGCAAAGGGATATAGACAGGCTAAGTGAGTGAGCAAATATTTGGCAGAATGAGTATAATGTGGGAAAATGTGAGGTTATCCACTTTGGCAGAAATAATGGAAAAGCAAATTATAATTTAAATGGAGAAAAATTGCAAAGTGCTGCAGTAACGAAAGACCTGGGGGTCCTTATGCATGAAACACAAAAAGTTAGTATGCAGGTACAGCAATTAATCAGGAAGGCAAATGGAATGTTGGCCTTTATTGCAAGGTGGATAGAGTATAAAAGCAGAGAAGTCCTGCTACAATTGTACAGGGTATTGGTGAGGCCACACCTGGAGTACTGTGTACAGTTTTGGTCTCCGTATTTAAGGAAGGATATACTTGTATTGGAGGTTGTTCAGAGAAGGTTCACTAGGTTGATTCCGGAGATAAGGGGTTTTACTTCTGAGGATAGGTTGAGTAGGTTGGGCTTATACACATTAGAGTTCAGAAGAAAGCGAGGTGATCTTATTGAAACTTATAAGATACTGAGAGGGCTCGACAAGCTGAATGCAGAGAGGATATTTCCACTCATAGGGGAAACTAAAACTAGAGGTCATAGTCTTAGAATAAGGGGCCGCCCATTTAAAACTGAGATGAGTAGAAATTTCTCCTGTCAGAGGGTTGTAAATCTGTGGAATTCTCTGCCCCAGAGAGCTGTGGACGCTAGGTCATTGAATATATTTAAAGCAGAGATAGACAGATTTTTGAGCGATAAGGGAGTAAAGGGTTATGGGGAGCGGGCAGGGAAGTGGAGCTGAGTCCATGATCAGATCAGCCATGATCTTATGAATGGCGGAGTAGAGTCAAGGGGCCAAATGGCCTACTCCTGCTCCTATTTCTTATATTCTTTAATAGGAGCAGGAGTAGGCCATTCAGCCCTTTGAGCCTACTCCACCAATCAGTAAGATCATGGCTGATCTTCCACCTCAACTCCACCTTCCCACACTATCTCCATATCCCTTGATTCCCTTTGTATCCTAAAATCTTCGATCTCTCTCTTGAAATATACTCAATGACTGAGCATTCACAGCCGTCTGGGCAGAGAATTCCAAAGATTCACAACCCTTTAAGTGAAGACACTTCTTCTCCTTTCAGTCCTTAATGGCCAACCCCTCATTCTGAGACTGTTACCTTGAGGAGAATGCTCCTATTCTTCTTTGAAATAGTATTATGTGATTTTTTTATATCTACTTGAGAGGGGTGACAGAGCCTCAGCTGAACGTTGCATGCGAAAGACGACACCTCTGACAGTGCAACACTCCCTCAGTACTGCACTGGGAGTGTCAGCCTGGATTTTGTCTTTGGAGTGGGACTTGAACCCACATCTTTCTGACTCAGAGACTTGAGTGCTACCACTGAGCCATGGCTGACACTAAAATAGAGTCAATTAGATGATTGGGTGATTGGAAGCCTGGGTGAGGATCCCGCTTTGTTCACAAGTGAAAGGGTAATATTCTAACTTCTGTGGCACTAGATCATCACCATCTTTTATACAAGCAGATCACATCACCCCAATAAATATTGTGTCAGCTTGTTTCAATTGGTAGGCCCTGCTACAGTGTTGGAGGTGCCTTCCTTCTCATGAGATGTTAAAGGAAGACCCATTTTTCTGCTCATTGGTTCAGGTAGGTGTTGAAAATCCCATAGCACTGTCTGCAGGTTAATAAGGAGTTCTCTCAGTGTCTTGGCCAACATTCATCAATTAACCAACGGCATCTGAAAGAGGTCATTCACCTTACTGCTGTTTGTGAGATCACACTGTATACAGATTGGATGCAGGGTTTGCCTAGGTAACAATTTATTTTCTTTGATAAAATTCGGCATGTTTCCGAGAGGTGTGATAAGGTGTTGTCAAATACTAGTCTTTCTTTCTTTTCTGTGGTTAGGAAATGTTTAAGGTGGGCCACTTACCAGTAACCCAGACGTGTCACATGAATCAGTGCATGTAACGTAACCTAATACTTCATGCCAAAAAAAAGAGGAAGTTATCCCACATACAGTCTAGTATACCAGGCTCCTGACCACTTCAGACATGCTGTGAAAGAGTTTGAATCACCATTGTTCATTTTATCCAGCCTGAGCCACCTCTACTATCAGTTACTTGTTGCACCAATCTCTTAATTATGTATTTTTTATCCTAAGTGAGTCTCATGGAAGCAGAAGAGAAACACTTTATAAATGGGCGTGGTTATGATAGTGGACTAGTAACCCAGAGGCCAAGTTTTCAAATCCCAATTTACCAGAAAAAGTGATTTTGTAGCCCGCACCCCATCACCTGCCATTATATAGGTTGACTTAATGCCCTTTGAAGTAGCCTAACAAGTCTCTTAGCTGTAAAGACATGTGCTAGAAATTGCTCGACAGTCTGCTGAATAAGACTTTGAAGATGTGGTCAACCTTCCCAGCATGCCGTTGAACAGTCAATATAACAGTTCCCTTGTTGAATTAATACTTTTAACCAAACTCAGCTCCTTTAGCAGATAATTAATCCACAAAACTGGCATTGAAAAGTCCAAAATTTTTCATCCTCCACCACTTTCACAGGCCAGCTACCTTCTGATGACCACTAGGAATTGGCAATTAATGTGGCCTTGCCATCAGAGCCCATGTTTCATACATTGATGCGTGGCTGTTATGAATGGGTTAAAATGCATGAATGTCCAGGAATCTATGACATGGAGAGACAGTGTGTCTAATGAGACATTGAGGTATCACTCACCTACCCCTGTCAGGTGCTGGTCAGTCACTGGAAGCCAGGGTTGCCTCACTTTAAAGGGGCAGTGTTAAAACATGCAGAAGCGTTGAAAATGTAAAAACTTCAATCAGATCATTAGCAAAACCCAGCAAATTATTTCCGATGGCTTTTGCAGAGTGATTGCAGACCCTGTCAGTACATAGAAAACTTCCTGAACCAAGAGTTTCTCTCAACAAAGGCCATCCACATGAAAAGGTCATTGACTCTAATGTGACACACTGCACCAAATGGGAAAAGTACAGGGAAAAACATTTAGTCCATATGAAAATTCGGAGCACAATCGGAATTGTTTTATTGGGAGCTGGGAGCCGGACCCACACTGAAATCCGTCAAAGTGTTTAAGGGTCTCCTGACCAAACTATGGAGACAGGTATAGAGTTTCTGTTTGCCTCACACTCGTACACACTCATTCCTCAGAGAGTCCTGTGCACAGTTCTGGTCTCAATATTATAAAAAAGGTTATAGAGGCACTGGATAAGATGCAAAAAGGATTTGCAAGGATGATACCAGAACCGAGAGGTTATAACTATTGGGAAAGATTCAACAGGCTGGGGCTCTTTTCTCTAGAAATGAGAAGGCTGAGGGATGACCTTATAGAGATCTTTAAGATTGTAAAAGGTTTAAGATTGACAGGGTAGACAGGGGAAGTCCAAAACAAAAGGCCAGAAATATAAGATAGTCACCAATAAATCCAATAAAAAATTCAGGAGAAACTTCTTCAGCCAGAGATTGGTGAGAATGCGGAACTTGCTACCACAGGGGGTCGTTGAGATGAATAGCATTGGTGCATTTAAGGCGAGCAGGAGAAGATGGTTTAAAACAGCCGGGAATGGAGACACAGCGGCCCCGGGACAAGTAATTGAAGGAACCGGAACAAATGTGAAGTTTTCACCACCTGAGACATAAGGAACAGTGCAACCAGCTCTTTCTCACACACGTTATTAGCCAAGTTTGCATCGAGCAAATTGTGTTCTCACTAGTAACAGCACGTACCCAATGGTTATCCACGAGGCTGCTTCTGACATTTTCTTCTGCGTAAATGTTAACCACCAGAAAAATACTTCACCGAGCCAAAATAAATGTGATCTTTCCTTAACCCGGAACACAAGGAACAGTGCAGGCAGCTCCTTCTCACACACAGGTATTAGAAGGGGAGGATTTGCAGACGGAAAATTCAAACCAAACATCACGTCAAGATCTGACGGAATCACTCGATTCCTCAGAACCTGAATATCATCGGCCTTTGAATGTGGAAGGAAAAATGTTTGCCAATTCTGTCTGTGAGAATAGATTTCAAACATCAATGTGACTGGAAAAGCAACGAGACACACACACACCTGAGTGAGACTGTTCCAGTGCACTGCCTGTGAAAAGAGCTTTAACCAGTTACACAGCCTGAAAAAACATCGCACCATTCACAGCGGGGAAAAACCGTACACGTGTTGTGTGTGTGGACAAGGCTTCAACTGATCATCCAACCTGGAGAGACACAAGGACACCCGCATCACGGAGAAACCGTGGAAACGTAGGGACTGTGTGAAGAGATTCAATTGCCCGTTTGATTTGGAAGTTCATCGGTGCAGTCCCACCGGAGAGACCATTCACCTGCTCTGAGTGTGGGGAGGGATTCACTTGGTCATCCGGCCTGCTGAGACACCAGCGAGTTCACAAGTGATTGCAGGGTTTGGATTCTGTTGTTATTGCTGCTGTTATTCACATCCTAATGAACTGTATTCATTCTGTTAGTTGGTGTTTGTTTCTGATGTTAATAACCCTTCAACTAGGCGGGAGTTTAATATTTTGATATTTCAAATAACAGTGTTGATATTTGATGTCTCCAAGATAAGAGGAAACTAATTGATGTCCTGTTTCTGACTGCTCCATTTTTGATCGGGACGGAGGAGCAGTGAGAAATTGGGGCCCAGGAGTGTCGTGATCGGGGCCCAGGAGAGGCGAGGGCCCAGGGGCAGCACGGGCCAGCCCACCGTGCGATAGTAGGAGCATGCGTGCGCACTAGGTCTGTGCAGCAGAGCAGGTCTCCAATCATCTCGGTTAACCCTTGCCACTGGACCAAGACCTAGCTCTGTCAAGCCCATGTGGTGGCTGGTGTGCAACGGCCACCCCACTTTAAAAAAAATCCACGCACAGGCATCTTCCAACCTTCAGTATGTAGTTCGGGACCTAGAATGTCAGGTCCCTCATTGAAACAGTTGTGAACTCAGCCCTTTTTGGTGTGGAAGTGGGTCATCCTCACTACGAGGGACTGCCTAATACTATAATAGATAAACATTTGAGGGAGAAAAGAATAGAAGGATATGCTGATAGGGTGAGATGGTAAGGTGGGAGGAGTCTCATGTGGAGTATAAACACCGACACAGACCTGTCGAACCAAATGCTGTGCTGTAAATACTATGTCATTCTATGTAAAAACTTACTTAAGTCTAGTGAGCACAGGCTGGCAAAGACAAGATTTATGATTCCCCCAAGTCTCTACAGGGAGACTGCTGAAGTTCATTTGGCTAAAGCTGTCCAGCTTCTCAGGGGTCTGTTAAGCTTGCTCCTACATGGCTAGCCAGGACCTCCCTACCATTAGGCTATTGGTTTACAGGGCTGTCTGATGAGAAGAATCCTGCTTCCATTTGCAGATTTACCCCCAGCTGCCATTCTTCAATGGATTTTACCCTCAAAATTATGTTGATCCATAAACGAGGTTTCATAGATAACAACACCACTATCAGAAAAACCATAGGACTGGGAGTTAGATCGCAGTGAATTAGGAGTTGGATCGCAGTGAATTAAGAGTAAGATTGCAGTGAATTGCGAGTTAGATTGTAATTAATTTCTGTTAGTCCTCTGTAGAACTGTTAGTTAGATTGTGGTGAACTGCAAGGTAAACTCCCTCTCAGAAAAAGTAACAAAATAACACTAAGAGCATTGGTTGGCCCTCTGCTCCACATTCCCAGGACTCTGGGTACAGATCAGCCAGCTCCTGATGTCTAGTTGCCATCACCATCCCATTGATAGTTCAGTTTGGAATAACTTTCAGAATTTGATCAACCTTCTGCTTTTCAAGGTCCCAAAATTTCAATGTTTGGGATGTTCATCATCAAAACAGAGGTTATATTTCAATGCCATTAGGGGATGCACACTTACTTAAAGCATTACAGAATGGCAGTCATATTAATGTGCTATGATAGAGACACTTGCTGTGCCACAAGGTGTTAGCACATGGGTTTGAGCCTACCATATCTCAGCTGGGTTACCAGATACCACCTGCTGTCCCAACAGAAAGATAAATTCAAATGAGAACTGCTCTCATGCACCTCCAAGAGGTTAGCTTCACAGTGGCATTGATGAGGTCTGGGAGTAGAACACTCAATTACATTCTGGACCAGGGATAGTGTATGATTAAGGAGAGGTTGAAAAGTTGAAGGAATCAGCATCAGGAAATCAAAGGCTAAAGTGAAGTAGGTATCGGTTGGTGATCTTTTGAGTGATTTTGTGTGCTTGTCTCAATGGTGGTGAATAGAGCACATCCTTTTTCCATGTCAAGTACTGCCAGGTCAGATATGGCGCAGAAAAGATGCAGAGAAGGGTTCCTCCTACTCTGCCCCAACAACGTGCCTTAACCCCAGCCTCATAAGAGTACTCCTTGGTACACAACCTTCATTTCGCACATTGACCATCTTTATAACTACTCCAAACTCACCAGCTCCACCACCTAGAAGGACAAGGATGTGTGGGTAAACCAGCACCTCCAAGTTCCCCTTCAAGTCACACAACATCCTGATGTGGGCGTATATTGGCTGTTCCTTCATTGTCGCTGGGTCCAAATCTTGGAAATCCCTATCAGCACTGTGGGATTACCTTCACCAAACAGACTGCAGCAGTTCAAGAAGGTAGCTCACCACCACCATCTCGGGGCAATTAAGGGATGGGTAATAACTGACAAAATATGAGGCAGTTTTCTGCTGGGAACTCATGCACACCAGGAACTGGCTTGTTACTGCACCAGAGCCTATTACAGCTCACAGATGGAGGAGACTATGTAGGATTCACGCTACCACCCTGGGCTAGATTTGATCCTGTGTCACAGAGTTGAACGAACTATTCTAACACCCCACCTAGCCTTGGATTTTGTCTAGTCCAGTCTATAATATTCAGCATTAGAGGATTAGAGAAAAAAAATCTCCAGAGCTGTGCTTAAAATGAATAGCTATTCTGAAAACACCCAAAGCTGAATAACATTGAGAAAGTATTTCAAATTAAAGCTGTCTGACTTTACTAAAAATTACTTTGGCTTTTCTGAAGTTGCACAATTTCTGAAAATGTTCCTTGACTGTGCCTCTGATGGATCCTATAGTCCTGTCCATCAGGTACAACTGACTTTGTCTGTTATTTACCACAATCTTACATCATTGTTGTCAAAATACACATGCTTTTTTCACTGTCTGACTTCTCCACTATTTTGATAAGTTGTTACTATAAATGAAACAGAAAATATAGTTGCCATGATGTAGATTTGTCACTAACAAAGCCATCGACTGACTCACCACACGTAGGTGTGTATACATGATGATTATAACAACAGGCTGAAACAGTCCAGAAGCCATCAATGAGTCCATTGAATAGCAATCAAACTGAAGGCTGTCACAACTTCTGAAATTACACTGTGGGATACTGGTTTGACGCACTTGACTGAAATTCCTCGCTCTGCTGGGACAATAGCACCAAGAGGGTTACCAGGCTCCCGTGTTACATGTTCTCATGTAACGACCAAAGTTTCCATTCATTTTTTTTGGGTGTGCGGCCCTTTTAAGGGGCTATGCGGCCCATTCAAATGACCACATATGCACAGTTTCTGTCATTAGAACGGTATTGAGCCGGCTGCGTGTGACCTGCAGATCGCTGCACGACCACATAGCTTAAAGGGAACATTGGCAACGACTCCAATAAACGAGGCCCTTGGCATATTGTTACAGACCTGTGGATCGCTTTGAGTAACACGATCACTGTGTTGCAACATCAGACTTGTTGTGTGTTTGTGTGTGTGTGTGTGTGTCCCTAAATTATAACTTACATCATCCTAAGAGGAGGGACAGCCTCCCTTGGAACATGTCTAGTCTGGTTGAACAGCCTGACGTGCTAGTAAAAACATAGAAACATAGAAAATAGGTGTAGGAGCAGGCCATTCGGCCCTTTGAGCCTGCACCACCATTCAATATGATCATGGCTGATCATGCAACTTCTGCCTTCTCTCCATTCCCCATGATCCCTTCAGCTGTAAGGGCCACATCTAACTCCCTTTTGAATATATCCAACGAACTGGATTCAACAACTTTCTGTGGTAGAGAATTCCATAGGTTCAGAATTCTCTGGGTGAAAAAGTTTCTCCTCATCTCAGTCCTAGATGGCTTACCCCTTATCCTTAGACTGTGACCCCTGGTTCTGGACTTCCCCAACATTGGGAACATTCTTTCTGCATCTAACCTGTCCAATCCCGTCAGAATTTTATATGTTTCTATGAGATCCTCTTTCATTCTTCTAAATTCCAGTGAATATAAGCCTAGTTGATCCACCTACCTAGAAATTACACAGAACCGACAATATAGAAACAGGCCATTCAGCCCAACTAGTCTGTGCTAGTGTTCATGCTCCGCACGAGCCTCCTCTCATTCCATCTCAGCTTTGCTATGGGTTGCCAACACTGGTTGGACAATAATTGGAGAGGATTCATCACATGACCTCTGGCCTCCAACTGCTCCCACAATCAGTCACCCGATAGGTTAATCGGTCAGCAGTGGCTCAGTGGGCAGCACTCTTGCCTCTGAGTCAGAAGGTTGTGGGTTCAAGTCCCACTCCAGGGACTTGAGTACAAAATTCGAGGCTGATACTTCAGTGCAGCACTGAGGGAGTGCTGCACTGTCAGAGATGCTGTCTTTCAGATGAGACTATTTTGAAGAAGAGCAGGGGAGTTATCCCTGGGGTCCTGGACAATATTTATCCTTAATCAACATTGCAAAAATAGATTATCTGGTCATTATTACATTGCTGTTTGTGGGAGCTTGCTATGTGCAAATTGGCTGCCGTGTTTCCTACATTACAACAGTGACTACACTCTAAAAAGTACTTAATTGGCTGTAAAGCGCTTTGCGATGTCTGGTGGTCGTGAACAGCGCTATATAAATGCAAATCTTTCTTTCTTTAACAATGGCGGCTACAATACCCACAATTCTCTGCCCCCGAGAAACCACTCAATCTACCGTGTGCTTTCACCAGAGCGCCCATGCGTCAGGGCCACATTGCATTATGGGTATGTAGGGGCATTGTTGTTGGTCATGAGCTGGAGCAGGACAGAAGGAAATGTTCTGATGATTCCTGGGATCAATCTGAGAGATTAATCTTTAATTCTGGAAGACTCCAGGACAATCAAACAACAACAATCTGCGTATATCTTCTTCTGCTTAGACAGTCTCTTGTATCAAGGATGACTTGCTTCCACCAAAAAGGGATGAGGTCGCAGGTGTTTCAATGAAGGACCCAATATTCCAGGTGCCGAACTACATCCTGAAGGGTGGAAGACGCCTGTGCGTGGAATTTTGTAACGTGTGGTGGCCGTTGCACACCAGCCACCACACGGGCTTGACAGAGCTCGGTCTTGGTCCAGTGGCAAGGATTAACCAAGACGACTGGAGACCAGCTCTGCTGCACGGACCTAGTGCGCACACATATCGCAGTGTGGGCAGGCCTGTGCTGCCCCTGGGCCCTCGTCTCTTCTGGGCCCCAAACTCTCGCCTCTCCTGGGCCTCGATTACATCGCTCTGCAATCTCTCGCCGCTCCTTCGCCCTGACCTCGCCGCTCCTGCTGTACCTGCCCACGCTCCAATCACCGACCTGGGTTATGGTGACATCCAATCCAGTCGCCCTCTTCTCTGTTGTCGCCCTCCCGGACCGGCTCGCGCTGTACCTTGCAGATGGTATATGCTCCTTTTATGGCCCCGTTTATACGTTTATACAGAGCCTTTAGTGCAGTAAAACATCCCAAGATGCTTCATAGGAGCGTTATCAAACAAAATTTGACACCGAGCCACATACGGAGATATTCGAGCAAAATACAGCAGGTGCTGGAAATCTGAAATAAAAACAGAACATGCTGGAAACACTGAGTGGGTCAGGCAGCATCTGTGGCGAGAGAAACAGAGTTAATGTTTCTGATCTATGTTCTGACAAAGGCTCATCGACTTCAAACATGAACTCTGTTTCTCTCTCCACAGATGCTGCCTGACCTGCTGAATATTCCAGCAGTTTCTGATTTTATTTTATAATATCTAAGGAGATATTAGGGCAGTTGACCAAAACCTTGGTCAAAGAGATAGGTTTTAAAGAGTGACTTAAAGGAGAGAGAGAGATAGAGAGGCAGTGGGATTTAGGGAGGGAATTCCAGAGCTTAGAGTCTTGGCAGCTGAAGGCACGGCTGCCAATGGTGGAGCGATGGAAATCGAGGGTACGCAAGAGGCCAGAATTGGAGGAGTACAGAATCCCGGAGGGTCGTACGGCTGGAGGGGTTTACAGTGATAGGGAGGGTGAGGCCATGAAGGATTTTGAACACAATGAGGGAGGAAAATCGAGGTGTTGCTGGACCAGGAGCCAATGTAGATCAGCGAGCACAGGGGTGATGGGTGAACAGGACTTGGTGCGAGTTTGGATGCGGGCAGCAGAGTTTTGGATGAGCTCAAGTTTACAGAGGGTGCAATGTGGGAGGTCAGATAGGAGAGCATTGGAATAGTTGAGCCCAGACAACTTCCATTGGTGAGGCACTTACTGGGTAACGTGGAACATTGCCCGCAGCACTGCTCTGGAGGTTAGTCTTCAATTCCTGAAGACTCCAAGGCAATCCTGGAGGGTTGGCAACCCTCATCTTGGCTCACCCTTTGAAGAAATTTCTTGATCAACCCCATAGGTAGAGGGCAGAGAGGGGCATGGCTGAGGTCTGGGAGTGAGGCAGGTGTATGGGGCAGATGGGCATGAGAGGTGCCCATTGTGGTGCTATCACCCACATGCCCCCCTGTATAGATTGCGTGTTTATTGACCCCACACCCTTGCTGGGATCGCTGCTAAAGCTGCAATCTCGACCGACTGCAGTAGTGACGGATTGCAGCACTGTCAGAGATGTGGTCCTGCACTGAAATGTTAAACTGAGGCTCCACCTAGTGGAAGGCTGTTCAAAGTGCAGGGCATTATTTGAATAAAAGCAGGGTGCAGTTTTGGGCAACATTCTACCTCAACCAAGGAAAGAAAGTTTTGCATTTATATAGTGCCTTCCATGACCACCGGATGTCCCAAAGTGTTTTACAGCCAATGAAGTAATTTTTGGAGTGTAGTCTCTGTTATAATGTGGGAAACCTGGCAGCCAAACTGCGCACAGCAAGCTCCCACAAACAGCAATGTGATAATGACCAGATAATCTGTTTTAGTGACGTTGATGGAGGGATAAATATTGGCCAGGACACCGGGGATAACTCACCTGCTCTTTTTGAAATACCTGTCGTACCATGGGATCTTTTACGTCCACCTGAGAGGGCCGACCCCCATTGGTTTATTACCACATCCGAAAGACGGCACTTCTGACAGTACAGCACTCCCCCAGCACTGCACTAGGGTACCAGCTCAGATTTCTGTGCTCAAGTCTCTGGAGTGAGACTATGAACCCACAACCTTCTGACTCAGAGGTGAGAGTGCTACCAACTGAGCCACTGGAAGAACAGATTAACTGGTTATTCATCGCATTGCTGTTTCTAGACTCCTGTTGCCCACAAAATGGCAGCACTCTCTATCAGGGCTGTATAAACATTGAGGTCTGTGTAAGTGGCTCTAAACTAGTTTTCCGCCCATCTCTCCTGAAGGCATAGAGTGTTATGGGACTACAATTTCACAGGCACCCTCCATTTCCAGCACCTCATCAATAGGGTTAGTAGCACCCTCACCCCTGAGTCAGAAAATTGTGGGTTCAAGCCCTGCTCCAGAGACTTGAGCACATAATCTAGGCTGGCACTCCCAGTGCAGTGGTGAGGGAGTGCTGCACTGTCGGAGGTGTCGACTTTCTAATGAGATGTTAAACTGAGGTCCCTGTCTGCTCTCTCAGGTGGACATAAAAGATCTCATAGCACTATTTCAAAGAAGAGCGGGGGAGTTCTCCCCAGTTTCCTGGGCCAATATTTATCCCTCAACCAACATCACAAAAAAATACGAATATAAAGGCAAAATACTGTGGCTGTGGAAATCAGAAATATAAACAGAAAATACTGTGAAGAGAGAAACAGAGTTAATGTTTCAGATCGATGACCTTTCATCAGATCAGATGCTGCCTGACCTGACCTGAGTATTTCCACCATTTTCTGTTTCTATAAAAAAAAACAGATTATCTGGTCATTACCACATTTCTGTTTGTAGAAGCTTGCTGTGCACAAATTGGCTGCCCGTTTCCTACATTACAACAGTGACTACACTCCAAAAGTATGTAATTGGCTGTGGAGCACTTTGGGCCACCCTGAGGCCAAGAAAGGAACCATAGAAATGCAAGTTCCTTCTTTCTTCATGTGTTCACTAAAAAAACATGTTTCGGCAGGTTATTGAACCTCAGAAAGCATCATATCTGGCTGGGCCTAACGCTGTCCTCACCGGACACTTGCACATGAACACTTTTCCATATGGTACACTGAATTGCAATCAAGAGCAAGAATCCCGGCCGAATCTTTCCCACTCCCTAGTCCAGTGCCAACAACAGCTACCCAACTGCCGGCTCAAGTCTAACCCGGGACCCCTCTGGTACAGTACCTGGGTCCAGTAGTGTAGTGGTTGTGGTCCTTCACGGCAAATGAGTCAAAGGTGGGCAGAGGAAATGTTACAGGGACACCCGCAAAGTCTCCCTGAAAAAGTGCAACATCCCCACTGACACCTGGGAGTCCCTGGACAAACCAGTCCCATCCACCCTTTCCCTCAAAAACTATCTGTCCCACCTGTGACAGGGACTGTGATTCTCGTATTGGACTGTTCAGCCACCTAAGGACTCATTTTAAGAGTGGAAGCAAGTCTTCCTCGATTCCGAGGGAATGCCTATGATGACGATGATTATGATGATGATGACAGTTGTGTTACTGGACTAATATTCCAGAAAACCTGAGCTCAAACTCCATCACAGCAGTTTGAGAATTTGAATTCTAATATTTTAAAATTCTGGATATAAAAATCTGGTGTCGGTAAAAGTGACCATGAAACTTTCGGATTCTCGTAAAAACCCAACTGGTTCACTAATTTCCCTTTAGCAAAGGAAACCTGCTGTCCTTACCTGGTCTGGGCCTATATGTGACTCCAGTCCCCACACTAACATGGCTGACTCTTAACTGCCCTCAGAGTGGCCCAGCAGGACACTCAGTTGAATAAGAAAAAAGTATCACGCCACTTACCCATCGGAGCAAATCCTTCCATGGGGTTGGGTTTTTGCACCTGCACTTATACGGTTAACCATGCCCGCTCCAGCTAGCAATTAATAGCTTCCTGTTTTTCTATAAGTACAGCAACTACCTCCTGTCAGAAAATAACATCTTTATTTGCTGTCAGTTTGAAGAGTGCCTTAATCTGTGGAGCAAAGAGAAGGTTGGCAGCTCTGGTCCAATCAACAAAAGGCCCCATTTCTACTGGCAGTCCTATAATTACTGGTTAAGTCAGACTGAGGCTCGGTATCTAAATGTTCACAGAGAGACCGTCCCTCCTCTTCGCCAACCTAAGCTATAATTCAGAGGCATAAAAACGTCAGAGAAGCCTTATTTATTGATGTTTACAACGCACGATAAACTGCAGGACATAAAATCCTGCTGAGCGTCTCATTAGAAAACACTCACCTTCCAGCAATTGTCCTTGCATTGGGTTCAGTCAAATACATTTATTTATTAAAAACAAGGAGGTTTGCTGTAATGAAACTGAGACAGAGTGGCTCCCACCAAGCCTTTATACACGGAGTCTCGCCCGCTTTTAAAGAGAGGGGGCGGGGAAGATTGAAATCAACCTAAAGTAAAATCGGACGGGGTGTAAAACTGTTATCAGACCCATACCTGCTCCGATCAGGGTGGATTGGGTTAAAATCTGGGCTTTTGAATTTCCAGTACAAATCTGACCAAATCTACTGGATATTCTGCAGTGTGTTTCAACATTCACCAAATTGTCTCCTCAATAACCTCCATCTCTCTCTCTCTCTCAATCCCTCTCTTCCTGTATCTCTCTCTCTCTGTCTCACTCCTTAATCAGACACAGGAGTCAGCTGACTGTTGTTAAAAGCAAATATATTTACCGCTGGAGTAATTTCATCGTTGACCACACTATAAAAGTCAAACGGAGTCAGAGAACGTGGGTCGCGGCAAACCAAAGGTCACATGTATTAAATAATCTGCCTTAAAGTTATTTCCATGATTCCTACACGTTCAAAAGTAAAATTATGGGCCCCAGATATCCGCAGGCCTCCTCACGCACTCCTGGTGTAAACTGGGAGGGAGACCAGCAGGTGACCCTTGAACCTGGATATTCGGGGTCCCAGCCTCCATTGCCTTAATACAGGGTTGTGCAATTTCTGGGTTCTGGAGAAGCCTCTCTTCTGCGGCTACGTTCATGACAGGGTGTCCCTGGAGATGGAGCACGCGGTGTCCACCGGTACGCTCACAGCCTTCCACGAGAGGTGGATATCAGAGGGACTGGAGTCCACCATCACCCCCGGTAACCAAATTTTAATTTGATTGGTTTAAGTTCACTGTAAAGTTTTATTTGTTAATTTGTCTGTTCTAGTACCCCTTTAATAAGGGGGCACTCAGCTTTAAGTTCTATTTAAAATAGTTGTAGAGCTGTTGAGTGCTCTTACCAAAAGGGGGCACTTGATTTAAAGTTATATTAAAATAGTTGTATGCATTGGGACTGAACACTGTCCACTCCATGCATTGCTCTCTGCATCAGAGAATATATGGCCAAAAATGTTCCTTGGCCCCGGCCTGGGATCCACTGGGTGGCCAGCAGAAGCACTGGACACCACCGGGGGGATCCAGGGCTGGGTCTCCTAAGACAGAAGATGACACAGTAAGGAAATCAGCTCCCCTTCCATTCTCTGCACCTCCGAGCCAGGAGGTCGTGGGTTCAAGTCCCACTCCAGAGATTTGAGTAACTAATCTAGGCTGACACTCCCAGTGCACTACCGAGGGAGCACTGCACTGTCGGAGGTGCCACCTTTTGAATGAGATGTTAAACCGAGGCTCCGCCTGCCCTATCAAGTGGACGTAAAAGATCCCAAGGCACTATTTGAAGAAGAGCAGAGGAGTTCTCCCCAGTGTCCTGGCCAAAACAGATGATCTGGTCATTATAATATTGCTGTTTGTGGAAGCTTGCTGTGCGCAAATTGGCTGCCGCGTTGCCTACAGTGCGACAGCGACTACACTTTAAAAGTACTTCATTGGATGTAAAGTGCTTTGGGATGTCCTGAGGTTATGAAAGGTGCTATATAAATGCAAGGCTTTTCTTTAGACAAAATGCTTAAGCTCTGGAATTCCCTCCCTATAGCTGTCCGCCTCTCCAACTCCCGCTACCCCTTTAAGACCACCTTTAAAACCCTCATTTTAGTCACCCCTCCTAATATTTCCTTCTTTGGCTCTGTGTCGATTTTTGTCTGATTATGTTTTTGCAAAGAGCCTTCGGCCATTTTACTACGTTAATGGCACTATATAAATGCAAGTTGTTGTTGTCTGATTCCTATGATGTCCTTAGATATTCTCGGATTTTGATTCTGATTCCTATGATGCTCTCTGTAGGTGCCTGCCTGATGCCTGTGTTGCGAACAGTGGTGACCTTCATTAGCCCATCCAGTAGGACATGGGTTCAACCTCCCTGGTGGACCTCAGCCTTCCCAAGTGCTGGTCCATCCATGGGTAGCTGACTCTGTCGCAGGTAGCAGACCTGTTGCCTGGTGCAACATCTGCTCAGCCCTCTGCTTTTCCAGCTCACCTTCTCATCCTGATCCGCTGCCATCCACCAGCCAATGGCGCTCCACCCGTACCCTCAGAGAAGACTCCTGCACCCTGTTCACTTCTGTCACTGCTGTGCAGGGTCGCCACCCCTCCAACATTGCCCTGGAGTCACCAAGAATTTAAGACTAATCCCCTGGACACTGCTGCGAGTAAACTCCGGGAAAAATATCATACAGGCATTAAAATATAGTGCTTTTTAAAAATAACTTATTTGAACACTTTTATTTATTAGTTATAAAAATATTAGACATGGGAAGAAAGGCTGTTTAATTGACAGTCAGGAAGCATCCAATCGGGTAATGAAGAGTCTGTTCACTTTCCGATTGGCCGTGGATGGCGGGGCACCGCGAGGATAGACGTGTTGGGTGACCAATGGTGGGAGTGTGGGGGGCAAGACACCGCGAGGATGGACGCGTCAAGCGACCAATGGCGGGAGTGTGAGGACGGGGCATCGCAAGAATGGACATGTCGGGTGACCAATAGTGGGAGTGTGGGGGCGGGGCACCATGAGGATGGACATGTCGAGCGACCAATGGCGGAGTGTGGGGGCAGGGCACTTGGTGGCAAGCAGTGATGTGATGAAACTTCCAGGAATACGTCCAATCCGACTGCTCTGGGGACACTTTAATAATGAATTAAACACAATGGGGTAGATTCTCGTGTGTTGGAAGCGGACTGTAGTGAATCGGCCACCTGTTGACCAATCCACCCAATTCCTTATTTATCATGAGACCCACTTGCTCCTGCTTTGGACGAGAGGAATCCGAAGGACAGTAGCAGACACGAGTGAATAGTCTGTTCACACTCATTTCCAAAATGCCACCAATTCAGACTATACTGTTTTGTCTAAGTAGCAGAGAATTCTGGTTCCTTTTGATCAAAGAACATTGTAACTAACTAAACTGAGCAAATGAACCAATTTGATCTTTTTTTTTATCAAAGACACAACCTGATCTTTGTGTGGGTGAAACAGGCAATTCAACTTGTCAGTGTATCAAATAATAACCTACATGATTTGAACCAACATTAGTACCAAACAGCAAAGCTCCCATGTCTACTGACAGCTCTGTAATTACTGGTTCCACCAGGCCGGGGAGAGTATCAACATGTTACAAGGGAGGTCCTCGCTCCTTTTGGATGATCTAAGCTGTAATTCAGAGACAAAAATAAGTCAAAGGAGCGTTATTTATTGATGCTGTCCACAGCCTATAGCTATTGCAATCTGGAACAGTTTAATTATAAAACATTCACCTCAGCTCCTCCTGATGTTTGGCTTGATTGGAATATTCACCCTGAACATAAGCTTTATAACCCCGAAAGGAGGAACTGTTTTAGTTGAGACGTTTGATTGATTGGGATTAAGATGATTAAAGGATTTGATAGGGTAGATAGAGAGAAACTATTTCCCCTGGTAGAGGAGTCCAGAACAAGGGAGCATAACCTTAAAATTAGAGCTTGGCTGTTCAGGGTGATGTCAGGAAGCAATTCTTCACACAAAGGGTAGTGGAAATCTGGGACTCTCTCTCCCATAAAGCTGTTGAGGCTGGGGCTCAATTGAAAAGGTCAAATCTGAGATATTGTGGGCTGAATTTTTGCCTCGCTGTTAGTGCCCCAGCCAGCAAATTCGGCTCAGGCTTTGTGTCGGTGCAAAAACTTACCGCCCCGCCCTGTAGTTTCAATCAGATCATGACGTCAATCATCGTGCAACTTTCCGCTAATGCCCCGGCTGCAAAATTAGGTGCTAATGCCGCATTTAATGTCCACCCCAAGTGACGCCTGAAAAACCAGGCGGCCCCACGGTCGAGTAGGCAGTATTTGACACGTCTTTAAATTGCAGGAAGAGAATCCTAAATCGGAGGTCGCATTGACTGGAACATTTTCACACAGCGCGCTGCGTGAAGCTCAGACCTTAAAGCGATAGGTTTATCTGCCATTACAGTGTCCTTAAAAATTCAGTGAAAGAATATAATGGGGGCATTACTAGTTCACCAGCATATCATGCTGCATGCTATTGCTTGGCAGTGTCAGGATCTAAGAAGGGCTCTTGGCCATGTTGGCCCATGGATGAGAAGGGGCTGAAGACAATTGGGGAGGAGCTTAACCCCCATGGGTTTACCGGCACCAACACTCATACCTCCAGCTCTCTGAGGAGCAGTGTGTGAGAAGGCTGTGTTTCCGAAAGGAAGTGCTGACAGAGATATGCCATCTCCTACAGGCAGACCTGCAGCCTTACAGCGCCAACAGGACTGTGCTGCCCATCGCAGTGAAGGTGACTGTGGCGCTGGCCTTCTATGCCTCCAGCTCCTTCCAGTCAGCAGCAGGGGGCATATGCAGCATCTCTCAATACGCTACACATCGCTCTATTCGTCACGTCACAAAGGCTCCTCTGTACGCCCGCAGAATGGACTTCATAAAGTTCCCAATGAGCAGAGAGCCAGAATGAGCGGGCATGTGGGTTTGGCAGAATTGCGGGCTCCCTGAGGGTTCAAGGAGAGCCACTGACCAGACACAAGTGGCCTTGCAAGCACCATTCGACAACGCAGAGATTCAGAAACCGAAAGGGATACCATTTTCTAAATGTACAATTGGTCTGTGACCACACACAGCACATCCTCGCAGTGAATGCCCGCTATCCAGGGAATGCACATGATGCCTTCATCCTGCGTGAGAGCACTGTGTCACGACTGTTTCAGCACCAAAACAATGGTGCAGCTGGCTGCTCGGGAACAAAGGATATGGACTAGCCACCTGGCTCATGACATCCATCCGCAACCCCAGCACAGAAGCGTAGCAGCGCTACAATGAGAGCCATGCGGCCACCCGCAGCATCATCGAACAGACAATAGGGGTGCTCGAGCAACGTTTCCAATGCCTGGACTGCTCTGGAGGCAGCCTTCAATCTCAGAATTCATTGTGGTGTGCTGCACGCTGCACAACCTGGCCATCATGAGGGGCCAGGCATTGCCAGTGGCGATTGCAGCCCCACCTCAGAGGAGGAGGACGACGAAGAGGAGCCTGGCGAGGCCCCGATTGGACAGCCACACCATCCACGGGGGAGGCAGCATGGAGATGCTGCCGGACCAAGAGCCACACAACGACAGCTCATAATGGACCGGTTCTGCTGAATGGAGGAAGCTGAGGGATGGAGCTAATACTGGGCACATCTCCGGTGAACAAGATCCCAATGGCAAACGATCAAAGTCACATTTTACTGGAAAAAAACAAACGCCCCCCCCCCCCCCCCCCAAAATATACAATATAGAACATACAACGTCCTGTTACAACACAGGCAACAACAGTGAAGTGTAGCAATTTGCCTTAACAGCTTTCAGTGCATCTCCCCAACGTGGTCCTATACCTTAATCCGACTTGCCCTGAGCTTTGCCACCCTCCCCCCCCCCCCCCACTCTTTACCCCCCATCATACGCCTACTGCTCCTCCTCAATGTGGCCTCAGTGCATACAGCAAGGCTGATGGCTGCTGTGTTAGTGGGCCAGACAGTACAGATGGCCTACGAGGATGCCCTGGACCAGCTCTGGACTTGGAAGGCCCGGCTGCGGACTGCTCCGCCTCAGCAGAGGCAGCAGCAGTCTGTGACGGCTCTGGAGTAGACCTCATTAGGTGCAAGATCAGAGTGGCAGTGGTGGGAGCTGGAATGCTATCATCTTGCGGAAGGACAGCACCTTCCATTTCCAGGGGTCCACTGCCACTCACACGGGGCTGAGTCACAGCATCCGGAGCGAAAATGTGTGACCACAACTTGCTGGCCTGCGTCAGCAGCGTCACTTCCCCGTTGCGCAGCGACAGCGGTGATCTCATGACGTCACCAAGCTGGAGTGTGGCTTGTGCCTGTGATGCGGTCGCTGCTGCCACGTCACCCATGGCACGCGCCAACCCTTCTGGGATTCCATTGTCGCTGCTGGAGCCCATCTGCCTCTGTGAGCGGGTAAGGATGGACTCGCTGGAGTCCTTACATACACGCTCAATGCATGAGGCTGCCTCCGCCACACTCACAGCAAGTGCGTCTATGCTCTGCGGGACCCTACCCAATGTACCCATGAGGTCGTGGTGCATTTCCGTGTTCTCCCTGGACATAGCCACCATGTCCAGGTCTACGTCTGCCTGACTCTGAGCAGGACTACTGGGCTGACTCACCCTCCGAGCTTCCCCACCTGCTGGGTGTTGCTCTAGGCCACTGGGGCCAGGAACCTCAGAGTCATCAAGCCCCTCAAAGTCACCGTCATCCCCTAATGTTGCGTCCCTACACGGTGGGACTTATGGGGTCTCACGCTCAGGGAGCTCACTGTCCTCTCCTCTGTCATCATCTCCACCGTGCCCAGATGTCGATGGCTCATGGGAAGGCTGCTGCGCTTTTGGCTGGTCATGTGCAAGCACAAAGCATTATCATCATCATCATCATCATAGGCAGTCCCTTGGAATCGAGGAAGACTTGCTTCCACTCTTAGAATGAGTCCTTAGGTGGCTGAACAGTCCAATACAAGAGCCACAGTCCCTGCCACAGGTGGGACAGGCAGTCGTTGAGGATAAGGGAGGGTGGGACAGGTTTGCCACGCGTTCCTTCCGCTACCTGCGCTTGTTTTCTGCATGCACTCGGCGATGAGACTCAAGGCGCTCAGCACCCTCCCGGATATACTTCCTCCACTCAGGGCGGTCTTTGGCCAGGGACTCCCAGGTGTCGGTGGGGATGCCGCACTTTAGTAGGGAGGCTTTGAGGGTGTCCTTGTAATGTTTCCTCTGTCCACCTTTGGCTCGTTTGCCATGAAGGAGTTCCAAGTAGAGCGCTTGCTTTGGGAGTCTCGAGTCTAGAATGCAGAAAATGTGGCCTGCCCAGCGGAGCTGATCAAGTGTGGTCAGTGCTTCAATGCTGGGGATGTTGGCCTGGTCAAGGACACTAATGTTGGCGCGTCTGTCCTTCCAGGGGATTTGATGGTATTTCTCCAACGACTTGAGGTGTCTACTGTACATGGTCCATGCCTCTGAGCCATACAGGAGGGCGGGTATTACTACAGCCCTGTAGACCCCCAAAAGTTCGTCAACATCCTTCGCCTGCTCCATGACGACATGCAGGCTTAACCAACGGATCCATTACAGACTCAATCCATGTCCAGGCCGGGGTCAAACAGGGCTACATCATCGCCCCAACCCTCTTCTCAACCTTCCTCGCTGCCATGCTCCACCGCACAGTCAACAAGTTCCCCGCTGGAGTGGAACTAAACTACAGAACCAGTGGGAAGTTGTTTAACCTTCGCTGTCTCCAGGCCAGATCCAAGACCGCCCCAACCTCTATCGTTGAGCTACAGTATGCAGACGACGTCTGCGCACATTCTGAGATTGGACTCCAGGATATAGCCGACGTATTTACTGAGGCATATGAAAGCATTGGCCTTACGCTAAACATCTGTAAGACAAAGGTCCTCCACCAACCTGTCCTCGCCACACAGCACTGCCCCCCAGACATCAAAATCCACGGTGCGGCCCTGGACAACGTGGACCATTTCCCATACCTCGGGAGCCTCTTATCAACAAAAGCAGACATTGATGAGGAGATTCAACACCACCTCCAGAGCGCCAGTGCAGCCTTCGGCCGCCTGACGAAAAGAGTGTTCGAAGCACAAAGCAACAGACATGTGGTTAGCAGCAGGGGAGGGGGCAGGCTGATAAGAGGAAGGTGGCATTGGACATGCATATGTAATGGGGCTAGGCCACTTGATGTTAGGGGGCAAGGAAGTCACATTAATCGCAAATGCCATTCATATACTGTCACTACCCATAGGAGCTCTGCCTCGCCACCATGCGAACAGCGGTGCCCATGAGGCCCGACACTCGCTGCTCGAGTTCGGTCAGCTCCTGCAGATCAGACTGTCCGCCTCCGGTCCGATGCTGCTCCCTCTGATTATGCGCTAACTTTGCCTGCAATAAGAGCAAGAAGAAGGGTTGAGTAAGTGTGCAGCTCCTTTTGTGCCACATGAGCCTTCCATCGTAGAATAGCTGCCACTGTCTGGAAGTGCAAATGTGTTCAGTACAACCTGTATTGCTGCTGACTGAGCATGTGGAGAAACTGGGAGCAGGTGAGAGCCAGGTCGCATAGCAGCTGAGGGTGACGTTTGGCCAACGCATATCAATGGTGGAAGGGGAGTGTGAGGAGGGGTGACAATGATAAAGTGAGCCTCCAGCTTTCAGGTGGCTTCAGCAACTCACACCATGGCCTGCAACACATCGAGAAGGGGCAGCTCCATCAAAGACTTAACATTGTGTGAGACAGTGATCTTGCAACCATGGCAGGGGTCCATAAATGTAAAGGGTGCTCACCCTGATGACCCTCGTCAGGTCGTTAAACTTCTTGCGGCATTGGGTAGCCACAGTGTCTGCTGCTGGCACCTCCAGGGCTATCTCCCTCCAAATCCTTCTGACCACCCCTGGCACAAGCCTCCTTCCTCCCACCAGATGCAGTGCAGGCCATCTCCTCTCAATGGTCTGAACTAGGGCCTCAGCGGCTGTTGCAGAGAGGCGGCGTGCTCTCTGTCGTCCCTCCTGCGGCGCCATGTCTCCCGCTGTGAGCAAAGTGGGCCGGTGCTTCTGCGCGTGTGCAAACGAAATCGGCGCGCCCCTAAGTTTCGCCTGGGCCTAGGAAGCTTCAAGCGCGCCTGCGCATGCGCAAACTGTCGAGCTTTTTTAGCAGTGTGATTTTGGGCTGGGGTAGACAAGCACAGGTGTATAATGCCTGATTTAGTGCCCCAGATCACTGAAGTTCACTTTCTGCTGAATTTTACAGACGGAGCCATAAAGTTATTTCAGGCGTTATCAGGACCGCCCTGCCATGATTAACGCCCCGAAATCTCAAAAGCCGAAAAATCCAGCCCCTTGATTTTTGTTAGGTCAGTGGATTAAAGTTTACAGAACCTAGACTGGCACATGGAGTTAAGGTACTGATTGGCCATGATCTGATTGACTAGCAGAACAGGCTTGAAGGGCTGACTGGCCTCCTCCTGTTCCTATGTTTCTATAACTGTCTTCGGGGATATTTGCTCCATTGAATTATGCAGAGAGAGTCTTGCCACCTGAACTCCTGTTAAACATTCCAACATCAATAAATAAGGATCACCGACCTGAAACATTAACTCTGTTTCTCTCTCCACAGATGCTGCCTGACCTGCTGAGTGTTGACAGCATTTTTCCCACATTACACTCTAAAAGTACTTCATTGGCTGTAAAGCGCTTTGCGGCGTCTAGTGGTCATGAAAGGCGCTATATAAATGCAAGTCTTTCTTTTTCTTTCTTTTCTGCTTTAATAATTAATAAACGTCCTTTGACTTTCTGACGCCTCTGAATTATAACTAAGTTTTTCCAAAGAATGGTGATGCCTTCCTGTGAAACAGGTTGACAACGTTCGTAGTCTAATCAAACCAGGAATTTCAAAGTTGGCATCACACCTTTGAGACGTTCGCACATCGAACCCTGTCAGAAGAATGTGTCATCATGTGAACACATTTAAAAAAATGTTTCTCGCAGTGTGGACCACTTTTAAAGAGAAAGAAAAAAGAAAGATCTTGTATGTAATAGCGCAACCTTCTTTAAAATTGTACCATGGAATCTTTTACTTGAGAGGGCAGACCGTGCCTCGATTTAACATCTCATCTGAAAGACAGCATCCCCAACAATGCAGTTCTCCCTCAGTACTTAGTGTCCAGCTTAGATTTGTGTTCAAGTCTCTGGAATGAGGTTTGAACTCATGACCTTCTGATTCAGGCTACCACTGAGCGACAGCTGATGAAAGAGAGTGCCATTTCATGTAGACATCTTTTAAACAAAGTATCACGCCATGTGGACCAGTTTTAAAGAGGAAGTTACTAACTCAGGCCGAATTCTAAGGGAGCTGACTTGGCATCAGGATATCTGAGAAATCGTTTCTAAGGTTTGAACTAGATCATATCATTGAGGCTATGCCTTCTGCATAGTGTAAATGTGACGAAAATGGGGAGAGGACTGGGAATTTCCTTCAAAAACCTGTTGTAGCGAAGCTGGTGGAGCGATGAGGAAATTCTCCATCTCAGGGCGTTTTTGACCATAGATTTTGGGTCTCTCTCTCTGCTGCAGGAAGATGTCAGTCTCAGGAATGCTATTGTTTAAAAACAGGCATATACATCTGGGTAAACATAGAATTAAATAGAAATTACAACACAGAAATAGGTCCTTATGTCCAACCAGACATTGTTGGTGTTTATCCTCCACACGAGCAGTCTCCTAATCCCACATGCCTGCTCTGTTCCCAGATCCCTTTCTGACAACCACCAATGTAGGAACATAAGAACTAGGAGCAGGAGTAGGCCATACAGCCTCTCGAGCCTGTTCTGCCATTCAGCATGATCATGACTGATCTTCTACCTCAGCTCCACTTTCCCGCCCTCTCCCCATATCCCAAGATTCCCGTAATGTTCAAAAATATAAATTGCGGTCAGCCCATTCCTTGCTTTCAAGTCCCTCCATGGACTTGCCCCATGCTACCCCAGTAACCTACTTTAGTCAGTCACCTGCATGCTCTGCTCCGTCAACATCGATTTCCTCCTCTTGTCCTCAGAGAAAGAAACAACTTGCATTTATATAGTTCCTTTCACGACTTCAGGACGCCTCAAAGTGCTTTACAGCCAATGAGGTACTTTTAAAGTGTAGCCACTGTTGTACTGTAGGGAAATGTGGCAGCCAATTTGCACACAGCAAGGTCCCACAAACGGCAATGTGATAATGCCCAGAGGTATCTGACATGGGGCTAGAACCTCCACTTTATTTGCCTGCTTAACACCCACTTAACGCCTATTTTACCACTGAAATTACGTATAATGTCCACATAGCGCCCATTTTGACACAAAATGGAAACTGATGGACCTTTTTAGGAGACTTATCGCCCAGCGTTACTACCCTCACGGACTTAACGCCGAGATTCAAGAATAACGCCGGTGACTGTTTTTTGTCATAAAGAGCATATTTACCCAAACTAGTGGCCATGGAGATCGCCCACTGTTAATTTCACCACCTCACACACATAATGCCCAGAATATCACCCGCTCAAAAAAACGCCCATAAAAAGTGGAACTAACTGGGACGGACGTTAGCAGTGTGGCTGGCATTTGTTAAATCCCACTTTTTCGTGAGGAGCTGATATCGGAAAGATTTGCCTGAAAGAGTGCTGATACGAGTGACAACGCTGGACACACTGCTGTGTGTAGGCAGCTCAGGCATCAATAGTGCCCATCACCTTGGTGCCAGTTAATGTTTACGTTGATTGATGTTAAGTTGTATTTAATCCTTTCACAGTAAGGAATCACCAGTGTGTAATGGTCCAGCTATCTGAGACAATGCCCAACAAGGTCATGTTCAATAACAAAAGTTTAATACTAACATTGGTCTGAAATCATAAGTAACACAGCCAATAACACCCAACCCCCGCCCAAATTCCACTTTTTCCACCATTGACATAAATCACACGGTCAACATGTCCAGCAACACAGAATACAAAGGCAAAGCAGGAGCGTGGTCCCCAGCCCCCATACATTGCAACAAATTGCATACACCCAGATGGAGATATAACACAGCCATCACCTGCACACATGCACCTCACTTTCCTTCCCCCCTCCCCTTCTTCTCCGCACCTCTATCCCTTCCTCTCCTCGTTCCATGGCGCCTGGCCAAGGAGCTCCTCAGGCGGTGCCTCATTGGGGGGGATGAAGGCAGATGTGGTCGTTGTACGGGAGCGGGGGGTGCTGAGGGGGCAACATTCTCAGATGCAGAAGCAGGATCTTGGTCCTTGCTCACATCTGTCGTTTGCAGTGGTGGTGCAGAACCTAGGGGTGGAGTGCTGCGCTCTGGGACCACTGGGAGGGCTGTGGCAGCAGTGTTCCTGGCTATCGCATCCAAGGACTCCGCCATGCACGGAATGTACTCGGACATGGTGGCCAGGTGTCAGGATATGCCCCCCAAAGCTTCGATGAACTGGTCACCAATGTCTACAGTTCTCCTGGACAACTGAACCATCTCTCCGCTGTCATGTCGCGCTTGTGGAACAGACCTGCCGCGTCCACGAGGCCTCCGCGGGGTCGGCGCCGTCCTGGGGACAAATGGGGTGCCCTGTCGAGAGGTGCTTGTGGCCCGCGCCTCCAGAGTGGAGGTGGGAATGACCGGAGGACTAATAGATGGCCTTGGGGCGGAATGGGCTCTGGAGCATGGCGATGCAGGTTCTTCGAATTCCGCGCTCTCATTCGTCGAGAACAGATCCAATGGATTGACGGGCGACAATCGGAGCTCCTCAGCACCAGATGTAGTAGGATCATCCGCCGACTTCTGCCCCGCGCCCCCACCTTCTGGCCTCTGTGGCCTTGCCTGGGGCCGTGCTGCTGGCTGAGCTGCAAGACACAAATGAGGTTGTTAGAGGAGAAGGGGGTGCTAGGGTGACAAGGTGAGTCCAGCGTTATATACAATGGTGTAAGCTTTACTCACATGGCATCACTTCAGGGCCTGCAGATGCATCCGTGGCTGTCCGAGGGTGCTTCCTCACGAGTGCGAGCACTCGCTCCTCCATCTCAGTGATGTCGCTGGGGACTGGTGGCCCCCCACCCTTTCGCCTCTGCATGGACCTTATCGTCGATAGCTTGTTCTCTAAAAGGTGACAGGACGACATGGCATGAGATCATTGCATGATATAATTTCTAGGTACTGTCACAGACACTGATACAACACATAACCGACAGATGTAATCATGATTATTATGATTATTATCATTCTTTACCTAAAGACGTGACCGCGTGCTTTGAGTAAAACATTCCAGGTAAAAGAGCAAGACCTCACATCTGCTGATAGTCACTCATGACTGTTACAAATCAAATTATATAAATACATAAGTACATGTAAATCATGTAATACTTATTCTTGTGGATCCCACAAGGTCGTTCCATCGTTTGCGGCATTGGTTGCCCTCACAACCTCGTTGGTCACTGACGAGACCACCTCTGCTTTCTCAGCCCACATCCTCTGGTAGGCCTTTGGGGTGGGCTTCCCACGCCCTCCCTGTGTCAAATCACCCCAGCATAACTCGACCTCTTGCAGGAGGGAGGCATTTGCCTTGTCCGAGAAACTCCTGGCTTTTTTGTGGCCTCCAATGTGCTCCTCTCCCACCTCACTGCTCTCTCCAGCATCAATCTCCACAGTGTGCTGTGATGCCTCCTCCTCTCTCTCCATTATAGGGCAAATTCAGTCAAATATGTGGCTGGTAACAGCTAATTTCTGTTTGCCTACTTGCTATGAAGCTCTAAAGTCTCCCTCCTTCCTCCCAAAGCAGCCACACCACACCCAGCCACGCCTTCAGTCCCTCTGAGCTCCCTCTCTCTCTGTCTCCTTTTCTGCGCATGTCATGGTGACCCTTGACCTCCTGAACCGTGGGAATCGAGTGTGCCATGCCGTTGCTAAGGACGGCCACACTTTATGGCAGGAGATTAAAAAAATTTAACGCTACCGTCCATTTGATATCGATCGCGGTAATGCCCATTTTCAAAAATGTAAACTAGGTGTTTTGAGAATGGGCGAGAAACCGGTAATCTGAAAACCCCTTTTTTACCGCTCACGCCAGAAATACTGCCCATTTTTGGGCGATAAGCTCAAAAGTGGAGGTTCTAGCCCATGGTCTCTGCTTTAATCACTAACTCCCATTGTCCATTCCTCAGCCTGCGTAAAATGGTTCCTCAGCCGGCGTAAAATGGTTCCTCTGCTCTCTGTCATAAATCTCCAGCATTTAATCTTAATCTCATGTACCCTTGGTCTCGGCCCCTCAACCTAATGATCGATTCCATTATTTCATATGGAATGGAAGTGAGACTAATGGTCCGTAATTGCCTGTCTGTTTTGTCTCCTTATATTGAATATGGGCACCACATTAACCTATTTCTAGTCTCCTAGTATCTCCCCAGTGTCCAACAACTCCCTCATAATCATAGAATCAAAAAATGGTACAGCACACAAAGAGGCCATTCGGCCCATTGTGCCTGTGCCAGCTCTTTGGTGGAGCTATCCAATTAGTACCAATGATGATTGTCGGTGCCTCAAAAATCTCCCCTGTCTCTCTCAGACACTCACAGCCAGGTGACAATATATGAAGGTAATGTGGGTTTGTGCAGATATAATGATTGACAGCGAAGTACATTGTAAATCTGCCCCAGTTTTAGGGTGCTGGTATCCTTTCAGATAACAAATGCACGAGATGAATTGAAGGAGAGAGAGGAACACTGGGGAATGAGGGTTGTGGTAAAGTGGGAGACTGGGCAATGAAGGTCGGGAGGGAGGGCAAGACTGGGGAATGATGGTTGGGTTACAGTGGGAGACTGGGGAATGAGGGTAGGGGTAGAGCGGAAGACTGGGGAATGAGGGTTGAGCGGAGAGGAAGATTGGGGGCTGAGGATAGGGAGATTCGGGCTCGGGTGGACCCTTTGTTCTCAGAACTTCTCAAACAACAGCTGCTGGAGCAAAACCACAAACAAAAATACTCAACTGCAGGGGACCCAACTTTGAAACGGCAAATGCATTTGCAGATGTCATATGATCAGACATCACATGGTCAAACCCTTCAACCAGAGTTGAAGACCTTAGTATGTACTCAAGACCTGGAATGGGTCAGAACCCACACCCTTTCTGACTCAAAGGGCTGGGTATTGAGCCAAGCTGACACTTATTAACAGGCTTATGTCTATACATCATGTGACAGGACTGTAGCGATAATAAAACGTTCCATTCTAATTAGCCTCCCATTACTGTAGCAAGATGCTACACGAATATCCACCCCCACATACTACCTTCATGCACAAACCACAGCGAGTCAGAGCATTAGCTCTGTTATGCAGAAGCAAAGCAACCACTAAAGTACTGAGAAAGCAAAAATAATCTGCAATTAATCTTCAAATGTTATGAAATAAATCTCCATTCACCTCACAAAGCACTCTACATATCGAATGTAATTCATGTCTCAAAGATGCTGATAACTCATTATTTTGTTTGGTACTTGCGCACTCCCTGTCGAGCAGCACTCACCAAAACACAGTAACATAGCAACAATTCTTATCCTCACGTTCAAATCCCTCCATGGCCTCGCCCTTCCCTACCTCTGTACCCTCTTCCAGCCTTGCAACCCGCCGAGATCTCTGCACTCCTCCAATTCTAGTCCCCGATTTCCATCACTCCACCATTGGCGGCCATGCCTTCAGTTGCCTGGGCCCTAAGCTCTGGAATTCCCTCCCTAACCCTCTTCGCCTCTGTGCCTCTCCTCTTTTAAGGCGCTCCTTCAAACCTACCTTTTTGACCAAGCTTTTGGTCGCCTGTCCGAATATCTCCTTATGTGGTTCGGTGTCAAATTTTGTCTGATTTACACTCCTGTAAAAGGCCTTGGGATGTTTTACTACGTTGAAGATGCTATATAAATGCAAGTTATTGTTATTGTTATACTGTGCTCATTTTAGACCTAGAGTCCTAAATTCTTTAAGACTAGCCGGGGTATTTCCAGGTCTTGAGCTGCCTAACAAGCAGTTCTTAAAGGGACCATGGGAGGCCACTCAGAAAAGGCCCTGTTGTTTTCTGTGGAGTCGGGGAAGGGGCAGGAGCAATTCCTCTGGCTCCGCAAAATAAATGCAAATCACTGCTGACCCATGTTAGATTCCTCCCCACCACGCCCCCCAACCCCCCTCAATTGCCTCCACACCCCCACCTCCCAGACTTACCTGTAGGCCTTGACACTGACCAAATGTGGGTAGTCCCAGAGAGGTGAGCCTTATTGGTGCCCACAGCTCACCTGGATTATGGTGCTGAGGCCCAAGTTTGGTCTTTGGGCCTCGAGGTCGGGAGCCAATCACCGGAATCACGCCGGTTTGGGGCGGTAACAAATTTAGGCCTCTATGCAAATTCTGTATTCGGCAGAAAAACTCACCTGCATTTAATTTGTCCAAACCGGTTTTACTCCTGAGAGTTGAAAAGTCTTTTTTTTTGCACTTCAAATAAAAAAAACAGAAGGATGAAATAATTTGAATTCAGCAAAATAAACAACGGAGGGTTTCAGTGTTTGAAATCATGATTGATCGGTTAACTTGAATGCAGCAACTGTGCAGGAAGAGGAGCAGGTGGCCAAAAGAGTGAAATAAAAGTTGGAGGATGTCTTACTGAAACCGAGTCAGACCACACCTGGAGTATTCATACAAATTACAGCACAGAAAGAGGCCATGGCGTTTCTGCTGATGTAGCTCTCCAACTGACGCTGGCCGTTATCATATTCTGCTGCGCCCAGTTCTGATCACCAAAACACAAAGGAGAGATCGAAACCCTGGGAGTGATTCAAAGAAGTGCCCTGAGACCGATCCCGAGTGTCAGAGGGAAGACTGGGGAGACTTGGGCCTTTCTGCCCTGAGAGGAGATGACAGCGAGAGGCCTTCATGGAGATGTACGAGGTGGTAAACGACACGGAAAGGGTTAATCCAGAGCTCTGCTTCGACTGAAACAATAACAGCGGGACAAGTGGTTGCAGGCTCAAACTCGCAAAAGGCAGTTTAGGATTGATGCCAGAAAACTCTTTGTACAAAGAGTGATCGGCACAAGGAAGAAACTCCCTGAGCTAAGGGAGTAGGAAAATCAGCCAGGGCTCCTGCTCCTCATCACCATCCAGTGACAACATCGGGGAAAGAGTCTGTGTGTGGAGATATATAGTCTCAACTATACTGAAAGAAAGGACTTGCATTTCCATAGCGCCTTTCACAACCTCAGGCTGGCCCACTGTGCTTTACAGCAAATTTAATCCTTTTGAAGTGTAGTCATTGTTGTAATGTAGGAAACGCCGCATCCAATTTGCACACAAACAACATATATCCAATGAAAGAAAGACAGACTTACATTTACATAGCGCATTTCACAACCACCGGATGTCTCAAAGTGCTTTACAGCCAATGAAATACTTTTGAAGTGTCGTCACTGTTGTAATGTAGGAAACACAGCAGCCAACTCCCGCACGGCAAACTCCCACAAACAGCAATGTGATAATGATCAGATAATCTGCTTTTTGTTACGTTGATTGAGGGATAAATATTGGCCAGGACACTGGGGATAACTCCCTTGCTCTTCTTCGAAGTAGTGCCATGGGATCTTTTACGTCCACCTGAGAGGCCAGATGGGGCCTCGGTGTAACGTCTCATCTGAAAAACGGATGATCAGCTATTCTTTTTTTGGTGGTGCTCATTGAGGGCTGAATGTTGGCCAGGACGCGGGGAGGAATCAAAAAGGTGTCAGGGGATCTTCCACAGACATGTAAGATCTCGGTTTAACATCTCACTCCAACAGCAGCTCCCCTTCAGTGCTGCATTGAAGTGTCAGCCTAGATTATGTACTCGAGTCTGTGGAGTGGGGCTTGAACCCACAACATATCAACATAAGAACATAAGAATATAAGAATTAGGAACAGGAGTAGGCCATCTAGCCCCTCGAGCCTGCTTCGCCATTCAACAAGATCATGGCTGATCTGGCCATGGATTCAGCTCCACTTACCCGCCCGCTCCCCGTAACCCTTAATTCCCTTATTGGTTAAAAATCTATCTATCTGTGATTTGAATACATTCAATGAGCTAGCCTCAACTGCTTCCTTGGGCAGAGAATTCCACAGATTCACAACCCTCTGGGAGAAGAAATTCCTTCTCAACTCGGTTTTAAATTGGCTCCCTCGTATTTTGAGGCTGTGCCCCCTAGTTCTAGTCTCCCTGACCAGTGGAAACAACCTCTCTGCCTCGATCTTGTCTATCCCTTTCATGATTTTAAATGTTTCTCTCAGATCACCCCTCATCCTTCTGAACTCCAACGAGTAAAGACCCAGTCTGCTCAATCTATCATCATAAGGTAACCCTCTTATCTCCGGAATCAGCCTAGTGAATCGTCTCTGTATCCCCTCCAAAGCTAGTATATCCTTCCTTAAGTAAGGTGACCAAAACTGCATGCAGTACTCCAGGTGCGGCCTCACTAATATCCTATACAGTTGCAGCAGAACCTCCCTGCTTTTGTACTCCATCCCTCTCGCAATGAAGGCCAACATTCCATTCGTCTTCCTGATTACCTGCTGCACCTGCAAACTAACTTTTTGGGATTCATGCACAAGGACCCCCAGGCCCCTCTGCAACACAGCATGTTGTAATTTCTCCCCATTCAAATAATATTCCCTTTTACTGTGTTTTTTTCCAAGGTGGATGACCTCACATTTTCCGACATTGTATTCCATCTGCCAAACCTTAGCCCATTCGCTTAACCTATCTAAATCTCTTTGCAGCCTCTCTGTGTCCTCTACACAACCCGCTTTCCCACTAATCTTTGTGTCATCTACAAATTTTGTTACACTTCCAGGTCATCTATGTATATTGTAAACAGTTGTGGTCCCAGCACCGATCCCTGTGGCACACCACTAACCACCGATTTCCAACCCGAAAAGGACCCATTTATCCCAACTCTCTGCTTTCTGTTAGCCAGCCAATTCTCGATCCATGCTAATACATTTCCTCTGTCTCCGCGTACCTTTATCTTCTGCAGTAACCTTTTGTGTGGCACCTTATTGAATGCCTTTTGGAAATCTAAATACACCACATCCATCAGTACACCTCTATCCACCATGCTCGTTATATCCTCAAAGAATTCCAGTAAATTAGTTAAACATGATTTCCCCTTCATGAATCCATGTTGCGTCTGCTTGATTGCACTATTCCTATCTAGATGCCCCGCTATTTCTTCCTTAATGATAATTTCAAGCATTTTCCCCACTACAGATGTTAAACTAACTGGCCTATAGTTACCTGCCTTTTGTCTGCCCCCTTTTTCAAACAGAGGTGTTACATTAGCTGCTTTCCAATCCACTGGTACCTCCCCAGAGTCCAGAGAATGTTGGTAGATTATAACGAATGCATCTGCTATAACTTCCGCCATCTCTTTTAATACCCTGGGATGCATTTCATCCGGACCAGGGGACTTGTCTACCTTGAGTCCAATTAGCCTATCCAGCACTACCCCCCTAGTGATAGTGATTGTCTCAAGGTCCTCCCTTCCCACATTCCCGTGACCAGCAATTTTTGGCATGGTTTTTGTGTCTTCCACTGTGAAGACCGAAGCAAAATAATTGTTTAAGGTCTCAGCCATTTCCACATTTCCCATTATTAAATCCCCCTTCTCATCTTCTAAGCGACCAACAGTTACTTTAGTCACGCTTTTCCGTTTTATATATCGGTAAAAGCTTTTACTATCTGTTTTTATGTTTTGCGCAAGTTTACTTTCGTAATCTATCTTTCCTTTCTTTATTGCTTTCTTAGTCATTCTTTGCTGTCGTTTAAAATTTTCCCAATCTTCTAGTTTCCCACTAACCTTGGCCACCTTATACGCATTGGTTTTTAATTTGATACTCTCCCTTATTTCTTTGGTTATCCACGGCTGGTTATCCCTTCTCTTACCGCCCTTCTTTTTCACTGGAATATATTTTTGTTGAGCACTATGAAAGAGCTCCTTAAAAGTCCTCCACTGTTCCTCAATTGTGCCACCGTTTAGTCTGTGTTTCCAGTCTACTTTAGCCAACTCTGCCCTCATTCCCTTCTCAGTGCTACCCACTGAGCCATGGCTGATAGTCAATGGCCTGCACTCTCTTCCTCATCCATTGCTTTCTGTAAAGAGGACCAGCACTGATTCTGAAGGGGATTGACAGGGTAGATGCAGAGAGGTTGTTTCCCCCGGCTGGAGTGTCCAGAGCTAGGAGGCACAATCTCAGGATAAGGGGTCGGCCATTTAAGACAGAGATGAGGAGGAATTTCTTCCCTCAGAGGGTTGTGAATCTTTGGAATTCTCTGCCCCAGAGCGCTGTGGATACTGAGTCTCTGAATATATTCAAGGCTGAGATAGATAGATTTTTGGAGTCTGGGGGCGATCAACGGATATGGAGATTGGGCGTGAAAATGGAGTTGAGGTCGATGATCAGCCATGATCTTATTGAATGGCGGAGCAGGCTCGAGGGGCTGTAGGGCCTACTCCTGATCCTATTTCTTATGTTCCAATATAGCACTGGCTGATGGGCAATCATTCATGGTATCCAGCGTTCCCGGAGCAGAGTTTCGTGCAACAGGAAGGCATATCAGCAGTTGAGATACGGAGCTCAAGAGGACCAATTCATGTCATGTGTGATTCCCCATCAGTTGACGGACCGTGAGTCGTGCACACTTACCTGTGCGTCTGACTCCTCGATCTGCACTCCTGTAGCGCACGGAGTGTGGGCAGGAAGAGTGATCGTAAAAACTGGCCCACTGTTGCTGCAGTGGAACTTGAAATGTCTGCCCGGTAATTGTGAGCTGTGCACAGCAGGGATAAGGAAAGAAAGAAAAAGAAAGGGAAGGGGGAAGGACGGGAGGAGTTGAATTTATACAGCACCTTTCATGACCTCAGGACATCCAAAAGCCCTTCACTGGCAATGAAGTAGTTGCGAAGTGTAGTCACTGTTCTAACATAGAAAATGTGGCAGCCAATTTGTGCACAGCAAGCTCCCACAAACAGCAATGTGATAAATGGCCAGATAATCTGTTTTGTTTAATGATGTTGGTTGAGTGATAAATATTGTCTGGGACCGGGAGAATTTTGGTATATTCAGGAATACACCGCTCAAAATAATCCCAGATAAAACATCCCTCAGATATTTACAGTCAGCACAGCAGTCTGGCCCCAGGGCCAAACATTTGTGAGTCAAACTGTATTTTCAACAAATCGCCCTCTTTCTTCCTTTAGATTGTGGTTAGTGTTTTACTTCATACTTAGTAATTACATCAGAAAAAGGAGCCTCATGTTTCTCTGCTTGATCAGGGCCAGTTCATACAGGTCTGCGAGGAACAAACTGCACACAGCCACAGGCAAGGCAAGTTCAGCGGCTGTGTGATTATCTGCACACAGCCCCTCACAGCCATCCTCCGTTCCATAAAATTGCTGTGTTTTGTTTTTTTAATAGTACATCTGTTGTGTATGTATATACCCTGTACACTTAATGTACAGTTACATAAGACCATTGAATGTATCTTCACACTGTATACAATATGGCTGTACCACCAGAGGGTGCAACTGGTGGAGACCTAGAGGTCACCTGCACACCACAGGTAACCAAGTGTAAAAGGGAGCTCACATTACTGTACCCTCATTCAGGAGCTGCAATAAAAGGACTAAGGTCACAACAGTTCAAATGCAATACCTTACCTCGTGGAGTCATTACTACAGTGCTTACAGACACAATAACTGGCGACGAAATTTCCATGCGAAAATGGCTAACCTTGGCAACTTTCAACAATTCGCTGATGGGGAATACTGGGATGCCTTAGTGGAAAGGCTAGAACACTATTTCATCGCGAACGACCTGGCTGGAAATACACCGACCTCGCTGGCTAATAAGCGCAGAGCTATCCTGCTCAGCAGTTGTGAGCCCACCGTTCATGGCCTTGTCAGTGACTTGCTATCCCCAGAAGACGACAACCAAAACGTTTGCGGAGCTTGTAATGTTGATACAGGGACAGCTCAAGCCTAAAGAGAGCATTCTCACAGCCAGACACCGGTTCTACACACACCAGCAGCCCGAAGGCCAAGAAATCTCAAAATATGCTGCAGACCTGAGACGATTGGCTCCACCGTGTGATTTTGGCGACCACCTCACCGAAGCACTGAGGGACATCTTTGTTATTGGAATCGGCCACGAAGGCCTCCTCCACAGGCTGCTCTCTGCGGACACCACGGTCACCCTACAGAAGGCAATTAACATCAGCCAGGCGTTCATGGCCTCGGCCTGTGATTCCAAAAGGATGATGACTCAACCCCAGGACTCTAACCCAACAAGTACTGTGAACCGAATGGCGCCTTTCAGAGGCAAGACTGTGACCCCAAGCCCTGCAACCCTGAGTCCGCCGCATGGAGCCAACCGGCCAGCCCCATGCTGGTGCTATGGAGGAAATCACAGAGCCCACCAGTGCCGATACAGAGACTACACTTGCAAAGGCTGTAACACTAAAGGCCATCTCCAGCAAATGTGTAAAAGAAATTTTACTCACTGAGTCGCTGAAGAGTTGGCCGATCACCCGGGCTCCAGTGCTGATGAAGACGAAGAGAGAGTCCAGAAGGCAGCTCAGCCCCAGGAAGAGATATACGGAGTGTTTACCTGCTCAACCGAGAGTTCCCCGTTGAAAATAGAAGTCGAGATCAACGGTGTTCCAGTCTCGATGGAGGTCGACACAGGGGCGAGCCAATCGCTTATGAATCAGGCAGCCTTCGAGAAAGTCTGGGACAAACCTATCGAACAACCTAAAATGCTCCCGATCCAGGTGAAGCTGTTTACTTACACAAACGACACCATCCCAGTCATTGGCAGCGTGGATGCCCAGGTGTCCTACGGCGGCGCGATGCACAAGCTAGCTTTGTGGATCGTTGCTGGTGATGGTCCAACGCTGCTGGGAAGAAGATGGATGAAACAAATCCAAATCTGTTGGAGCTGGGAAAGCCTCCAGGCCCTGGCGATCGACGTCCTAGGCGGCCCCAAATTTGGATCCATCGCAGCACCTGAAGATCCTACCGTCCGACTCGACTGCGCGGTGACGACACAGACCGCACTGCCCAACGGCGAGATGATCCAACCCGAATGACCAGACCTCACCTTACGGGCTCCAATGGCAGGACTCCGAAGGAAGAAGATCGACGCAGAAGGTAAATTCCCGGCTTCAGTCGCAGAACCTAGGGAGAAAAGGATCACCGCAGCCTACTTCGTGGAGAGAGAAAAGATGGCGCCCGCACCACGAGGTGAAACGCCTGAAATAAAGATGGCCGCGACCAGACCACGAGGGGCAGCATTGAGGGAGCAACACATGATGCCGAGCAGCGAACCGGATTGGGGTAAAGATTGCAAGGCCCTCTTAAAGGAGACTGGCAACCCAGAACAATTAAAGGGACAGTTCTACTTTTTTTTTTAATTCGTAGCCAATCGTTCCAATTCTTTGTCAAATCACAAACGCCAGAGGTCACCTTGCACACATCAAGGATCACTCTGCGCCAATGCTCTTAGCCAAAAGACCTAGAGCCACTGCACCGTTCCTGGAAGTACTGCAATACCAGGTTCGTGCCATGGAGGTGGATGGGTCAGGCCCCCCACACACCTCCGTGGAGGTGGATGGGTCAAGCCACCCCACCCACAAAGGGACAGTTCTACTTTTTGTACAGCACTGCCAGTGATACTAATGTAAGAGATGTAATTAACAAATGCAAGTATCTAAATGTATCTTTCAACAGTGATGCCGGTAGGATACGTGGAAAAGATGTAATTGATGGATACAAGTATCTAAATGTAATATTGTACAGCAATGCCGGTAGCATACAGGGAAAAGATGTAATTGAGGGAAAAATGTAATTGACAAATGTGAATTTGCAAAGACAGCCAACGATGTCGAGTCAGGTGATTGCGATCGGAGCCAATGTATCATGAATGCAAATGATGTGTGATACCAGGTTCAACATGTACACCGCCAAAACCAAGGGCAACCTCCCGTTTGAAGCACCCAGGTTCAGCGGGCTACCCGATCATGTAGCCTGCGCCTCAGGGACCAATGTGATGCCCCAGGGAATGTGGCCACACACAGAGGGAGCATACCCAGTGCAGGGCCAGCGATCAGTGGATGGCAAAGGCACCACTACTGGCACCCTGCCCCAGATCGGCCCCACTTCTCTGGCCACCAGGGCCAGTACTGGGAACAAGAGGCCAGCACCCTCCAGCCCTCCCGAAGGGACCTGGGATGACCAGGCTCCCACTACCATTGATGGGCAGTAGGGAGACCCTGCAGCCCTCAAAGGAGGACAGGGAGGCCACACATTCCTGTGGCTCTGCCCAGCACTAGGCAATGGCAAAGGCCCTGAGACTCAGCCAGGGGAGCGATCCGAACCCACCCAACTGACAGGGGGCGCAGTGCCGCTATCAGACAACCTGGACACAGTCCAGTTACTCTGGAACTAACGTCCTCACCCACCTGCACCTACACACCCCAGGGGCAAGACTGTAATATCATGTATGTACCTTACCTGTCATATGTACTCGTTCCACTTCTGCAAAATCCAAACAGTGATGTAACCAATCCTATTCTTTTTTCTCATTTTCTGTACATGTTTGTAAATGCAGATGTCGAGCCACACACATGGTCTATGTATCTATGTATGGGGGGGAAATGGATGTATGTAGCCATGGATGCACATGGATCACAACCAGAACCCACTCAAACCCCACTGCAACCTCTAACCATCCACTGCTGACCATTTCCCAATGTCGTGGCAATAAGGACTTGTGGGTCTACAGGGAGAGAGCCATTCCCAAGCACAGACAAAGTGCAAGGGCTTTGGGCACTCAAGTCGAGAGCCAGAGCACATAGTGCTAAGTCCAGTGGCACAAGATTTAGGGGGAAGTGATGTTGTGTATGTATATACTCTGTACACTTAATGTATCTTCATATTGTATACAATATGCCTGTACCACCAGAGGGTGCAACTGATGGAGACCTAGAGATCACCTGCACACCGCAGGTAGCCAAGTATAAAAGGGAGCTCACCTTACTGTACTCTCATTCAGGATCTGCAATAAAAGGACTAAGGTCACAATAGTTCAAGTGCAATACCTTACCTCGTGGAGTCATTATTAGAGTGCTAGACACAATAACATCATAGGCTGTCCCTTGAAACGAGGATGACTTGCTTCCACGCCAAACTGGGATGAGTTCACAGGTATTTCAATGTTCCAGATCCTGATCTAATATTCCAGATCCGAACTACATCTTGAAGGATGGAAGATGCCTGTGCGTGGATTTTTTTTAACGTGTGATGACCGTTGCACACCAGCCACCACACGGGCTTGACAGAACCATGTCTTGGTCCAGTGGCAAGGATTAACTAAGACAACTAGAGAGCAGCTCTGCTGCATGGACCTAGTGCGCTCACATATCACAGTGTGGGCTGGCCCGTGCTGTCCTCAGGCCCTCGTCTCTTCTGAGCCCCGAACTCGCGCCTCTCCTGGCCCCTGGTCACCTCCATCTGAATACGGCAGAACCTCACCACCATTATATTCCCAGAATCGTTCACGACTGAAAAACAATGTGCACCTTCTGTTATTTTTAGCCACCCAAACCGGCCATACTTGTCTATGCCGGTGTTTATGATCCACACGAGCCTCCTCCCACTTAGAATCATAGAATGATACAACATAGAAGGAAGCCATTTGGCCAATTGTGTTACTCTACTATGTGGTTTCTCAGTAGTTTGTTTGGAGACTCTCAATCATGCTAGCCAGCCTCCATTTTGCCAGGCACCAAATGAAAGGACCACAAGAATTGCTTTCAATCACATAATCATCCAGCATAGCAAGCAGACAATCATATGGCTGGATTTTTGGCTCATTTGTGGCATTAAGTGCTGTTTTCGGGCGCTATGCCGGGCGTTCAGGATTAAGTGCCCGGCCAAAAGATTTGGCTATTGGTTTGCACTGGTGCAAAGAATTGCCGCCCTGCCCTCTGTTTTGAGCATGATGTTGATGTCAATCATTGTGTAATGCTGCGCAAGCTCAGACCTCCAGCTCTCTGAGGAGCAGTGTGTGAGAAGGCTACACTTCCAAAAGGAAGTGCTGACAGAGATATGCCATCTCCTACAGGCATACCCATGCCTGGACCGCTCTGGAGGCAGCCCTCAATACTCCCCTCAACAGGTTTCCGAATTCATTGTGGTGTGCTGCATGTTGCACAACTTGGCCATCATGAGGGTCCAGGCATTGTCAGTGGGGATTGCATGCCCACCTCAGGAGGAGGAGGACGATGAAGAGGAGCCTGGCGAGGCCCCCATTGGATAGCCACACCATCCACAGGGGAGGCAACGTGGAGATGCTGCCGGACCAACACTCGCACGTAGCCAGCTCATAATGGACCATAGAAAATAGGTGCAGGAGCAGGCCATTCAGCCCTTCTAGCCTGCACCGCCATTCAATGAGTTCATGGCTGAACATGAAACTTCAGTACCCCCTTCCTGCTTTCTCGCCATAACCCTTGATCCCCCGAGTAGTAAGGACTTCATCTAACTCCCTTTTGAATATATTTAGTGAATTGGCCTCAACTACTTTCTGTGGTAGAGAATTCCACAGGTTCACCACTCTCTGGGTGAAGAAGTTTCTCCTCATCTCGGTCCTAAATGGCTTACTCCTTATCCTCAGACTGTGACCCCTGGTTCTGGACTTCCCCAACATTGGGAACATTCTTTCTGCATCTAACCTGTCTAAACCCATCAGAATTTTAAACGTTTCTATGAGGTCCCCTCTCATTCTTCTGAACTCCAGTGAATACAAGCCCAGTTGATCCAATCTTTCTTGATAGGTCAGTCCCGCCATCCCGGGAATCAGTCTGGTGAACCTTCGCTGCACTCCCTCAATAGCAAGAATGTCCTTCCTCAAGTTAGGAGACCAAAACTGTACACAATACTCCAGGTGTGGCCTCACCAAGGCCCTGTACAACTGTAGCAACACCTCCCTGCCCCTGTATTCAAATCCCCTCGCTATGAAGGCCAACATGCCATTTGCTTTCTTAACCGCCTGCTGTACCTGCATGCCAACCTTCAATGACTGATGTACCATGACACCAGCTCCTAAATGGAGGAAACTGAGGGATGGAGCCAATACTGGGCACACTATGTGTCCCCATAAAGGCACATCCCCAGTGAATGTTGGAATGATACACAAGACACTAATGACAAATGATGAGTCATAAATTTTACTGCAACAAAGTCAAAAAACCTCCCCCCACCAAAATAAAACCATACAATGTACAATGTTTATTAGGTGTACAAGAACTCCATGAGGCTGACTACTGTGAGCTAAACTGAGTGTGACCTTAGTCTTCTTTATTACAATTCCAGAGTGCCTAAACAACATGGCAGCCAACCTTTTATTCTGGCCCTGCACATGTGTGCAGGTGACCATTAGGACTCCAACAGTCACGGCCTCTGGTGGCAAGTATTACATAGTTACATACATAACAACGTTATGTTGCAGGGCAATAAACAACAATGAAACTTCTTTACCGCCACAAGCTTTGGCTTGGGCGCACAAAGTCCGTTGTGTAACGCCTGACTTAACGCCAACGCTCCTCCAACTTACATTTTCACCAAAATCTGCAGTCGAAGACGCAAACTATTTTCAGGCGTTAATTTTAATGCCCCGCCGCAATTAACGCCCCGAAATCCAAAAAGCCCAAAGTCTAGACCATAGAATCATAAAATGATAGAGCACAAAAGGAGACCATTCAGCCCATCTTGCCTGTGCCAGCTCTTTAAAAGAGCTCTCCAATTAGTCCCACTCCCCCTGCTCTTTCCCCATAGCCCTGTAAATTTCCCCCTTCACGTATTTATTCAATACCCTTTTGAAAGTTACTATTGAATCTGCTTCCACCACCCTTTCAGACAGTGCATTCCAGATCATAAGAACTCCCCTCATGTTGCCTCTGCTTCTTTTGCCAATGACCTTAAATCTGTGTCCTCTGGTTACCGACCCTTCTGCTAGAGGAAACAGTTTCTCCTTATTTGCTCTATCAAAACCTTACATGATTTTAAACACCTTTATTCAATCGCCACTTAGCCTTTTCAGCTCTAAGGACAAAAACCCCAGTTTCTCTAGTCTTTCCACGTAACTGAAGTCAATTCCTGGTACCATTCTAGTAAATCTTCTCTGTACACTTTACTGCAAGGGGAATGGAGTATAAAAGCAGGGAAGTACAGGGCATTGGTAAGACCACACCTGGAGTACTGCGTACAGTTTTGGTCTCCTTATTTAAGGAAGGATATATTTGCATTGGAGGCAGTTCAGAGAAAGTTCATGAGGTTGATTCCTGAGATGAAGGGGTTGTCATATGAAGAAGGGTTGAGCAGGTTGGGTCTATACTCATTGGAGTTTAGAAGAATGAGAGGTGATCTTATTGAAACATATAAAATTCTGAGGGGGCTGGACAAGGTAGATGCAGAGAGGATGTTTTCCCTCGTGGGAGAATCTAGAACTAGGGGGCATAGTTTCAGAATAAGGGGTCGCCCATTTAAGACAGAAATGAGGAGGAATTTCTTCTCTCAGAGAGTTGTGAATCTTTGGAATTCTCTACCCCAGGGTGGAGGCTGGGTCATTGAATATATTTAAGGTGGAGATAGACAGATTTTTGAATGATAAGCGAGTCAAGGGTAATGGTGAGCGGCCGGAGAAGTGGAGTTGAGGCCAAAATCAGATCAGCCATAATCTTATTGAATGGTGGAGCAGGCTCGAGGGGTCAAATGGCCTACCACTGCTCCTATTTCTTCTTATGTTTCCAACATCCTTCCTAAAGTATGGTGCCCAGAATTGGCCACAGTGCTCCAGCTGGGGCCTAACCAGTGAGTTATAAACTTCTCTCTCGTGCATGCATCAATCCTCCCCTTATGTACATCAATGCTCTCTGCTTCAACCACTCCATATGGCAGCGAGTTCCACATTCTCACCACTCTCTGTGCAGAGAAATTCCTCCTTAATTCTTTATTTGATCTGTTTGTGACTTATTTATACCTCCTTGTTCTAGAGTCACCCACAAGTGAAATGGGTTTTCCACATCTCTCCTATCGCTAAACCTTTTCAGAATTTTAATGACCTGTAGCATGGCCCCTCTTAGTCTCCTCTTTTGAAGAGAAAAGAACCCCAGCCTGCTCTGCCTTTTCTGATAGTTGCATCCTCTCAAATCTGGTAACATCCTTTGTAATCTTTCCTGCACTTTCTTCAGTGCTTCAATATCATTTTTGTAGGATGGAGACTGGAACCACGCACAGTACTCCGAGTGTGGTCTGAACAAGGTTCTATACAACGGATGGTTCTGGCAGGTTCAGTATGGGCCATGCAATCGTCCCCATCAGGTTACCCTCTCTACAGTCCGCCCAAGTGATATAGATATCTACCCAACTCACTCTTGTTGGGAGCAGAGCCACACAAACCACTTGCCCACTAATACCTTGCCAAAGGGTCCATACTTGATGGTCTGAGCCTAGACAATAAGCATCAGTAGGCAATTTTACCATGGATTGCATCGCATAGAAACTAGTCTAGTCCCCACCCGACAGCCACAGACACCCTACTTCCAGCAGGAGTCATGGGATGGTGATCAGGACAGGGAGCCATGCCTGATATTCCTCTGCCTGGCTTAGGATCACTGAAACCGGTTGCGGTTCCTCCTTGCTCCCAACTGCGGCCCCTGTCGGAATCGATTAACATCAGCGCAGACTTGGAATCAGCTTCAGGACTCCCGGGCTATCCTTACTCAGCTAACTGGCAGTGGTAAGCAGCAGACTATGTCAAACGTGCACACACATATTTACACAGACACACACACACACACACAGAGACACACTCACATTCACACACACACAGACACACACGGACACAGACATGGACTCACACACACAGGCAAACACGGACTCACACACACACACACACAGACACACACACACACACAGACACACACACACACACTCGCGCACACAGATACACACGCACACACACGCACACACATACAGACACACACACACAGACACACAAACGCACAGACACACACTAACGCACACACTCACGCACACAGCAGACACACACACGCACATACATACAGACATTCACATACAAATGCACACAGAAACACACATACACACACACATACACTTACTTACATAGATACACACACTCACACAGATACACACACACACAGACTCACTCATTTACACACACGCACTCAAACAAGCACACTCGCACACATGCATGCACAGACACCCAGGGGTGAGAGTACTACGAATAGAGCCACCTGGAGGGGGGTAGCTGCTCCCATCTTCACACCCCTTTAGGGGGTTATTTGAAAATCCCCCTCCCCCTGTGTATTTAGGAGAGAAAGGCAGAATATTGGAATAGGGAAGGAGAGGAAGAGAAGAGGTTCATTCAAAATAAAAGGAACACAGCACTCAGTGGGGTAGATCTTGACTCTGTGTGACAGTGTAAAATGGGTGATAGCAATTCTGCAGCCCGTTTCACTTCTCTCCCCATTGTTATTTCCATTGACTTCAATGGGGAGAGATGTGGAACGAGCTGCCACCTCGCTATCTCCCGATTTCATCATAGGTGGTCCCTTGAATCGAGGAAGATGTGCTTCCATGCCAAAAAAGGACGAGTTCACAGGTGTTTCAATGAAGGACCCGAACTACATCCTGAAGGGTGGAAGATGCCTGTGCGTGGATTTTTTTAACGTGGTGTGGCCGTTGCACACCAGCCACCACACGGGCTTGACAGAGCTAGGTCTTAGTCTAGTGGCAAGGGTTTTCTAAGACGACTGGAGATCAGCTCTGCTGCACGGACCTAGTGTGCATACATATTGCAGTGTGGGCTGGCCCATGCTGCCCCTGGGCCCCTGGCCCCGAGCTCGCGCCTCTCCTGGGCTCCGATCACGTCCCTCTACAGTCTCACGCTGTTCCTTCGCCCCGACCTTGCCACTCCTGCTATATCTGCCCACGCTCCAATCACTAACCTGGACCTTGACCTTCCTGCACCAGCTTGCGCTGCTCCTTGAAGGGGTCTCCATGCTGTCCAGGGACCGCTCACCGCTCCTTTTATGGCCCCGACTTGCCTCTGGTGTTCTCACGCAGGTCGGGGCCTCCACGCTTTACACCATCGCCCACAGTCACAATTACCCGGGTCTTAAATTTACGCACCAAGTCCCACTCAGTCATCACCACTGTGCCTGCTGCTCGTGTCTTAACATACAACAAATCCCGCTCACCCATTGCCCCTGTGCCCGCTGCTCGTCCTAACTCACACCAGGTCCTGCTCACCCATCACCCCTGTGCTCGCTGCCCATGTCCTAACTCACAACAAGTCCCATTCATCCATCACGCCTGTGCTCGCTGACCTACATTGGCTCCCGGTTAAGCAACGTCTCGATTTCAAAATTCTCATCCTTGTTTTCAAATCCCTCCATGGCCTTGTCCCTCCCTATCTCTGTAATCTCCTCCAATCCCACAACCCTATGAGATAGCTGTGCTCCTCTAATTCTGGCCTTCTGAGAATCCTTGATTTTAGCCACTCAACCACTGGCGGTCGTACCTTCAGCTGCCAAGGCCCTAAGCAATAGAATGCCCTCCCTAAACCTCTCCACATCTCTCTCCTCCTTTAAGTTGCTCCTTAAAACCTACCTCTTTGACCAAGCATTTGGTCACCTGCCCTTATTTCTCCTTATGTGGCTCGGTGTCAAATTTTGTTTAATAACGCTCCTGTGAAGCAGCTTGGGACGATTTACTTCGTTAAAGGTGCTCTATAAATACAAGTTGTTGTTGTTTATTTTAAACGGACTAAAACAGTAGAGATAGGAGCTTCAGATGGGCGTGTTAAGCATTCATACCCAGTGTCCCACAGCATCAGAGTGTTACAGTGAGTAAGGACAGTCTCCTTAATCATCTGGGAGCACCATTCAAACACAGTTCAGACAAATGTGATTGAAGGCATTGGGGTCTTTCACTGGGTCTTTATTTGGTGCATGTAGTTGCTGGTGAACCTCGCCACTAATGTGGAGTCCAAACTCACAGGACTGGCTCCTGAAATGACTCTACTTATACAATCAGATATAACCCGGCCACACAATTGTGGCTAATGAGTCTACTATGCTGTTAGTTTACTGTTGGTCAGCTAGTTTACCGTCGCTAAACTGTTTTACTGTCAGTCACCTGGTCTAGACCGTGCGCCGCAATCGACAGAGAGATTTACGCGCGTGCGATGTGAAAACAACCGATCCCTTCTTTAGGGTCAGGTGATGCGGCAGCGTTCACCACCGACCTTTCACCTCTCAGATCTGACCTCCGCTTCATCCCTCACAATGGCAACCTCCCTCTCTGATTGGACACAGTGCACCAGTGCATGCAATGGTCTCACTCCCTGCCTCTAGAAACCAAAACTCTGCCAGAGGCAAATGTAACTGGATCAAGGCACCACTGGCTGACTTCACTTGTGGCTTCTCAGTTCTCTAGGTTGATTCCTAAGATGAAGGGATTGTCTTATGAAGAAAGGTTGAACAGGTTGGGCCTATACTCATTGGAGTTTAGAAGAATGAGCGGTGATCTTACTGAAACATATAAGATTGTGAGGGGGCTTGACAGGATAGATGCAGAGTGGATGTTTTCCCTCGTCTAGAACCAGAACTAGGGGGCATAGTTTCAGAATAAGAGGTCGCCCATTTATAATGGAGATGAGGAGGAATCTCTTCTCCCAGAGGGTCATGAATCTTTGGAATTCTCTACCCCAGAGAGCTGAGGAGGCTGGGTCATTGAATATATTTAAAGTGGAGAAAGACAGATTTTTGAACGATAAGTGAGTCAAAGGTTATGGGGAGCGGGCGGGGAAGTAGAGTTGAGGCCAGGATCAGATCAGTCATGATCTTATTGAATGGCGGAGCAGGCTCGAGGGGCCAAATGACCTACTCCTGCTCCTATTTCTTATGTTCTTAAACTACAGACCAGCGGCTTTGATGTCCATTGTGGGTAGCTTTATGGAAACCTTTATTAAGAATAAGATCATGGAGCATCTGGATAGAAATAAAATTATAAAAGATAGCCAACATGGGTTCTTGAAGGGACGGCCTTGACAATCTAACTGACTGTATTTTTTTGAGGGTGTAACAAAGGAGCTTGATCGTGGTAATGCAATGGATGTAGTAGAATTCAGTCAGGCTTTTGATACAGTTCCTCCGTAAAGCCTGGTACTGAAAATAAAGAAACTGGGTGTGAGTGGAAATAATTTACAATGGATATATAATTGGTTACTAATAGAACTCAGTGGGTGGTGTAACAGGGATCGTCATCAGCCTGGGAGAATGTTAGCAGTGCGGTCCCACAGGGATCTGTTTTGGGACCTCTTTTGTTAAATATCTTCATATCTGGAACTAGGAGTCACAGCACAGTGGCCAAATTCACAGATGTCACAGAGCTAATGAAGGTGGTGGACTCAAGCTGAGCAGGAAGATTTCAATATCCCTTGGAGTTGGGCAGACGGGTGGCAGATGAAATTCAACTAGAGAAATGCAAATGACTTCTCATGCGGACAAAAATTCTAGGAAGGGACTATTACTTAAAATGAAAGAAAATAATGTGCATGGAAAATGAAAGAGATCTGGGGATCCTGACTGCAATAAATTGAAGCTATCGCAACACTGCTCGGCGGCAGTAAGTGAAGCAAGTCAGATGTTGGGATGTATGAAAAGGTCAATAATGAGCCAAAATAGTGAGGTCATCCTGCCACTTTATACATCATTGGTGCGACCGCACTTAGAATGCTGTGTACAGTCCTGGTCGCCACAGTACAAAAAGGATATTGTAGCTATTGAAAGGATGGTAGAAGGCGAATTAGATGGATCTTGGTCTTTTTTTGTCCTGTGTTCCTAAAGGCCAGTAACCAGCGAATCTACAAAACCAACTGGTATCGACTGACTCCCATTTGTGACCACAACTTGAAAACAACTGAGCACACACAATCTTACACATTCATAATCTTACACACCCACACAAGCTTACACAACACAGTCATTTCCCAGTTGGTATTGATTTTCTCAATTCTACCTGCTGTGTGAGTTTGAGAGGTGGAGGCACAGACAGATTGTTCAATGATTTAAGTCAAGGGGCTAGAACCCCCACTTTTATGCTTGTCGCCCAAAAATGGACGATATTTCCGGCGTGGGCGGTAAAAAAGGATTTTCAGATCGCTGGCTTCTCGCCCATTCTCAAAGCACCTAGTCTCCATTTTGAAAATGGGCGTTACCGCAAGCGACATGAAATGGGCGTTAGCGTTAAATTTTTTTGACTTTCTGCCGTAAAGTGTCGCGTCTTTAGCAACGGCATGGCAACGCTCAATTCCCATGATTCAGGAGGTCAAGGGTCATCATGACATGCGCAGAAGAGGAGACAGAGAGAGAGGGAGCTCAGAGGCACTGAAAGCATGTGTGGCTGTGGTGAGTGCTTGTCTGGCTGTTGTGCAAGGCACGAGGGAGATTCACCAGGAGCAAAAAGCCTACTAAGCACGAAGAACATAGTTGGCACCAAGTTTTTGTCCAACAAATAAAATATAAGATGGAAGGGTTGGAGGACAAACCCTTGGAACTGGTAGCCAGGAACACTGGTGGCAGAGGACTCCCAGTGGTCCCAGAGCACAGCACTGCACCCCAAGGTGCCGTACCCCCATTGCCAACCACACAAGAGAGCCAGCAGCAACACCTTGCTTCTGGCTCAGAGTACGTTCCCACCTCAGGACCGTCCTCTCGCATATCCGTCCAAGCAGCGGCTTGGCCATCACCGCCCCCCCATGAAGCATCGCCTGAGGAGCTCCTCAGCCAGGCGGCTTGGAGTCAGGAGGAGAAGGGATAGAGGTGCGGAGGAGAAGACGGGGGGGCGGGGGGGTGGGGGGGAGGGTTGGTTTGTACAGAAATACTGATGATTTCAATCTAATGTTCGGTTTAAATGTTTTTTATTTAACAAAACCTTGTAGCACATTGGCTCAGATAGCTGCACCATTACACGCTCATGCTCCCTTAACATCAAAGGGTATAATTACACTTAACTTCAATCAACTTTAACTGTCACCCAACAATGTGTCAGCCTTTAAATAATACTAACGTTCTTTCAGTCAAAGCGATCATTGATGAGCTCCTGACATAAGGCTCTTGCAGCTATCATGCCATCGCGGGCCGTTTCATGTGGTCTACATGGGGGCGGGGACATGGCTTCAGCGTCAGCCTGATTGTCTGGGCCGATGTCAGCGTCCGCCTCCTCATCCTCCTCTTCCTCTCTCTGGTGAGGTGGACTGCCAGACTCATCAGGCAATTCTTGTCCCCTCCTGATAGCCAGGTTGTCCAGCATGGAGCACACCACCGCAAATTGAGCTACCTGTTCAGGTTAGTATTGGAGCTCGCCTCCTGAGTGGTCCAGGCATCTAAAGCGCTGCTTCAGCACTCCAATGGTTTTCTCCACGATATTATGAGTTGCTCTGTGGCTCTCATTGCATCGCCTCTTGGCTTCGGTGTGGGTGTCACGCAGGGGGGTCATCAGCCAGGTGGCGAGGCCATATCCTTTGTCACCAAGCATCCAGCATTGACCTTGTGGCTGATAGTTAAACAAGTCAGATATAGTGCTCTCATGCAGGATGTGAGCATCATGGATGCTGCCTGGAAATTGAGCATTTGCTGCCAGTATAATTTGCTGGTGGTCGACAACCAGTTGGACATTCAGGGAGTGGAATCACTTGGGGTTCCTGAAAACCTCTGCATCCTGAAACGGTGCCCGCATCGCGATGTGCGTACAGTCTATTGCTCCCTGCACCTTGGGGAAGTTTGCAATTCTGGAGAATCCTAGAGCCCTCTCAGTCTGTGCCTCCCTGGTCATAGGGAAGCTGATCAACATAGAAACATAGAAAATAGGTGCAGGAGTAGGCCATTCGGCCCTTCTAGCCTGCACCGCCATTCAATGAGTTCATGGCTGAACATTCAACTTCAGTACCCCATTCCTGCTTTCTCGCCATACCCCTTGATCCCCTAGCAGTAAGGACCTCATCTAACTCCTTTTTGAAGTCCCTCCTGCATGCTTACAGGGCTTCAGTGACCTGTCTAATACAGCAATGTGTGGCACGCTGAGAAAGTCCGCAAATGTCTCCAGCTGTGACCTGAAAAGAACCCGAGGCATAGAATGACAGTGCCGCGGTGACTTTGACCTCAACAGACAGTGCAGTACTGATGGTCCTAGCAGGCTGCAGATCTGTCCTTATCAGTTGGCATACCTCAGAGATAACCTCTTTGTGGAAGCGCAGTCTCCGAAGGCAGGTGGTGTTGGGCAAGTCGAGGTAAGAATGCGTCTCCTTGTACTTGCGGGGGCTGTAAGATCTGGTCCTCCTCATCATTCTGTCACGTCTTACATTGGGCACATAATGCAGTGGAGCGTACCTTCGGCGATCTCGAGTCTGCTGCATGTAATTGGTAACCAGGAGAGGGTGAGAAAGGACAGGCCCCATTGCAGTAGCTCTCTGTTTTCCACCAATTGGTCACAAACAAGGAATGTCCTGACGAAGACACCTATTCAATTCCAATCGGTCACAGTATGGTCAAGATGTTTGCAGAGAGGTTCACATGAACTCCAACGACCTGCAGAGTACATCCAAACTCCACCGGGATTGAAGCACAGCAGCCTTTTAAAGGATGCGACATGTGATGTAGAACATGATGTGATTAGTTCTGGTTAGTTCCACTTTTTCTGAGCATTTTTTTGGGCGAGCGATATTGTCGGCGAAATGTGTGTGAGGTGGTGAAAGTGACGCTGGCCGATCTCCTGGCCGCTAGTTTCGATAAATATGCTTTTTACGACAAAAAAAAGTGGGTGGGTGGATTATTGAATCTCGGCGTTAAATCAGTGCAGAAATTAACGCTCAGCGACATTATGGGCGTTGATTTCATCCATTCTGATGATTCCGCCCAAAAAAAGTGGGCGGGCAGTAATATTTTTTCCCGGCGTTAAGCACATGGGGAAAGTAACGCTCGCCGATAAGTTTCCTAAAAATGCCCGTCAGTTTCCATTTTGTGCCAAAATGGACAATATATGGGCGTTATACATCATTTCAGCGGTAAAATGGGCGTTAAGTGGGCGTTAAGCATGCAAATAAAGTGGAGGTTCTAGCCCAAAGTGTTTCACTGTATAAATATTGTGTAGTCCAAATTTAAAATCATTTCAATGCACCTCATTAAAAAGACATATCTTTGTAGAATTTTTCCTGTGCTGACTTGAAGTGTTTCAGTCAGCATTTTAAAAGCTGTCTGTCTGTCTCTGAAATGCTAAGTGGGCTTGCGTTCTACATCTGTCCCCTCTACCTTATCATTCAGCAGGGATTGGCGTGAGACCGTCCTCTCACCAGCTGTCAGATCAAAGGGAGACCTTTGGTTTTCAGAAGAAAAGAACCAATGAGATGATGCTTCACGACACCGTGTACCCAGTACCGGACGGGGAGGGGGGAGGGGGGGGTCGGGGAAGTGAACGATTATACCTCCCACCATTTCTGGGCGGTCCCACAATGCTTTGCCTTGTTATGCCCAAGGCCCGGTGTACTTGCTGATAGTCTCTTTACCCCGACGAATGCCACAGGTGAAGAGAGGCTTTGGCAGCAGTCGACTGAAACTGCGTGGGGCTTGGATGCCTTTCTGTGGGAAGGCGCTAAGAACAGGCCTGAGGCTTTGGCAGAGACGCCAAGGTTTGAATGTTAACATAGTGATTATGTTACTGGACTTGTGATCCAGAGAGCGAGAGTTTAAAATACACCACAGTACTTTGAGAAATTGATTTCAGTTTTTTTTTTAAATCAGGAAATAAAAAGCAGGTATCAGTAAAAGTGACAAAGAAAAGAAAGAAAGGCTTGCATTTCTATAGTGCCTGTCGCCACCTCAGGATGTCGCAAAGCACATTACAGCCAATGAAGCTGTCAGGATTGTCATAACAACCCAACTGGTTCACTAATGTCTGCGAGGGAAGGAAACATGCCGTCCTTACTCGGTCTGGACCTTTACCTGACTCCAGTCCAACAGCAATGTGGTTGACTCTTAACTGCCCTCTGAGCCCACTCAGTCATATCCAACCCCCCATGCAATGGTTCAAGAAGAAACCCCACCATCGCCTTCTCAGGACAACTAGCGATAAAACATAGAAACATAGAAAATAGGTGCAGGAGCAGGCCATTCAGCCCTTCTAGCCTGCACCGCCATTCAATGAGTTCATGGCTGAACATGAAACTTCAGTACCCGCTTCCTGCTTTCTCGCCATACCCCTTGATCCCCCGAGTAGTAAGAACTTCATCTAACTCCCTTTTGAATATATTTAGTGAATTTGCCTCAACTACTTTCTGTGGTAGAGAATTCCACAGGTTCACCACTCTCTGAGTGAAGAAGTTTCTCCTCATCTCGGTCCTAAATGGCTTACCCCTTATTCTTAGACTGTGAACCTTGGTTCTGGAATCCCCAGCAATAAATGCCGGCCTTGCCAACAACGCACACATCCCAGGGATGAATTTTTAAAACAAGGCCATCAAAGGAAGTATCAGATGCCAAAAATGTCCCAGTGTGCACAGCCAGTGAGCGAGACTACTTATCACAGCAATTACTCCGAAAATTAGCTCTGCTGTCGACAGGAAGGGCTATTTATGAACAAGTCTAGCAATGGCATCAATTGCATCAAAGAATGTAGGGATGCCCCGGTTGTGTGTTTTCGTTCAGGTGGATGCTAAAGATCGCATGGCACTATCCAAAGAAAAAGCAGGGACTTCTGCCAATCTTCTGCTGAACATTCTGCTCTCAAAAGGTTAACTGCTCATTCATCCCATTGCTGTTTGTGGGACCTGATCGTCAGCAAAATGGCTGCCACATTTACCTACATTTGCTTACAGTCACTGCACTTCAAAGTAATTCATTGTGTGTGAAACACTTTGAAATGTGATCATAGAAACATAGAAATTAGGTGCAGGAGCAGGCCATTCGGCCCTTTGAGCCTGCACTGCCATTCAATAAGATCATGGCTGATCATGCAACCTCAGTACCCCTTTCCTGCTTTCTCTCCATACCCCTTAATGCCTTTGGCCATAAGGGCCATATCTAACTCCCTTTTGAATATATCTAACGAACTGGCCTCAACAACTTTCTGCGCTAGAGAATTCCACAAGTTAATCACTCTCTGAGTGAAGAAGTTTCTCCTCATCTCGGTCCTAAATGGCTTACCCCTTATTCTTAGACTGTGAACCTTGGTTCTGGAACTCCCCAGCAACGAGAACATTCTTCCTGCCTCTAACCTGTCCAATCCCGTCAGAATTTTATATGATTCTATGAAATCCCCTCTCATTCTTCTAAATTCCAGTGGATACAAGCACAGTTGATCCAGTCTCTCCTCATATGTCAGTCCTGCCATCCTGGGAATCAATCTGGTGAACCATCGCTGTACTCCCTCAATAGCAAGAACGTCCTTCCTCAGGTTAGGGGACCAAAACGGAACATATTATTCACCAAGGCTCTATACAATTGCAGTAAGGCCTCCCTGATCCTATACTCAAATCCTCTAGCTATGAAGGCCAACATGCCATTTGCCGCCTTCACCGCCTGCTGTACCTGCATGCCAAACTTCAATGACTGATGTACCATGACACCCAGGTCTCATTGCACCTCCCCTTTTCCTAATCTGTCACCATTCAGATACTATTCTGTCTTCCTGTTTTTGCCACCAAAGTGGATAAACTCACATTTATCCACATTATACTGCATCTGCCATGCATTTGCCCACTCAATTAACCTGTCCAAGTCACCCTGCAGTCTCTTAGCATCCTCCTCACAGCTCACACCATCACCCAGCTTAGTGTCATCTGCACACTTGGAGATATTACATTCAATTCCTTCATTTAATCATTGATGTATATTGTAAACAGCTGTGGTCCCAGCACTGAACCCTGCGACACCCCACTAGTCACTGCCTGCCATTCTGAAAAGGACCCATTTATTCCGACTCTCTGCTTCCTGTTTGCCAACCAGTTCTCTATCTACGTTAATACATTACCCCCAATACCATGAGCTTTAATTTTGCACACTAATCTCTTGTGTGGGACCTTGTCAAAGGCCTTTTGAAAGTCCAAATGCACCACATTCCCTGGTTCTCCCTTGTCCACTGTACTAGTTACATCCTCAAAAAATTCTAGAATATTTCTCAAGCATGATTTCCCTTTCATGAATCCATGCTGACTTGGACCGGTCACTGCTTTCCAAATGTGCTGCTATTTCATCTTTAATAATTGATTCCAACATTTTCCCCATCACCGATGTCAGGCTAACCGGTCTATAATTCCCCGTTTTCTCTCTCCCTCCTTTTTTATATAAAAACAATTTTTTTTAAATCTGTCCATTTCCATTCTTTATCTCCGGGGAATGGAAATCTGAAAACTTCTCCCCAAAAGGCTGTCAATGGTGGGGGTCAGTTGTTACCGGGAACGGACTAGTAATCCAGAGACCTGGGCGAATGATCTGGAGACATGAGTTCAAGTCCCACCAGGGCAGCTGGGGAATTTAAATTCAGTTAATTAAATAAACCTGAAACTTTTTTTCAAAGTTAGTATCGTTAATGGTGACCATGAAACTTCCGGATTGTCGTAAAAACCCATCTGGTTCACTAATGTCCTTTAGGGAAGGAAACCAGCTGTCCTGACTCCAGACTCACAGCAATGTGGTTGATTCTTAACTGCCCTCTGAAATGGCCTAGCAAGCCACTCAGTTGTACCAAAGGACTGGGAGTACTTTCACCACACGGACTGCAGTGGTTCAAGAAGGCTCACCACCACCTTCTCGAGGACAGTTAGGGATGGGCAATAAATGCTGGGCTTGCCAGCGACACCCATATCCCGCTAACAATTGTTGTGTATATAAGTGTATACCCTGTACACTCAATGTACAGTTACATAAGACCACTGAATGTATCTTCACACTGTATACACTATGCCTGTACCACCAGAGGGTGCAACTGGTGGAGACCTAGGGGTCACCTGTACACTGCAGGTAACCAAGTATAAAAGGGAGCGGACCTTACTGTACCCTCATTCAGGAGCTGCAATAAATGGACTAAGGTCACAACTGTTCAAGTGCAATACCTCACCTGGTGGAGTCATTACTAGAGTGCTTACAGACTTAACAATTGCCGACGAGATTACGAATTTCCATGTGAAAAATGGCTAACCTTGGCAACTTTCAACAATTCGCTGATGGGGAAGATTGGGATGCCTTTGTGGAAAGGCTCGAACACTATTTCATCATGAACGACCTGGCTGGAGACACATCGACCTCGCTGACTGATAAGTGCAGAGCTATCCTGCTCAGCAGTTGTGGACCCACCGTTTATGGCCTGGTCAGGGACTGAGAAGATGACAACCAAAACTTACGCGGAGCTCGTAACGATGATACAGGAACAGCTCAAGCCTAAAGAGAGCAGCCTCACAGCCAGACACCGGTTCTACACACACCGGCAGCCCGAAGGCCAAGAAATCGCAAAATATGCTGCAGACCCGAGACGATTGGCTGCACCGTGTGATTTTGGCGACCACCTCACCGAAGCACTGAGGGACATCTTTGTTATTGGAATCGGCCACGAGGACCTCCTCCACAGGCTGCTCTCTGCGGACACCACGGTCACCCTGCAGAAGACAATTAACGTCAGCCAGGCGTTCATGGCCTCGGCCTGCGATTCCAAGAGGATGATGACTCACCTCCAGGACTCTAACCCAGCAAGTACCGTGAACTGACTGGTGCCCTTTAGAGGCAAGACTGCTACACCGAGTCCCGCAACCCTGAGTCCGCCACATGGGGCCAACCGGCCAGCCCCATGCTGGCGCTGTGGAGGAAATCACAGGGCCCACCAATGTCGCCACAAAGACTATACTTGCAAAGGCTGTGAGGCGAAAGACCACCTCCAGTGAATGTGTAAGAGAAATTTTACTCACCAAGTCGCTGAAGAGTTGGCCGATCACCCGGGCTCCAGCGCTGATGAAGACGAAGAGAGAGTCCAGGAGGCAACTCAGCCCCATGAAGAGGTGTACGGAGTGTTTACCTGCTCCACCAAGAGTTCCCCATTGAAAATGGAAGTTGAAATCAACGGTGTCCCAGTCTCAATGGAGGTCGACACAGGGGCGAGCCAATCGCTGATGAATCAGGTGGCCTACGAGAAATTCTGGGACAATCCAATCGAATGACCTAAAATGCTCCCGATCTAGGTGAAGCTGCTCACCTGCACAAACTACACCATCCCAGTCGTTGGCAGCGTGGATGTCCAGGTGTCCCACGGCGGCGCGATGCACAAGCTACCTTTGTGGATCGTTGCTGGTGATGGTCCATTGCTGCAGGTCCCGTCAGGAGGACTGGAGGGTGCTAGCCTCTTGCTCCCGGTACTGGCCCTGGTGGCCAGAGAGGTAGGGCCGATCTGAGGCAGGGTGCCAGTATTGGTGCCTTTGCCGTCTGCTAATTGCTGGCCCTGCAGTGGGTATGCTCCCTTTGTGTGTGGCCAAACTCCCTGGGGCATCACATTGGTCCCAGAGACGCAGGCTACATGATCGGGTAGCCCGCTGGACCTGGGTGCTTCTGACAGGAGGTTGCCCTTGGTTTTGTCGGTGTACATGTAGAACCCGGCATTGCACATCATTTCTTCATTTAGTCATGATACATTGGCTCCGACCGCAATCACCTGACTTGACATTGTTAGTTGTCTTTACATATTTGCATTTGTCAATTAAATCTTCGCATATGTCAATTACATTTTTTCCCTGTGTACTACCGGCATCGCTGTACAAGGTTACATTTAGATACTTGCATTTGTCAGTTACATCTTTTCCATGTATACTACTGGCATCGCTGTTCAAAGTTACATTTAGATACTTGCATTTGTTAATTACATCTTTTGCATGTGTATCACCAGCATTCTGTACAAAGAGTGGAACAGTTCCTTTAATTGTGCTGGGTTGTCGGTCTCCTTTAAGAGGGCCTTGCAATCTTTACCCCAATCCGGTTCGCTGCTCAGCATCACATGTTGTTCTCTCAATGCTGCCCCTCGTGGTCTGGTTGTGGCCAGCTTGACTTCAGGCGCTTCACCTCGTGGTGCGGACGCCATCTTCTTTCTCTCCATGAGGTAGGCTGCGGTAATCCTTTTCTCCCCAGGTTCTGCCACGGAAACAGGGAAGTTACCTACTGCGCCCATCTTCTTCCTCCGGAGTCCTGCCACTGGAGCCTGGAAGGTGAGGTCTGGTCGTTTGGGCTGGATCATCTCGCCATTAGGTTGTGCGGTCTGTGTCGTCGCCGCGCAGTCGAGTAGGACGGTTGGATTTTCAGGTGTTGTGATGGATCCAAATTTGGAGCCGCATAGGATGTCAATCGCCGGGGCCTAGAGGCTTTCCCAGTTCCAACAGATTTGGATTTGTTTCATCCATCTTCCGACCACATATCCATGCCATTACCAAGACCGCCTGCTTCCACTTCCATATCACCGCCTGACTCTGCCCCTGCCTCAGCTCATCTGCTGCTGGAACCCTCATCCATGCCTTTGTTACCAAAAATAGTGGGGAACCAAGCACTAATAAGAGTGAGGAACTTAAAGTAAATAATATCAGTAGACAAAAGGTACTTGAGAAACAAATGGGACTAAAAGCCTGATGGCCTACATTCTAGGGTTCTAAAAGAGGTGGCTGCAGAGATAGTGGATGCATTGGTTTTGATCTTTCAAAGTTCCCTAGATTCTAGAATGGTCCCAGCAGATTGGAAGGTAGCAAATGTAACTCCGCTATTCAAGAAAGGTGGGAGACAGAAAACCAGGGAATTACAGACCAGTTAACTGGCATCAGTCATCGGGAAAATGATAGAATCCATTCTTAAGGAAGTGATAACAGGGCGGTTAGGAAACCATAATATGATTAGGCAGTCATCATGGTTTTATGAAAGAGAAATCATGTTTCATAAATTTATTACAGTTTTTAAGAATGTAACTAGCACAGTTTTTAAAGGGGAACCAGTAGATGTAGAATATTTGGATTTCCAAAAGGCATTAGATAAGGTGCCACGTAAAAGGTTGCTAGGCAAGATAAGGGCTCATGGGGTTGGGGGTAATATATCAGCATGTTTAGCAGATTGGTTATTAGAAAGAAAACAGAAAATAGGGATAATCGGTTCATTTTCTGGCCGGCAGGCTGTAACTAGTGGGGTGTCGCAAGGTTCAGTGTTCGGGCCTCAGCTATTTACAATCTATATTAATGATTTAGATGAGGGAACCGAGTGTAATGTATCCAAGCTTGCTGACAATACAAAGCTAAGTCGGAAGTATGCTGTGAGGAGGTCACAAAGAGCCTGCAATGGGATATAGACAGGTTAAGTGAGTGGGCAATAAGGTGGCAGATGGAGTATAATGTGGGGAAGTGTGAGGTTATTCCTTTGGTAGGAAGAATAGAAAAACAGAATATATTTTAAATGGTGAAAAACTATTAAACGTTGGTGTTCGGAAAGATTTTGGTGTCCTCGTACAGGAAGCACAGAAAGTTGCCATGCGGTCACAGCAAGCAATTGGGAAGGCAAATGGCATGTTGGCCTTTTATGCAAGGTGTTTGGAGTACAAGAGTGAGGAAGTTTTACTACAATTGTACAGGGCTTTAGTGAGATCATGCCTGGAGTACTGTGCACAGTTTTGGTCTCCTTTTCTGAGAAAGGACATACATGCCTTAGAGGTGGTGCAACGAAGGTTCACTCAATTGATTCTTGGGATGAGAGCAGAGATTGAGTAGATTGGGCCTATACTCTCTGGAGTTTAGAAGAATGAGAGGTGATCTCATTGAAACATATAAGATTCTGAGGAGGATTGACAAGGTAGATGCTCAGAGAGTCTAGAACTAGGGGACATAGTCTCAGGATATGGGGTCAGGAATTTAAGACTGAGATGAGGAGGAATTTGATCACGCTGAGGTTGTGAATCTTTGGAATTCTCTACCCCAAAGGGCTGTGGATGCTGAGTCCTTGAGCATATTCAAGGTCGAGAAAGATAGATTGTTGTACTCTTGGGAAATCAAGGTATATGGGGATCGGGCAGGAAAGTGGCGTTGAGGTCAAAGATCAGCCATGATCTTATTGAAAGTTGGAGCAGGCTCGATGGTCCATATGGCCTACTCCTGCTCCTAATTCTTATGTACTTATGTTGCTTCTAGACTCGACTATTCCAATGCTCTCCTGGCCAGCCTAACATCTTTCACCCTCAGTAAACTTGAGCTCATCCAAAACTCTGCTGCCCGTATCGTAAATCGCACCAATTCCCTTTCACCCATTAGCCCTGTGCTCACTGATCTACATTAACTCCTGGTCCGGCAACACCTCAATTTTAAAAGGCTCATCCTTGTTTTCAAATCCCTCCATGGCCTCACTCTTCCCTATCTCTGTAACCTCCTCCAGTCCTACAACCCTCCGAGAGCGCTGCGCTCCTCCAATTCTGGCCTCTTGCACATCTCTGATTTTCTTCGATCCACCATTGGCGGCCATGCCTTCAGCTGCGTACGCTGTAAACTTTGGATTTAAAAAATGAAAATGAAGATAAAGTTCCCGAAATCCTTTGAGTCACAACCCTAGCATAACCAGCTCTCCGCTGTCTCCCTCTGAGATCTGTTGCTCTCCTGGTACATTCAGTACAGAAGACCGGTAATAGCTGCCAAGCAATTTCACGGCCAAAGAAGGAGAAACTGTAAGCATGGCACATGAATCTAATGAGTCTTGCTCAACCTGGTCTGTGCTTTTCATGAAAATTCCCCAGTGAATATTTTCGGTTACACAGCTCCTCCTGTTCCAACCTTCTGTTCTGATTCACGTTAGAAAGAAAAGAAAGAAAGAGAGAAAGAGAGAGAGGGAGTAAAAAAGAAAGAAAGAGAGAAAGAGAGAAAGAAAGAGAGAAAGAGAGCCATGACCCTCACCGATTGGAATTTCTATCCTAAATTGTGAGCTCCTGTGATTCATATCAAAATGCTGTAATCAATGAGTAGAGCTGCAGAACACCAAAGGGCAAAAAACGTTAGTGGGAGTTGTGTACAGACCTCCAAACAGTAGTAGTGATGTTGGGGAGGGCATCAAACAGGAAATTAGGGGTGCATGCAATAAAGGTGCAGCAGTTATAATGGGTGACTTTAATATGCACATAGATTGGGCTAGCCAAACTGGAAGCAATACGGTGGAGGAGGATTTCCTGGAGTGCATAAGGGATGGTTTTCTAGACCAATATGTCGAGGAACCAACTAGGGGGGAGGCCATCTTAGACTGGGTGTTGTGTAATGAGAGAGGATTAATTAGCAATCTCATTGTGCGAGGCCCCTTGGGGAAGAGTGACCATAATATGGTGGAATTCTGCATTAGGATGGAGAATGAAACAGTTAATTCAGAGACCATGGTCCAGAACTTAAAGAAGGGTAACTTTGAAGGTATGAGGCGTGAATTCGCTAGGATAGATTGGCGAATGATACTGAAGGGGTTGACTGTGGATGGGCAATGGCAGACATTTAGAGACCGCATGGATGAATTACAACAATTGTACATTCCTGTCTGGCGTAAAAATAAAAAAGGGAAGGTGGCTCAACCGTGGCTATCTAGGGAAATCAGGGATAGTATTAAAACCAAGGAAGTGGCATACAAATTGGCCAGAAATAGCAGCAAACCCGGGAACTGGGAGAAATTTAGAACTCAGCAGAGGAGGACAAAGGGTTTGATTAGGGCAGGGAAAATGGAGTACGAGAAGAAGCTTGCAGGGAACATTAAGGCGGATTGCAAAAGTTTCTATAGGTATGTAAAGAGAAAAAGGTTCGTAAAGACAAACGTAGGTCCCCTGCAGTCAGAATCAGGGGAAGTCATAACGGGGAACAAAGAAATGGCGGACCAATTGAACAAGTACTTTGGTTCGGTATTCACTAAGGAGGACACAAACACCCTTCTGGATATAAAAGGGGTCAGAGGGTCTAGTAAGGAGGGGGAACTGAGGGAAATCCTTATTAGTCGGGAAATTGTGTTGGGGAAATTGATGGGATTGAAGACCGATAAATCCCCAGGGCCTGATGGACTGCATCCCAGAGTACTTAAGGAGGTGGCCTTGGAAATAGCGGATGCATTGACAGTCATTTTCCAACATTCCATTGACTCTGGATCAGTTCCTATCGAGTGGAGGGTAGCCAATGTAACCCCATTTTTAAAAAAATGAGGGAGAGAGAAAACAGGGAATTATAGACCGGTCAGCCTGACCTCAATAGTGGGTAAAATGATGGAATCAATTATTAAGGATGTCATAGCAGCGCATTTGGAAAATGGTGACATGATAGGTCCAAGTCAGCATGGATTTGTGAAAGGGAAATCATGCTTGACAAATCTTCTGGAATTTTTTGAGGATGTTTCCAGTAAAGTGGACAAAGGAGAACCAGTTGATGTGGTATATTTGGACTTTCAGAATGCTTTCGACAAGGTCCCACACAAGAGATTAATGTGCAAAGTTAAAGCACATGGGATTGGGGGTAGTGTGTTGACGTGGATTGAGAACTGGTTGTCAGACAGGAAGCAAAGAGTAGGAGTAAATGGGTACTTTTCAGAATGGCAGGCAGTGACTAGTGGGGTACCGCAAAGTTCTGTGCTGGGGCCCCAGCTGTTTACATTGTACATTAATGATTTAGACGAGGGGATTAAAATTTGCGGATGACACCAAGTTGGGTGGCAGTGTGAGCTGCAAGGAGGATGCTATGAGGCTGCAGAGTGACTTGGATAGGTTAGGTGAGTGGGCAAATGAATGGCAGATGAAGTATAATGTGGATAAATGTGAGGTTATCCACTTTGGTGGTAAAAACAGAGAGACAGACTATTATCTGAATGGTGACAGGTTAGGAAAAGGGAAGGTGCAACGAGACCTGGGTGTCCTGGTACATCAGTCATTGAAGGTTGGCATGCAGGTACAGCAGGCGGTTAAGAAAGCAAATGGCATGTTGGCCTTCATAGCGAGACGATTTGAGTACAGGGGCAGGGAGGTGTTACTACAGTTGTACAGGGCCTTGGTGAGGCCACACCTGGAGTATTGTGTACAGTTTTGGTCTCCTAACTTGAGGAAGGATATTCTTGCTATTGAGGGAGTGCAGCGAAGATTCACCAGACTGATTCCCGGGTGGTGGGACTGATCTATCAAGAAAGACTGGATCAACTGGGCTTGTATTCACTGGAGTTCAGAAGAATGAGAGGGGACCTCATAGAAACATTTAAAATTCTGACGGGTTTCGATAGGTTAGATGCAGGAAGAATGTTCCCAATGTTGGGGAAGTCCAGAACCAGGGGTCACAGTCTGAGGATAAGGGGTAAGCCATTTAGGACCGAGATGAGGAGAAACTTCTTCACCCAGAGAGTGGTGAACCTGTGGAATTCTCTACCACAGAAAGTAGTTGAGGCCAATTCACTAAATATATTCAAAAGGGAGTTAGATGAAGTCCTTACAACTCGGGGGATCAAGGGGTATGGCGAGAAAGCAGGAAGCGGGTACTGAAGTTTCATGTTCAGCCATGAACTCATTGAATGGCGGTGCAGGCTAGAAGGGCTGAATGGCCTGCTCCTGCACCTATTTTCTATGTTTCAATGTTGGTGACACAAATCAGTTTCAAAAAATTTATAAATGACTCCCATAAAACTCCATCCCATAAAAAAAAGAACTTGCATTTATATTGCGCCTTTCAACACCTCACGTCCCAAAGCACTTCACAGCTAATGAAGTGCTTTTGAAGTTGTCTCTGTTGTAATGTAGGAAACACGGCAGTCAATTTGTGAACAGCAAGCTCCCACAAACAGCAGTGTGATAAAGACCAGATCATCTATTTTAGTGATGTTGGCTGAAGGATAAATATGGGTCAGAACACCGGGTAGATCTACCCTGCTCGTCTTCAAAATAATGGCATGGGATCTTGTACGTCCACCTGAGAGAGCAGACGGGGCCTCGGGTTAACATCTCATCCGAAAGACAGCACCCCTGATAATGCAGCACTCCCTCAGTTCGTCACTGGAAGTGTCAGCCTTGTTTCAAACCAGGAAGCCTCAGTTCCCACCGTTGCCCCTTGCTGGCTTCACTGGTCTCAGCGGGAGCTACAGCTCACAAACAATCGACAAGATGAGGGAAGCCATTCCTCCCATCTTAGTCCGACATCCACCCCAGCCTGTCATCCATTCTGCTGCTGTGACTTAATTGAAAGTGCAACAGAAATCCCATTTATGTCCGTAAACTGGATTTATGCCACACTGAGTTACGGCAACGCAACTGTGATTTCCATGCAGTTGAATGGCCTGCAGGTGTTCGCTGTTGGTTATCACATGTGACGAATGGCGAGAGAGTATTTGATGCGCCAGTGTAAAGGAATCTTCACTCTGTACCTAACCCATTCTTTACCTGCCCTGGGAGTGTTTGATGGGACAGTGTAGAGGGAGCTTTACTCTGAATCTAACCTGTGCTATATTGTCCTGGGAGTGTTTGATGGGACAGTGTAGAGGGAGCTTTACTCTGTATCTAACCCATGTTGTACCTACCCTGGGAGTGTTTGATGGGACCATGTAGAGGGAGTTTTACTTTGTATCTAACCCGTGTTGTCCTTACCCTGGGAGTGTTTGATGGGTGTAGAGGGAGCTTTACTTTGTATTAACCCATGCCGTACCTGCGCTGGGAGTGTTTGCTGGGACAGTGGAGTTGGAGCTTTACTCTTTAACTTTGTATTTTATCTCTTCTGGAATCCTCAATGCCAGCACCAAATAGATTAATGGACAAATGGCCACTCAATGCAACACAATCATAATGAGACGGGAAGGAAACAAATGGAAAGTACAATGTGAATCGACAGATTTGTAACCAGTATAAGTTTTATAAAATAAACTGATTAAGGTGTTTGCTTATTTTGAATGACTTTTCTATAATTGAAGGAATTTCCCAGGTGCTGACTGCCCAGTCACTTTTCAATCAGTCAATTAATGTCAAATAATAAATACTCACCACCACTAAAGAGAGGAGAAGCTCACTGGTAGGAGAAAAAATAGGACAATGAACTGAAAGTCAACCAACATCCTCTAGAGTTGTTCCACCAACCCCTAGAAATGACACACCAGCCCCTAGAGATGGATTATCACCTCTGCAGAAATACCACCATTCTGACCCTTGGTCTCTGAGGGACCGGCATGTCATGTGTTTCTTGGAGTTAGAGATCAACTACAACAGAAAGCTAATTGATGTTTAATGACAGACTGCCGCTCCCAAAGCTACTATTTATATTTCAAATAGAAATGTTTTTTTGTGACATGATGATTCAAGAAATTTTCCGGAGTGTCTGATAGTACCCTAAACTGCCCCTCTCTCAGAGAGGATTAAGTTACAAAAGGCTCCAGTCAAACAAGCAAAACCAAGGGGAGACTCAATCAGTGGTGAGGCATGTAATTATAGCTTTTCTTCTCTTTCAACATCGCACTACATATGCAGGAAATGTTTATCATCTGATCTTTTTAGCTGCAGATGGTGGCAACATTGTCAAGTCTGTCTGGAGGGCCGAGGTGCAGTGTGAGGATGGGTGAGTATTCTGGGGTGAGAGCATCAGGGAGCATTCACACAGAACCTTCCCATGTGAGATTAAGTGGGAGGGGTTGATCATACATGGGTTGTGAAAGGAGTGCATCCGACGGACCTTTTCTTAATACATGTTTGTTACGTTCTTAAATCAACAAGCACTAATGAACCCCAGGACTTTGCAGATGCCACAATGGGCTGCTATCGTAGGTGTCAACCATGGCTCAGTGGGTAGCACGCTCGCTTCTGAGTCAGAAGGTCGTGAGCTCAAGCTCCACTCCAGGGACTTGAGCACATAATCCAGGCTGACACTCTCAGTGCAGAACTGAGGGAGTGCTCCACTGTCGGAGGATGCAGTCTTTTGGATGAGATGTTAAACTGAGGCCTCGTCTGCTCTCTCAGGTGAACATAAATGATTCCACGGCACTATTCGAAGAACAGCACAGGAGCACTCTCTGGTGCCCTGGCCAATATTTTTCCTTCAGTCAACATCACTACTAAAGGATTATCTGGACATTACCAAATTGCTGTTTGTGGGACCATGCTGTGTGCAAATTGGCTGCCGCGTTTCCTACATTACAACAGTGACTACACTCCAAAAGTACTTCATTAGTTGTGAAGCGCTTTAGGACATCCTGAAGTCGCGAGAGGCGCTGTATAAATGCAAGTTCGTTGTTTCTTTCATGTTGTTAGGCACATGAGTAAGTTACTCCCACACAAGAGATCTTCTCTCAGGATGATCAAATACTGAGTGGGCACAACTCTTCCGTGCAAATATGGGCATGTGGATCCTGTCCAGACACATTTCCACACTGTGGTCATGTTGAATCCCCATTAATCCGCCTGCATTCCATGCCTCCAGATGTCTCTTTTTGTTTATTGATTCTCAGGATGTGGACGTCACTGGCAATGCTGGCATTTATTGCCCATCCCCTAGTTGCCTTCTCCTTGAACCGCTTCAGTCCATGTGGTGATTCTTTGTAGCAGTTTGATACAACTGAGTGGCTTGTTAGGCCACTACAGAGGGCAGTTAAGAGTCCACCAAATTGGTGTGCCTCAGGCCCGAGTATCCTTCCCCAAAGGACATTAGTGAACCAGTTAGGTTTTTAAGACAATCCAACAGTTTCATGGTCACTTTTACTGACATCGGATATTTATTTCCAGCTTATTTTTAAACTGTCATGGTGGGCTTTGAACTCACATTCTCTGGATTATCAGTCCAGTAACCTGGCCACTGTACAACTATATCCACTCAGAGTAACTTGTCCAGTGAATCCACACTCACTGTACACACTGGCAGTTTATTGCAGAAATCTATGACGTTCCGTGAAAAAAAACCTGTGTGACACCTAACTCTGTTTTCCTAAACTGTCCTGATGCCCCCAGGCCTCCCCTGCCTATCTAGCTCAAATAATCGCTCCATCTCGAACTAATCTGATCCCTTCATTAATTATAAAGACCTCAATGATATCGCTCGAAGTCTATGCTTTTCCAAAGTGAAATACCCAAGTCCTCTTGGGCTGTCCTTAAACTCGATAGCCGAGTGACCTTTCCCTAAACCTATTATTTCCCAATTTATTTCCAGTGCTGAAGCATGTTGCTGCATTGAGTTCGTGGGTTGACAAACAAGCTGGTCCCTCATGTACTGAAATACATAATTGATAGGAGCAGAGAATGACAGAGAATTTGAACTGCACACTAACAGCACTACATCCCTTAGCTTGACAGACACTCCGACAGCCCGGCACATACAGAGATAAGGATATATACATCATCATCACCATCGTAGGCAGTCCCTCATATCGAGGATGACTTGCTTCCACGCCAAAAAAGGATGAGTTCACAGGTGCTTCAATGAAGGACTTAATATTCCAGGTCCCGAACTACATCCTGAAGGGTGGAAGATGCCTCTGTGTGGATTTTTTTAACGTGTGGTGACCATTGCACACCAGGGCTTGACAGAGCTAGGTCTTGGTCCAGTGGCAAGGTTTAACCAAGACGACTGGAGACCAGCTCTGCTGCTCGGACCTAGCGCGCACACATATCGCAGTGTGGGCTGGCCCGTGCTGCCCCTGGGCCCTCGCCTCTTCTGGGCCCCGATATATACATAGAGAGAGAGAGACACACACACAGATAGACAAACAGACACACACACACACAGACAAACAGACACACACATATATACAGACACACGATCTCTGGGTTTCACAGCTGCAGTACACACAGGTCGATATATTTTATATAACACACTCACAACTACATACACACACACATACATACACCAAGGCTTATGTTAATAATGACTAGTAGGTGATAATTACAGATGTTATTTTATTTAAGTAAGTGGAACTACAAGATCAGAAGTATAACGTTATTCAGTGTTTATATTGTTTTGTTACACTCCGGATGTGAAACCCAGAGGTTGTGTGTGTGTAGGTGTGTGTATATGTGTGTGGGTGTGTATGTGCTTGTGTGTGTGTATATGCCGGTGTGTGCATGTCTTGGTGCATATATGTGTGTATGTGCGGGTGCTGTAATTCCCATATTGGACTGTTCAGTCACCTGAGAACTCACTTCTCGAGTGGAAGCAAGTCTTCCTCGATTTTGCGGGACTGCCTATGATGATGATGATGATGATGTGTGTATATGTGCGTGTTTGTGCGTGTATGGGTCTGTGTGCGTATATAGGTGTGTCTCTCTGTATTTATGTCTCTCTCAATATGTGCCAGGGTTGTTGGAGTGTCTGTGTTTGGGTGTGTATATATGTGTATGGGTGTGCATGTGTGTGGGTGGATGTGTGTAGGTAGATGGGTGTGGGAGGGTATGTCTATGGGCTCAATTTTTCCGGGTCATTTGCGCCTTTTTTTTTGGCGCGCACCATTTTTCTGGCCTAATTATTTAATTCAAAGTTTCCCCCTGGAATGTGCGCCAGCGTAACTGCTTTAGTTACGATTTTTCTAGGTCAGGCTTTTTTGACGTCATTGTTGGTCGGCGTATCTGGCCACTCCCAAAAAACCTTCTGGTGAGTTAACAGAAAGCAGCGCACATTGAAAAATCGGTGCTGAAAGACGCCATTGTTTCTCATCAAAGTTTTTGGAGGGAGTCTCTAACACTTGAAATATCCCTAATAAAGTTCAACTTTCTTTACCTTTCAATAGAGTGCATGGAAGTTTCTGGGATTTCTGAAGTTTTCATATTTTTTTACTCACACGCCACCATCTTCAAGCAGGGCTGGAGAGTTGTAGCATTGGCCGTCAGAATCGGCCCCACGCCCGGACACAGGGGCTTGGGACTCGGCTGGAAAACAAGCCCGGGGGATGGGGGAAGAGATGGCAATTGGAAGGCTGCTGCACTGAGCCCAGGGAGGGAACTGCCGATCACAAGGCTTCTGAACTGAGCCAGGGGAAGGAGGTGCCAATCGCAAGGCTGCTGCACTAGGCACAAGACTGCAAAGCGTTTGGGGGAAGGGGAGAGAAGGGGAGAAGTCACAAGACTGTAATACGTTGAGTTAGGGTTAGGGTTAGGAGAGAAGTCCATCCATATAGATCTTGGGGAGGGAGAACAAAGAACCTGTCCTGCCTGCTGTGTTAATAATGGAACAAATAATGAAACTGATTCAGATTTAATGTAAAATATATTTTATTCAAAAGTTTAACAAACATTTTGTACTTAACGTTAATAAAAATTATTCTTGTAACAAACTTTAAAGTTTTCAGTTACGATCACTTACAAACTCTAAGATCACTTAAAAACTTTAAGATCACTTACTAACTTTTAAACTTGTAAATTTACATAATTTACAAAAATCTTTTAATTTGAGAACAGTTATAACAGTAACAATAATAATAACAACAACAACAACAGCAGCAGCAAAAAAAGGCTGCACCCATCTCTCCTCCACCTTATTCTTAGACCCCCGCCATGCTTGTTCTTGCAGGCGGGGGAGTAGTGTTTCTGGGGTTGGTACCAAGCTTATTCTTTCGAAGATCTCGGGTAGTGGGGGGGGGGCGGTGGGGGGGCACAGGCGGCAATGTGGAGGGTCTGGCTTGGGACTCTTCAGAGGCTGGTCTGGGGATTGGAGTGGGAGTGGCAGGTGATTCTGTCAATGGGCGCGGGGTCTGGTCGTGTTCCCTTATTGCAGCAGCTAACTCCAACATGCCGTCCCTCATGCACCCTGACATTGTCTCAACGACCTGCAACATTCCCTCCCTCATGTTGAGCAAAACTGTCTCAACGACCTGTGAAATTCCCTCCCTGATGTTCACTGACAACGCATCACCTACCTGTGACATTCCTGCCCAGTGGTCACTGACATCATTCCCATTTCTCGTGAGATTGCTGTTACTTCTCCCAACAGTTCCGCTACCTCTTCACCCACCCCAGAAGTGATCGCGTAAGGTCAGTGCTCTCCCCACTCATTGCCATCATCTGAACCACATCTGTTAGATCCTGCACCTCAGGAGAGCGAGGTCGAGCTCTCCTTCCCTTCCTCCTCACGGGTGTGGCTCCCGGAAGGTGGGGCCCTGGGTGTGCCTCGCTGCACTCCACCACTGGGACCCACAGCCTCGGAAACCATGGAATGTCCCACCAATTCTCAAACCACCAGTCCTAGAAGGGGCTGGCACCTCAATGGGCAGCACCTGCACCTCCACCAAAGTCAGTACAACAGTGGGGGCTTCATCCATCTCCATCCCCTCCCCTCCCCCTCATCCCCATGCGCTTGGTCTGGAGGGTGGGATGAGAAGATGTTCTCCTCTTCAGGCTCGTCCTCGTCTGAATCTTCTTCTGCATCATCAGGGTTGGCCTCAAGTTCTGCAAAATATAACAGAGCCCAGACAATGGTCAGCAGCAGAGGAGGGGGCAGGGTGGGTGGCATGAGTAGGCTGACACAGCACAGGCAGCAGGCTGATTTGAAGGACCACAATGAATGATAGCATGTTGCATCAACTGAAGAGTAGCTGACGGAGACATCCCCATGAACCGAAGCATGGCTAGCCTGTGCAGTACTTAACATTTAGCAAAGCCAGAATGTAGAATTTGCAGAAATTACCCTCTCCCTCGAGTGTGAGCAGTGGTGATTGCTTTTCTCCAGGCAAGACCCATCAAAGCAGTGACCCTTTCTTCCAAGGGTGTCAGTGGCTGCAGGGCCTCCTCCTGTTCGAGTTCTTTCCCTTTTATTATGTGCCATCTTCCTCTGCAAAGATGAAAATGCAACTTTTTAGAGAGGGTGTCTTTCTGCTGGGTGGGCCATATACAGCTGGTCACATTTACAATTGCAATTCCATTGAATAGATGAAAATATTACTTGCACTAATTACTTGACCAAGGTCCTGCCGTTTCTTTTTACACTGGTCACCATTGCACAGTAATCTTCTGCAACTTGGTTCCAGCGTTTCTTCATTTCTTTGGGTGGAACTTTTATGTGACCTCTGCTACTGTCCAGCTCCTGCCATCTGGTCTCAATCACAGTAACCAGTGCCTCCACTTCATCCTGTAAGGAAGTCTTGGTCCTTGCACAGCATTGCATCTTGTATTGCTGCAGATCCAATTTTTCCCATGCTCTCACACAGCACTCCTTCTCACACACACAACTGGCTCTTTAAAAATGGCCGGTTGCCAACCCGGAGCTGTACTGCGCATGCGCGCACATTGAAATAACGTGCATGTGCAGAATGTGCGGCATCGTTTTTTTTGGTGCAGACAGCAGGCTCCACCCCCTGATGCTACTCGACATGCTGCGAATTTGAATTATACACCGGGGAAACTTTGGCAAAATATTTCTAGCACATTTCTGGCCCAGAAAAGCAGACATAACTCTGGCAATACGCCAGAAAACGGGCTTGGGCAAAATTGAGCCCTCTATGTATGTGAATGTGTATGTGGGTGGGAGAGGAGAAGAAAAATCCAGTTTTGTTCCTGGGATTCCCCTGACAGATGTCCCAGTGCACAGACTCCATTGACTGAAAAGCCCCGACAGCCCAATGGGAAATATTTATTGCAAACACACAATAACCTGTTAAAATCAGCACCCTGAGCAGCTCGCACTCGACCAAGAGCCTTACACACTGACACAATTAAAGTCACATGTAAACTCTGAATAACATGATACCTTTGATCTTGCAGTTGCACTTACTAAATAAAATAGCATCTGTAATTATAGCTTGTCATCGACTACTAGTCATTTTAAACATAAGAGGCCCTGGTGTGACTCAACTCAGCCTTAATGTTGTTGATGATGCTCAACATTTGTTTGATGCAACCCAGAAATTAAACCCAGAGGTTGTGTGAGTGTGTGTGCATGTGTGTATCTCTCTCTCTGTATATCTCTCTCTTTATATCTCTATATATATATCTATATATATATATATGTGTGTGTGTGTGTGTGTGTGTCAGGGCTGTCAGTGTGTGTGTGTGTGTGTCTCTCTGTGTATATCTATCTCTCTATATATGTGCCAGGGCTGTTGGAGAGTGTGTGTGTGTGTCTCTGTGTATATCCCTCTCTCTCTATATGTGTCAGGGCTGTTGGAGAGAGAGTGAGGGGGGAGCGGTCTAAGGAGAAAGGCTATCACCGCCTTCTCACGGCACCGAGGGATGGACAATAAATGCAGGACATGTCCACATCCCATTAAATAATTTCTAAAAATCCTCAGAGTGCTTTATAGGGAGGACAGATCACCCTTTATGGCAAGGGGGCGGTATCTGTATATTTGGTGAATGGGATGAATACTTAGTGCTGTCTTTGTTGGTTTCTATCTGATGTGACTTAGTTGATTAAATTCCTTATTCATCGTTTTGTGCTTTCAAAACGTAACATTATTTCAAACTGTCTGCACAGGTCGGAGTGGTAATGAAACAAAAAGCCGACAGGTGGAGTCACAGTTCCCGTAAGACAAGCAGGAGATTACTGGAGCAGCGTTCCGGTAATGGGGAAGTTAGTCTAAGATGTTACTGTCAATCACATTACATCATGTAGAAAACACACTGGGAAATTCCAACTGGTGAGAGGGGTGGGTGATTGGGGGGTGGGGGTTAGTGAGAAGGGGGGGCAGTGAGATGCTGCATTGAGGGGGGTGCAGTGAGGGGGGTCAGTGAGAGGGGGAGCAGTGAGGAGGGGGCGGTGAGGGGGCAGTGATGGGGGCTGTGAGGGGGGGCCGTGAGGGGGAGGGGGCAGCGATGGGGGGCAGTGATGGGGGGCAGTGAGGGGGGGAGTGAAGAGGGGCTGTAAGGGGGAGAGGGAGCAGTGAGGGGTGTCTGTGAGGGGCAAGGGGGGCAGTGAGGGGGAGCAGTGAGGGGGGTCAGTGAGGGAGGAGGGGGGGCAGTGAGGGAGAGGGGGGGGCAGTGAGGGGGAGGGTTAGTGAGAGGGGGCAGTGAGGGGGGCAGTGAGGGGGGAGGGGGAGGTGGGGCAGTGAGGGGGTGGAGGGCAGTAAGGGGGTAGTGAGAGGGGACAGTGAGGGGGAGGGCGACAGTGATGGGGGTGTTAGTGAGAGAGGGCAGTGAGGGGTGGGCAGTGAGGGGGGGGGGGGTTAGTGAGAGGGGCCAGTAAAGGTGGGGCAGTGAGGGGGAGGGGGGCAGTGAGGGAGAGGGAGGCCAGTGAGGGGGGAAGTGAGGGGGGCAGTGAGGGGTGAGGGGGGCAGTGACGGGGCGGGGGCAATGAGGGGGTAGTGAGTGTGGAGGGTGCAGTGAGGGGGGCAGTGAGGGGAGTAGTGAGGGGGCAGTGACGGGGCGGGGGCAATGAGGGGGTAGTGAGTGTGGAGGGTGCAGTGAGGGGTGCAGTGAGGGGGCAGTGAGGGTGGAGGGGGCAGTGAGGGGTGGTAGTGAGTGAGGTAGTGAGGGAACAGTGAGGGGTGAGGGGCAGGGGGCAGTGAGGGAGTGTAGTGAGGGGTGTCAGTGAGGGGGGCAGTGAGGGGAGGGCAGGGAGGGGGTCAGTGAGGGGGGCCAGTGAGGGAGAAGTTCAGTGAGGGGGAGGGGGTCAGTGAGGGGGGTCAGTGAGGGGGGGGCAGTGAAGTGGGGCAATGAGGGGGGGGGAAGATTGGGGGAATCTATGTATTTATCCAATTCCCGTTTGAAAGTTACTATTGAATGTGCGTGTTCCAGATTACAATAACTCACTGAATAAAAAATATTTGTCATGTCGCTTCTAGTCCTTTTGTCAATCACCTTAAATCTGTGTCCTCTGATTACTGACCCTCCTACCACTGAAAACAGTTTCTCCTTATTTACTCTATCAAAACCCTCTGCTCTATGGAAAAAATATTCATTTTTTGTTGTTGTTAATGAAACCTTTTGTGGAGCATGAACGCCGCTGGCAGAGACCTGTTGTGCCGGATGACCGGTTTCTGTTCTGTCAGTACGATGTAGTTCTGTGTGAGTCCACACCAACAGTCTGCACTGTGACACCAGGTGTACGCTGAGGCAAAGCTGCCCCCTGCAGGTGGGAGGGGAAATAGTTCAGCCGGAGCCAGTCCTGATCACCCAGCGCTAGTCACAGCTTTCAGGAAAGCGGGGTTAGCAACCCAATGAAAGGGAAAAAATTTTTTTCCTAAACACACACATAGAACCGTGCTGAGAAAAAGTGACACTGATCGCAGCAATGTCACCGCTAGTTAATTTTGGGCCAATTGAAATAATTTTGTGGGACAAAGGGTTAACCTATCTATAATTGAACTCGGGGCTGAGGCTCTTTACTCTAACGAAGAGAAGACTGAGGGGTGACCTGATAGCGGTCTTTAAAATGATGAAAGGGTTTAAATGGGGTAGACATAGAGACTATGTTTTCACTTGTGGGGGAGACTAAAACGAGGAGGCCGAAATTCACCGGCCCCGAAGGGACGGCTACCGCAGAGTTTGGACGGTTGACCAAAAAAAATCAATTGGCCGCCGCGGTCGGGTACTTTTCCCTCTCCGAGCTATATTCAGCTCGGCGGGCGGGAGGATTTCAGTGGTGCTCACTTCCACTGGAAACGACGCAGTGAAGCCGCTGTAAAGGAAGGTTTCTGGCAGTGAGCTCTGCAGCATGCGGGCCGCTGGAAAGGGACCACCACAGAGAAATTCACCGAGGAAAAGGTAGGACTTTTCCCGGCAGCGCTCCCGCGAGGTTTTCAATGCAATGCTCGAACCCGACACCGCTGGGGCCCTTTGGTAGGTAAATAGTTTTATTACTTATTAGTGTTTTTATTTCATTTTTCAGCATGCATCTGCAGTATTTATCTTTTGATTATTAGTGTTTTTATTTCATTTTCCATGGTCTGCAGTATTTATCTCTTGATATAATTTTATTAATTGTTTTGGCTCCATTAAACCTGTCGAGTGCTGCTCAGAGGTTTGCACAGACCCCTGTACTTTTGTACAACTTTCAGGTCTGACTCTTTAGAGGAGTCCTGTGGGCTGCAGAGACCTGCTTGGCAGGGTTCACCCTGAGGATGGGAGGAGGCGTGTTAGGAGGGCAACACCTGGTACACCTGCTCAGAAGCAAGGCACCACGCAGGAGAAGGCACTGTGCAAACAGGCAGCGGGCAAGAGAGGCAGCAGCCATGATTCGTTCATTTTGTGCCAGACCAGTGTGCCCGCTGTCTTCACCGGCCCGAATCAGGATTGCGGTTGGCTGCTTGGGGACAAGGGATATCCCTTGTCCACTTGGCTGCTCACTCCTCTGCGGAACCCCAGGACAGCGCCAGAGCATGCATACAATGACGCTCATTGTGCCACCAGGAGCATCATCGAGCAGTGCATAGGCATCCTTACGCAGAGGTTCCGGTGCCTGGACCGCTCTGGTGGCACCCTGCAGTGCTCTCCTCAACGGGTCTCCATTATCGTCGTGGTCTGCTGCATGCTGCACAACCTGGCTATCATGAGGGGACAGCCGCTGGAGGTCAACCCAGCAGTACCACCTGAGGAGGAGGAGGAGGAGGAGGCGCAGGAAGAGGAGGAGGATCCTCGTCGCCCCAGAGCGAGGAGTCGTTGAACCATTGACACCCTGGAAGGACCGGGTGCAGACTGGCCAGCACCCTCCTCACATATGTGGAGGTGTCTGGCACCTCCCCTGCAATCTCCCTCCATGCATTATGTACTGGCAGTCTGCCAGGTCTCCCCACATCAGGAAACAGTATTCTTCTGTCCTCCGCACCGTCCATCAGTGCCTCCAGCTCCGTATCAGTGAACCTGTTAGCTCTCCTTGCACCTCTTACATCAGCCATCCTTCCAAACTCCTTCCCCCCTCAGGGCCTTGCTGCAAACCAGTGGCTCATTAGAAACCCTTACCTGCACGCTGAATTTCTCAATGGTGATAATGCTCAAATTAAGACAGCACACCACTGCAAAATCCACTTTGGAAGGGTTCATTAGCGCTGGAACCCATTCGTTAACTTTTGGAGCTGAATATGGGGTGGCCGGCCACTCAAAAATTTCGACGCTAATGGCCACAAAAAGGTGGGAGAAGCACCAGCTTTCCAGCAGTACTGAATTTCTGGCCCTTAGGTGTCATGAATACGAAAGAGAAAATGCTGGAAACACTCAGCAGGTCAGACAACATCTATGGTAAAACAAAGTTAATGTTTCAGGTCAATGACCTTTCATGAGTGCTGATGAAGGTGCATCAACCTGAAATGTTGACTCTGTTTCTCTCTCCACAGATGCTACCGGACCTGCTGAGTATTTCCAGCATTTTCTGTTTTTATTTCAGATTTCCAGCATCCGCAGTATTTTGCTTTTGTCATAAATACAAGATAGTCACGAATGAATCCAAGAGAGCGGGAGAATCCGTGACTTCAGGAGGTCTGCGAGTTTGGGATAGTCCGAGAGGGGCAGGTCCGAGAGTTCGGGAGAGTCAGAGAGGGGGAGGTCGGAGAGTCGGGGAGGTCGGAGAGTCCGAGAGGTCTGCGAGATCGGGAGGTCCAAGAGTTCGTGAGATCCGTGAGTTCGGGAGAGTCCGAGAGGGGGAGCGTCTGAGAGTTTAGGAGAGCCCGTGAGTTCGGGAGAGCCCGTGAGTTCGGGAGGTCCGAGAGTTCAGGAGAGTCAGAGATCGGGAGGTCAAAGAGTTCGGGAGGTCAAAGAGTTCGGGAGATCCGTGAGTTCGGGAGAGTCCGAGAGGGGGAGCGTCTGAGAGTTCGGGAGAGCCCGTGAGTTCAGGAGAGTCCGAGAGTTCGGGAGAGTCCGAGAGTCCGAGAGAGTTCTAGAGGGGAAGGTCCGTGAGTTCGGGAGAGTCAGAGTTCGGTAGAGTCAGAGTTCGGGAGAGTCAGAGTTCGGGAGAGTCAGGGAGGCCAGGAGTCCGAGGAACAGGAGGGCCGGAGGTAGGTGAGGAATTCACTTCTGATGAGGATCTCACAGCCCTTTGTCCGGGCAGGTAAGTGGTTGGCTGCTTGATTGGTAAGTATCTCTCTTTTTCTCTTTTTTTTTCTTTTTAATTAGACAAGTTTAATTAGAGAGATGGCAGGGCAGCTCAGTCCCGTGGAGTGCATGTCCTGCGGCATGTGGGAAGTCCTGAATGCTTCACACGGCCTAGACAACGATGTGTGCAGGAGGTGTCTCCAGCTTCAACTACTCAAGCTCCGCGTTTCAGAGCTTGAGTCAATACGGAGCATCCGCAAGGCTGAGAGCTACGTGGATAGCACGTTTCAGGAGGTGGTCACCCCGCAGCTTAAAAGCGTGCAGAAAGAGGGGAATTGGGTGATCACCAGAAGGAGGAAGAACGGTAGGCAGGTAGTGCAGGAGTCTCTCCCTGAGTCCATCTCGCTTTCCAACCGATATTCTCTTTTGAGCACTGGTGAGGGTGATGGTGCCTCTGGGGAGTGCAGCCAGAGCACCACGGGTGGCTCAGCTGCACAGGGTGGAGGGACGAAGAATAAAAGTGCTCTAGTGATGGGGTTTCTATAGTTAGGGGAACAGAGAGGTGTTTCTGCGGCAGCAGATGTGACTCCAGGATGGTATGGTGCCTCCCTGGTGCCAAGGTCAAGGATGTCACAGGGCATTTTGGGGGGGGGGAGAGGGTAAACAGCTAGAGGTTGTGGTCCATATTGGGACCAATGACATAGGTAGAAAGAGAGAAGAGGTCCTACAGGCAGAATTTAGGGAGTTAGGAAGAAAATTAAAGGGTAGGACCTCAAAGGTAGTAATCTGCGGGTTACTACCGGTGCCACGTGCTAATGGGTACAAGAATAGAAGGATAGAGAAGATGAATGTGTGGCTGGAGAGTTGATGTAAGAGGGAGGGCTTTAAATTCTTGAGGCATTGGGGCCGCTTCTGGGGGAGATGGAACTTGTACAAATCGGACGGGTTGCACCTCAACAGCGCCGGGACCAATATCATCACGGGAAGTATTGCTCGTGATGTTGGGGAGAGTTTAAACTAGCTTGGCACGGGGATGGGAATCCGAGAACAAATTCAATAGGGAAGGAAGTGAAGCAGAAATTGGATAGCAAGAATTTAGAAAGCGAATCTGTAAGTCAGAGGAAACAAGGGTTAATAAGTAGTAGTCAAATATGTTAAATGGTATATATTTTAATGCAAGGAGTATAACGAATAAGGCGGATGAGCTAAGAGCACAGATAGATACTTGGGAGTATGACATTATAGCCATTACAGAGACATGGCTGAAAGAGGGGCAGATTTGGCAGATCAATATCTCTGGTTACAGGATAGAGACGACAGAGAGGAAGGTAAAAAGCAGGGGGGGGGGTCACGGTATTGATTAAAGAAACTATTACAGAAGTGAAGAGGGATGATATGTTCAAAGGATCATCAAATGAGGCCATATGGGTCGAATTGAAAAAGAAAAAAGGGGCGATCACACTGCTGGGTGTGTATTATAGACCCCCAAACAGTGGGAGGGAGATAGAGGAGCAAATGTGTAGGCAAATTGCTGTGAAGTCCAAAAACCATAGGATAGTAATAGTAGAGGATTTTAACTATCCTAATATTGATTGGGACAAATATAGTGTGAAGGGTATAGAGGATGCGAAATTCTTAAAATGCATTCAAGAGAACTTTTTTAGTCAGTATGTAACAAGCCCAACATGAGAGGGGCGGTTTTGGGTTTAGTTTTGGGGAATGAAGCTGGGCAGGTCGAAGGGGTACTAGTGGGAGAGCCCTTGGGTGCCAGTGACCATAATTCAGTCAGATTCAAGTTAGTTATGGATAAGGACAAGGATAGGCCTGAAACAAAAGTCCCAAATTGGGGAAAAAGCTAACTTTACTAAATTGAGGAGTGATTTGGCCACAGTGGACTGGAAACAGCTACTTTTGGATAAATCAGTGTCGGAACAGTGGGAGGCATTCAAGGAGGAGATCTGGAAGGCTCAGGCCAAACATGTGCCCTTAAAGAAAAAGGATGGGAATAGCAATTCTAGAGTCCCCTGGATGTCTAGGGACCTACAGGGGAGGATAAAGAAAAAAAGGGAAGCTTATGTCATATACTGACGGCTAAATACTATAGAATCTTTGGAGGAATATAGAAAGTTAAGAGGTAAAATTAAAAAGGATATTAGGAATGCTAAGAGAGAGCATGAACAATTCTTGGCTAGTAAAATTAAGGAAATCCCAAAGATGTTCTATAAATATATTAAGAGCAAGAGGGTAACTAAAGAAAGGGCCTATTAGAGACCATTTTCACAAAGGAAATGGGCAATGCAGATACTGCTATCGAGGAGGAGTATAAAATTCTGGATGAAATAAACATGAGAGAGGAGGTATTAAGGGGTTTAGCAGCTATGAAAGTAGATAAGTCCCCAGGCCCGGATGAAATGCATCCCAGGTTGTTGAGCGAAGTAAAAGAGGAAATAGCAGAGGCCTTGACCATCATTTTCCAGTCCTCTTTGGATCTGGGCATGGTGCCAGAGGACTGGAAGACTGCTAATGTGGTACCCTTGTTTAAGAAGGGAGAAAGGGATAGGCGGAGTAATTACAGGCCTATCAGCCTAACCTCAGTGGTGGGAAAATTATTGGAAAAATTCTGAAGGACAGGATGAATCTACATTTAGAAAGGCAAGGATTAATCAGGAACAGTCAGCATGGATTTGTTAATGACGATCATGTTTGACTAACCTGATTGAATTTTTTGAGGAGGTAACCAAGGGGGTCGATGAGGGTAATGCATATGATGTAGTGTATATGGACTTTAGCAAAGCTTTAGATAAGGTCCCAAATGGTAGACTGGTCATGAAGGTTAAAGCCCATGGGATCCAGGGCAAAGTGACAAGTTGGAGCCAAAATTGGCTGAGAGGTAGGAAGCAAAGGGTAATGGTTGATGGATGTTTTTGTGACTGGAAGGATGTTTCCAGTGGGGTTCCGCAGGGCTCAGTACTGGGTCCCTTGCTTTTTGTGGTATATATCAATGATTTAGATATGAATATAGGGAGTATGATTAAGAAGTTTGCAGATGACACTAAAATTGGCTGTGTGGTTGATAATGAAGAAAGTCATGGACTGCAGGAGGATATCAATCTACTGATTAGATGGGCAGAGCAGTGGCAAAAGGAATTTAATTCAGAGAAGTGTGAGGTAATGCACTTTTGGAGGGCTAATAAGGAAAGGGTATACAGATTAAGCGGTAGGCCACTTAATAGTGTAGATGAACAAAGGGACCTTGGAGTGCTTGTCTACAGATCCCTGAAAAGAACAGGCCAGGTGGATAAGGTGGTTAAGAAGGCAAACGGAATACGTGCCTTTATTGGCCGAGGCACAGAATACAAGAGCAGGGAGGTTATGCTTAAAGTGTATAATACTCTGGTTACGCCACAGCTGGAGTACTGCGTGCCGTTCTGGTCGCCGTATTATAGGAAGGACGTGATTGCACTAGAGAGGGTGCAGAGGAGATTTACGAGGATGCTGCCTGAATGGAGAATCTTAGCTATAAGGACAGATTGGATAGGCTGGGTTTATTTTCATTGGAACAGAGGAGGTTGAGAGGAGACCTCATTGAGGTGTACAAAATTTAGAGAGACCTTGATATCGTGGATAGCAAGGGCCTATTTCCATTGGTGGAGGGGTCAATTACGAGGGGGCATAGTTTTAAGGTGGTTCATGGAGGGTTCAGAGGGGATTTGAGGGGGGGGGCTTCTTCACGAAGAGGGTTGTGAGTGTCTGGAACTCACTGCCTGGAAGGGTGGTGGATGCAGAAACCCTCACCACATTTAAAAGGTGCTTGGATGGGCACTTAAAGTGCTGTAACCTGTAGGGTTACGGACATAGAGTTGGTAATTAGGACGAGACTGGATAACTTCTGTTATATAAGAATACTTGTATTTACTCTCTACAGCCACCAGAGGGTTCATCCCCTGGAGTCCCATAATCCCTCGGGAGCACAGGTATTTAAGGAGGCTTCACAGGTTGGAGAGGGACTCTGGGGACCTGCAATAAAAGACTACGGTCACACTTTTTACTTTGAGCTCACAGTGTTCAGTCTGACTCTTTCTCCATACATAACAACTGGCGATGAGATACAGATAGCGAACCCAAAGATGCAGAGAACAGTGGGTATACTGGAGAAATTCTTGGAGGAAGATGATTGGGAAACTTTTGTGGAGCGACTCGACCAATACTTCGTGGCCAATGAGCTAGATGGGGAAGAGAGTGCTGCCAAATGAAGGGCAATCCTCCTCACCGTCTGTGGGGCACCAACGTATGGCCTCATGAAGAATCTGCTCACTCCAGCGAAACCCACGGAGAAATCGTATGATGATTTGTGCACACTGGTTCGAGAGCATTTGAACCCGAAGGAAAGCGTTCTGATGGCGAGGTACCGTTTCTACACCTACACAAGGTCTGAAGGCCAGGAAGTGGCGAGTTATGTCGCCGAGCTAAGATGCCGAATTTGAAGGACATCTGGAGCACATGCTCAGAGACTTTTTCGTACTTGGCATTGGCCACGAAACCATACTTCGCAAACTTTTGACTGTAGAGACCCCAACCTTGAGTAAGGCCATAGCAATAGCCCAGGCGTTCATTGCCACCAGTGACAATACGAAGCAATCTCTCAGCACACAAATGCTGCTACAAGTACTGTGAACAAAATGATGATGTTTTCGAGTCGTAACGTACAGGGCAGGTCACACATACCTGCAGCTACACGTCCGCAGATGTCTCGGAGTCCACCATCAAGGGTGATGAATGTAAGGCCATTAGCACCTTGTTACCGCTGCGGGGGTGATCATCGTTTCCATTCATGCCGATTCAAAGAGAACGTTTGCAAGGGCTGTGGAATAATGGGATACCTCCAACAATTGTGCAGGCGAGCTGCAAAGCCTGTTAAACCTGAAAACCACCATGTTGCAGAGGAGGACAGATCCACGGAGGATCACGACGAGCCTTGAATCGAGGAGGCAGAGGTACATGGGGTGCACACATTCACCACGAATTGCCCCTCGATAATGCTGAATGTTGAACTAAATGGACTCCCGGTGTCAATGGAGCTGGACACGGGCGTGACCCAGTCAATCATGGGCAAAATTACTTTCGAAAGGTTGTGGTGCAACAAGGCCTCAAGGCCACTCTTAAATCCATTTCGCACGAAACTAAGAACTTACACAAAAGAACTGATTCCTGTAATCGGCAGTGCTACCGTAAATGTCTCCTACGATGGAGCGATGCACAAGCTACCACTCTGGGTGGTACCGGGCAATGGTCCCACATTTCTCGGCAGGAGCTGGCTGGGAAAGATACGCTGGAACTGGGACAATGTCCGAGCACTATTGCCTGCTGACGACACTTTGTGTGCCCAGATCTTAAACAAATTTCCTTCACTGTTCGAGCCAAGCATCGGGAAATTCCAAGGAGCAAAAGTGCAGATCCACCTAATTCCAGGGGCGCGACCCATCCATCACAAGGCAAGAGCAGTACCGTACATGATGAGAGAAAGGGTAGAGATAGAGGAGAGGGCATCATTTCACTGATCGAGTTCAACGAGTGGGCCAGTCCTATCGTCCAGTCCTCAAGGGAGACGGCACTGTCAGAATCTGTGGCGATTACAAAGCAACTATCAATCGTTTCTCCCTGCAGGACCAATACCCACTACAAAAGGCTGACGACCTCTTTGCATTGCTGACTGGAGGAAAGATGTTAACAAAGCTGGATCTGACTTCAGCCTACATGACACAGGAACTGGAGGAATCATCGAAAGCCCTCACCTGCATCAACACGCACAGAGGTCTTTTTGTTTATAACAGATGTCCGTTTGGAATCCGATCGGCGACGGCGATATTCCAGAGAAACATGGAAAGCTTAATGAAGTCGGTCCCGCACACCGTGGTCTTCTAGATGACATCTTGGTCACAGGTCGGAACACAGTCGAGCATCTGCAGAACCTGGAGGAGGTTCTTAGTCGACGCAACCGCGTGGGGCTCAGGTTAAAATGCTCGAAGTGCGTTTTCCTGGCACCTGAAGTGGAGTTCCTGGGAGGGAGGATTGCGGCAGGCGGCATCAGGTCCACCAACATGAAGGCGGAGGCAATTGAGAACACACCAACGCCACAGAATGTGACGGAGCTGCGGTCGTTTCTGGGACTCCTGAACTACTTTGGTAACTTCTTACCGGATCTCGGCACACTGTTAGAATCACTGCATGTCTTACTACAAAAAGGGGACGAATGGGTTTGGGACAAAAGCCAAGAAAATGCCTTTGTAAAAGCGAGAAAATTGTTATGCTCAAACAAATTGCTTGTGTTGTATGATCCATGTAAGCGTTTGGTACTTGCATGTGATGCGTTGTCATATGGCGTCGGGATGTGTATTGCAACAAGCTAATGATTTCGGGAAACTGCAACCGGTTGCTTATGCATCCAGGAGTCTGTCTAAGGCTGAGCGAGCCTACAGCATGATTGAGAAAGAAGCGTTAGCATGTGTCTATGGGGTAAAGAAAATGCATCAATACCTGTTTGAGCTAAAATTCGAATTGGGAACTGACCATAAGCCACTTATATCTCTGTTTGCCGAGAGTAAAGGGATAAATACCAATGCATCGGCCCGCATCCAGAGATGGGCGCTCACGTTGTCCGCATACAACTACGCCATCCACCACAGGCCAGGCACAGAAAACTGCGCCGATGCTCTCAGTAGGCTGCCATTGTCCAGCACGGGGTTGGAAATGGCGCAGCCCGCAGATCTAGCCATGGTTATGGAAGCATTTGAGAGTGAGCAATTACCCGTCACTGCCCGGCAGATCAAAACCTGGACAAGCCAGGACCCCTTATTATCTCTAGTCAAAAGCTGTGTGCTTCACGGGAGATGGTCCAGTGTCCCAGTGGAAATGCAGGAAGAGATAAAGCCGTTCCAGCGGCGCAAAGATGAAATGTCTATACAGACAGACTGCCTTTTGTGGGACAATCGAGTAGTGGTCCCCAAGAAGGGCAGAGACACCTTCATCAATAACCTCCACAGTACCCACCCAGTGAATTTCCTTTGTGAAATATACATCTTTGTTTTTTAAGTGGTTATATTTCTGTTGGGATAAATAGAATACATGCTCGCAGTTAAGCAATGTACCCAGGGAGGCGCCTCTAAGTTTATGGTCTTGGCCCTCTAAACCGTGGTCTAGGGTACACGTCGACTATGCAGGCCCGTTCTTGGGTAAAATGTTCCTTGTGGTTGTAGACGCGTATTCCAAGTGGATTGAATGTGAGATAATGTCGGCTAGCGCGTCCGCTGCCACTACTGAAAGCCTGCGGGCCATGTTTGCCACACACGGTCTACCCAATGTCCTGGTGAGCGATAACGGGCCATGTTTTACCAGTGCTGAGTTCAAAGAATTCATGACCCGTAACGGGATCAAACATGTCACATCTGCCCCGTTTAAACCAGCGTCCAATAGTCAGGCAGAGAGAGCAGTGCAAACCATCAAGCAAGGCTTGAAGAGGGTAACTGAAGGCTCACTGCAGATTCGCCTATCCTGAGTTCTGTTTAGCTACCGCACGAGACCCGACTCACTGCGATCCCACCTGAACAGTTCATGAAAAGAACACTTAAGACAAGGCTCTCGTTAGTTCACCCTGATCTACATGAACAGGTAGAGAGCAGGCAGTTTCAACAAAGTGCATACCATGATAGCGCAAATGTGTCTCACGAGATTGAAATCAATGATCCTGTATTTGTATTAAATTATGGACAAGGTCCCAAGTGACTTCTGTCATGGCTAAAGAGGGGAGCAGAGTGTTTCGGGTCAAACTTTCAAATGGATTCATTCACCGGAAACACTTGGACCAAATCAAACTCAGATTCACAGACTATCCAGAGCAATCCACCTTGGACCCTACCTTTTTTGATCCCCCAACATACACACCAGTAGCAACCAGCACCATGGTTGACCACGAATCAGAACCAATCATCCACAGCAGCCCAGCAGGGACCAACACACCAGGCAGCCCAGCAAGGCCAGCTGCACAGTAGCCCAGCGAGGGCCCAACAAATGATTCAACAACATCAGCTTTTACATCGAGATGATCAACCAGGGTAAGAAGGACCACAGATCGACTCACATTGTAAATAGTTACAGTATTGACTTTGGGGGGCGGGGGGGAATGTTATATATGCATACTTGTATTTACTCTGTACAGCCACCAGAGGGCTCATCCCCTGGAGTCCCAAGGGATCCCATAATCCCTTGGGAGCACAGGTATTTAAGGAGGCTTCGCAGGTTGGAGAGGGACTCTGGATACCTGCAATAAAAGACTAAGGTCACACTTTACTTTGAGCGCACCGTGATCAGTCTGATTCTTTCTCCATACACAACAACCTCTTGTTGACCAGCGCAAATATGATGGTAAGTACTGCAGGGAATTGAATACAGTCAGGGTGATCTCCTGGACTAGTTTCGATCGTCTGGATGGGTCGGAGAGCAATTTTCTTAGATTTGTTTTCCCCAATTGGCCTGGGTTTTTATCTGGTTTATGCCTCTCTCAGGAGATCACATGGCTCCGGTTAAGGTGGAGTATCGAATGTTTCAGTGTAAGGGGTGTCGCAGTTGTGTGGCGCGAACTGGTTGGGCTGGGTGCTCTTTACCTTTCCGCCATTGTTCATTGTTCATAGGTTTATATGTAACCTTCAGGGCTGCTGACCGAGGGCCGTGTGGCTCTTTGTCGGCCGGTGCGGACACGATGGGCTGAAATGACCTCCTTCTGACTGTAAATTTCTATATTTCTATGTTTCTATATTTCTAATAAGGAATTCAGGAGAAAGATCTTTATCCATAGAGCGGTTAGAATGTGGAACTTGTTACCACAAGGAGTAGTTGAGGCGAATAGTATTGATGCATTTAAGGGAAAGCTAGATAAGGAGAAGCAAGAGCAGACATTGACGACGAGGTCCAACACCACCTTCAGTGCACCAGCACAGTATTTGGGCGCCTGAGGAAGAGAGTGTTTGAAGACCAGGACCTCAAATCAGCCACCAAGCTCATGGTCGACAGGGCAGTAGTGATACCTGCCCTCCTATATGGCTCAGATATGGACCATATACAGCAGACACCTCAAAACGCTGGAGAAGTACCACCAGCGCTGCCTCCGCAAGATCCTGCAAATCCATTGGGAGGACAGATGCACTGTCAGTGTTCTCGCTCAGGTCAACATCCCCAGCATCGAAGCATTGACCACACTCGATCAGCTCCGTTGGATGGGCCACATCATCTGCATGTCCGACACGAGACTCCCAAATCAAACACGGAGCTTTGACAGGGCGAGCGAGACCCAGGTGGGCAGAGGAAACGCTTCAAGGACACCCTCAAAGCCTCCTTGTCAAAGTGCAACATCCCCACCGCCTCCTGGCCCAAGACTGCCCAAATTGGAGGAAGAGTATCTGGGAGGGCGCCGAGTCCAATTGCTGAGAACGAGCTGAAATCAAGCGTAGGCAGTGGAAGAAGCGTGCATCAACCCAGGCTCCCCGACCACCCTTTCCTTCAACCATTGTCTGCCCCATCTGAGAGAGAGACTGTAGGTCCCGCATTGGACTCCTCAGTCACCTGAGAACTCACTTTTAGAGTGGACACAGGTCATCTTCGACTCGGAGAGACTGCCTATGATGATGAGATAAGTACATGAGGGAGAAAGGAATAGAAGAATATGTTGATGGGATTAGATGAGGTAGAATGGGAGGAGGCTTGTGTGGAGCAAAAACACCGACATAGACCAGATGAGTCGAATGGCCTGTTTCTGTGCTGTATTTCCATGAACCAGGGGTGACACATGGTACAACAGTGCCACATATTGGTAGCTGTATATTACCACGTTTTACTGCTAAGACCTGCGCCCAAACGTGGTGCTGCAGAGTGTGGACAACATCAGCCTAGGTTACCGGTGGCGGAGTAAATCTGCCAGCCAGGTGGGGAGGTTAGGTGGGAGTTCAGTCAATCTGAAACTCAGCTCACCCTGAGTCTCGACATGGTTGCCAAGGGGGCGAGGACCAGCAGCGTAGCAAGGGCCTGCCTCAATAAGGCCTCGCTTTTGAGTCAGGGCATATACCTTGGGGTTTGGATGTGCTGGGTGATGTTTCCATAGCAACATTGCTAGGGAACCGATGTTGGGGGGAAGCTGATTTCAATGGGGCCCTGATGAGTGTAATATTTCAGTTATTTAAGCACTTGGGTCTTGTGATCTTTTGGACAATTGCTCAATTTTTTCTAGCTGCCACCAGTAGAAATCCCAATGGGAATCACCCTATCCGAAATGTCTTGAAGGACCGACAGGCAAATGCCAGGCAGGCCAGTGTTGCCCGAAAGACGTTGGGGAGAATTCTTTGGGGGGGTCACAGACGCGTTTTGTGACGGGTCGGGCGAGAAAAAATGTTTTTTGACAACGGGTCAGGAACGAGGCCCCGTCTGCCCGCTTGGGTAGCACTATTTTGAAGAAGGGGGTTTCTCCCCGGTGTCCTGGCCAATATTTATCCCTCAACCAACATCACTAAGACAGATTTTCTGGTCATATCACATTGCTGTTTGTGGAAGCTTGCTGTGTACGAATTAGCTGCCATGTTTCCTATATTACAGTGACTATACTTCAAAAACAACTTAATTGGCCGTAAAGTGCCTTAGGACGTCCTGAGGATGTGCAATACGTGTCATTCTTTTCTTTGTGTTCGGTTTGATTTTATTTGCAGTTGGTTTTGTCGCCGAGAGTTATTATGACTCACAGCAAAGGTGAGACATTAAATGGGGCGAAGGCAGAGAGCTGCAGTGAGCATGTGCACTGTACCATCGGGAAACTCTGAAAGCAATTGTCTGTAGCTTGCAAGACAGATATTCGAGCGAACTGTTGTAATGCAGCTTTTTGGCCACATGATGTCTCCAAATCACAATGAAAGATTTGGAAAATCTGGGCTGGCTGGTGTATGGGGTCATTGCGAGGACTGGTACTGGACAATTCACCAGGATCAACCCCATGGCCTGTACTGAGCTCGCTAATCTCCACTGCTAGGCGTCTCAGTTAATCTCGGTATCTCTGGGGGTAGGAGAAAAAACAGCCAGGATTCCCACTCGTAATCCAGGCCGACACCAGGGCAGTATGGAGGGAGTACTGCACTGTCGGAGGTGCCACCTTACACGAGTCATTAAACCGAAATCTCGTCTGCTTGTTCCTGTGATTCAGTTAATGTAAAATATCCCATGGTGCTTTTCCCAGGGCAAGTACAGCATGGGTTAGATACAGAGTAAAGCCACCTCTACACTCCCTTCAAATACCCCCAGGGCAGATACACAGCAGGAGTTAGATCCAGAGTAACACTTCATCTACACTGTCCCATCAAACACACTCAGGGCAGGTACAGCATGGGTTAGATACATCATCATAGGCAGTCCCTCGAAGTGAGAATGACTTGCTTCCACGCCAAAAAGGGATGAGTTCACAGGTGATTCAATGAAGGACCTAATATTCCAGATCCCGAACTACATCCTAAAGGGTGGAAGATGCCCGCGTGTGGATTTTTTTAACGTGTGGTGGCCGTTGTACACCAGCCACCACACGGGCTTGACAGAGTTAGACCTTGGTCCAGTGGCAAGGGTTACCCAAGACGACTGGAGACTAGCTCTGCTGCACGGATCTAGTGTGCATACATATCGCAATGTGGGCTGGCCCAGGGCCCTCGGCCTCTTCTGAGCCCCAAACTCACGCCTCTCCTGGGCCCCGGTCACTTCCCTCCACAAACTCTTGCCGCTCCTTCGCCCCTCCTGCTGTGCCTGCCCGCACTGCAATCAGCGACCTGGCTTCGCAGCCGTGGCCCTCCTGCAACATCGCGCGTTGCTATCTGTTGTGGTATGCCGCTGCACGCTGCTCCCACTAATGGCCCCGGCCTGTTGATGGTCTTGCAGGCCGGGACCGCATCAATTTCCGGGCCGCGCCGCTGCACGCTGCTCCCTGTAGCTACAGAGTAAAGCTGCCTCTACATCATCAGCATCATAGGCGGTCTCTCGAATCGAGGATGACTTGCTTCCATGCCAAAAAGGGATGAGTTCACAGGTGTTTCAATGAAGGACCTAATATTTCAGGTCCTGAACTACATGTTAAAGGGTGGAAGCTGCCTGCGCGAGGATTTTTTTAACGTGTGGTGGCCGTTGGACACCAGCCATTGCACAGGCTTGACAGATTAACCAGTGGCCAGGATTAACCAAGACGACTGGAGACCAGCTCTGCTGCACAGACCTAGTGCGCGCACACATGGCAGTGTGAGCTGGCCCGTTCTGCCCCTGGGCCCTCGCCTCTTCTGGGCCCCAAACTCACACTTCCACACTGTCCCATCAAACACTCCCAGGACAAGTACAGCACGGGTTAGACACAGAGTAAAGCTCCCTCAGTGAACGTTAGATTTCCCCCATTGCATTCATGTGAATCTCCCTCACCAGCCGGTGTCCTGAGTCAGTCTCCTGCCACGAATGGCCTTCCTCGCCGAGGGCCAGTGGAAACCTTCATCCGCTCAGCAATAACCTGCAGTTATTTCGCGCTTTTTACACAGAAAATCAACACAAGCCTTTTCACAGATGTGGAATTGTTATAAATTGGACACTGAGCCAGAGAAGAAACTTCCTGGTTTGTTTGGATACAAGTATTTACCTGGGCGGGGAATAGGGCATCCTGAAGAAAGTTGCTCAATGTTCATTTATTTTCCTTTGAATATAAAGGAACGGGGAGCGTTCCTGGGTTCTACCCCTTTCGCCCGAATTCTCTCTCTGTGCTGCACCCAGCTCAGCAGTTAGCCCCAGGCAACAAAAGGACAATCGGCCTCGGAGGGATGCAAAGTCCAAACAGCTCCATCCTGATAATGAAGGTGCGCCGGATAGAGCAAGGGGCAGAGGGCTGGGTCTGTCTCTGGGGTCTGGGTAGGGTCTGGCTCTGTCCCTGTCCCTAGGTCTCTCTCTCTCTCTCTCTGTCTGGCTCTGGGTCTCTCTCTGTCTCTGGGTTCCGGGGCAGTGACAGGCAGCAGCGGGCGGGGCTAGCTTCCGAAAGGCGGCAGTATCGGGGCGGACTGGGAGGCGGAGCGGAGCCGGGAGTTCGGCGGATTCCCCAGCAGGAGCCGGCGGGATGGATCTCAGATACCCAGAGCCCGAGAGAGACCCGAGCAGGGTGAGAGGAGGAGGGGGGTGAGAGGAGGAGGGGGGAGGACCGGCCGGAGCGGGGTCTGGGGAGAATTGTGTAAAATATAAAAACGGTTCAATAATGAAAGCGAAAGATGCCGAGGGAGAGTTTCACTTTCCGTTGGCTGCCCAGTTCGAGAGGAGCAGGAAGTAAAAGCTACCAACCTAAAACTAAATCTGAAAACAAGCTGGAAACATTCAGCAGGCCAGTCAGCATCTGGGGTATAAACCACTCCTCCGACCCTGGTCTGAATGGTCCCAATCCTGAACTCCAAACCCCAATCAACACAGACAAGGGACTTGTCCAAGAGAGTCAAGTGTTCAGACTGAATAGCTCCGATGGGAAATGCACCTGTGTCTTTGTCGGTTTCCCTAAGGTGATTTGGATTAACCTGAGGCTTTGGCTAAAACGCTTCAAACTGAATGGTGACAATAAGACAAGCGCAGGGTAAACACTGGGACAAATGGTATTCAGACTTGTTGTCCGGAGTGTGGCCAACACATGGATTGGACTTGCTGTGAAGTGGGGCAGTGACAGTGACCTTCTGACCTGTGACTATCTTGTGCCAGGTCAGGTTGAGTGACGAAATCTGCAATAATCTAACTTGATTTCATTAAGATGTAGACTTTTATAGAATTACACTATATCTACAGCACAGGAAGAGGCCAGTCGGCTCAACTAGTCTATGCTGGTGTTTATACTCCACATGAGCCTCCTCCCACTCCACTTACCTCTTCCCACCCTGCATTCGTATCATTTAAGAATGATTAAAGGATTTGATAGGGCTAAATAGAGAGAAACGATATCCTCTGGCGGGGGAGTCCGGAACAAGGGGACACAACAATAAAATTAGAGCTCGGCCATTCAAGGGTGATGTCAGGAAGCGCTTCTTCACACACAGGGTCGTGGGAATCTGGAACTCTTTCTCCCCCCACCCCCCCCAAAAAAAAAAGCTGCTGAAGGCTGGAGGTCAATTGAAAATGTCAAAACTAAGTTTGATAGATTTTTTGTTAGACAACGGTATTAAGGGTTACAGGACCAAGTCGGGTAGATGGAGTTAAGATACAGATCAGCCATGATCTAACTGAATGTGGAACTGGTTAGATGGGCTGAATGGCCTCCTCTTGTTCCTCTGTTTTTTCCTTCGACCTCTTGTATGCATCAAGCCTCCCCTTAAAGGCATCAACACTATTTGCTTTAACTACTCATTGTTACAGTGAGTTCCACATTCTCACCACTCTCCATTAAAAGAAACGTCTTTATTTGATCTTATATTTATGCCCCCTTGTTCTGGACTCGACCACTACTGGAAATGGGTTCTCTGTATCCACCCTATCGATTGAACCCCTTCATCATTTTAAAGCCCTCTATCAGGTCTCCTCTTTAGTCTTCTCTGTTGACATCTTATCCCAGCTGGCGTGTTGAATGTTTTATGTAAGGATATAAATGACCAAGAACCCTATTCCTGATTGTTGCAGGTGGATGATTACCATGGGATTAAAGTACCGGACCCCTATGCCTGGCTTGAGGATCCCAACAGTGAGCAGACCAAGGTGAGAGATTACCCAGCGACTTCCAATAGTCCTATACCCACACTCTCTTGGATGTCTCTATTCTATCAATCCTACAGGTGGCACTTGCATAATTTGGGCCCAAGTTTCGGATCGAGTTGCTCCTATTTTTTTGGAGCAACTAGTTTAGTATGGCGTATCTTAGAAATCGCAATTCTCGGCATTTAGTTTGCTCCAGTTCTAGTTAATTAGAATAGTTTCATTTTAGTACAATTTCTTTTTCAAAAGGGGGCATTACCAGCCACTTACGCCTGTTTTGCAAGTTTAGGCAGTGAAAACTTACTCCAAACAAACTTAGAACGGAGTAAGTGTAGATTTTTGTACGCTCAGAAAAACCTTGCCTACATTTTATAAATTAGGCGCAGGGAATGAGATATGGGGGGGTGGAAGTGAAGTTAGGGGATTTTGCAAAGCATTAAACACTTCACTTTTACCAATAAAGAGCTATCATCCATAATAAATGATAAATAAATCAATAAATCAACCAATAAATAAATCAATCAAAAAAAATTAATAAAAAATAATAATAACAAATCAATTAATAAATAAAAAATTTAAAGTTTCTACTCACCTACTGCAGCACAGGGGGCTCTCCAACAGCCTGCTAAAGAGCTGGTCAGATGGGCCACGCTGCTGACGAGGAGCTTGGGCGGGCCCTGCCGCTGAAGGTGTTTGGGCAGGGCCTGCCACAGAGGAAGAGTTTGGGCGGGGCCTGCCACCAAAGAGCTGCTGGTCGGGTGGGCACCACCGCCGAGGAGGTAAGGGCAGGTAGGCCACTCGGCCCAGGATAGGGGCGCCATCCCTTCGGCCAGGGATAGGGTCGCCTCGAGACAGGACGCACTGGGAGGGCCAGGAGCTACTGCACACGCATGCACACTGCTGCCGGCACACTTTTTGGCACAGGGCTGTAGCTCCACCCCCAGCTGCTTGTGTTGCGCTGCATTGACTGTGAAATAGGCCTGCTGGACTCGGAGAATCGCGAGGTAAGTTTTAGGTGCCTTTTTTTTCTAAAAAATAGGCGGGCCTCTTGGAATGCGCCGTTCTGGGAGGACGTCCGAAACTTGGGCCCATTGTATGTAGAGGTGCGTAAAGTGTATGTGGTGTGTAGAGTATATGTGGTGTGTATTGTATATATGGTGTGTGGAATATTACATTACATAGGATATACAACACACAAACAGGCCATTCAGCCCAACCAGTCCATATCAACGTTTATGTTCCACTCGAGCCCCCTCCCGTCTTTCCTCATCTAACTGTATCAGCATAACCCGCTATTCCCTGCGCCCTCATATGCTTATTTAGCTTCCCCTTAAATGCATCAAAACTATTCACTTCAACCACTCCCTGAGGTAGCGTACTCTCAGGCTAGATACAGAGGCTGGTTAAATACCTCTACACTGGCCCAACATTGTGCCTCAATGCAACCTCAAGTGCCTTTTCATTTCTCGTACCAGTTCGAGGAGAAGGTGAATCTTGTTTTTGTAATCCACTCTACTCTACTTTTCAGGCATTTGTTGAAGACCAGAACAAGCTGACGATGCCTTTCCTGGAAAAGTGTAGAATCAGGAACAGACTCAAGGAGCGGATGACCGAACTGTATGACTACCCCAAGTATAGCTGCCCGTGCAGGAAAGGGAAACGGTGAGTGTTGTACCAGGTGTGTCCTCACTCTTTGGGGCGATTTCATTGGCAGCGTTCTGCTTTGTTGGTCGCACTGAGGACCGTTTGTAAGGCTGGAGCTCCTTCACTATGGGCTACGGTAGTACAGTGGTTATGTTATTGGACTAGTAATCCAGTGGGTGAGTTCACATCCCACCATGGGCAGTTTGAAAATTTGAATTCAGTTTGAAAATTCTCAAAATGTAAAAGTGAGCCATGATGGTGTTGTCATTTAAAAACCCAACTGGTTTGTTAATGCCCTTTAGGGAAGGTAATCTGCCATCCTTCCCCTGTCTGGGCCTATACGTGACTTCAGTCCCACACCAATGTGGTTGACCCTTAACTACCCACTGAATTGTCCTAGTGAGACACTCCATTGTATCACACTGCTACAAATGGCTGCAATGGTTCAAGGAGAAGGTCTACTACCATCTTAGTAGGACAACTAGTGATGGATAATAATTGCCGGCCTTCCCAGCGATATCCACATCCTGAGAAGCAATTTAAAAAGAAAGACATCTAAAGGCATAGTCGGTTGGTGGGTTACTGATACCAGTTTCCATGCTCTCTGAAGAAACTGAAAATTGCCTGTTGTATTCCTCCCTCAGTACTGCACTGGGAGTGTCAGCCTAGATTTTGTGCTCAGGTCTGTGGAGTGGGACTTGAAGCCGCGACCTTCTGACTCAGAAGCGAGAGTGCTACCCACTCAGCCATGGCTGGCACTTAAGATGATGTGAGGACAGAAGTGGGCTCAGCTGAGATGACCTACGTGGCCAAATAGCTTGTCAATAGCTGTCGAGGTTTGTACCTGACGAATGAACCTAGTGACTGGGTTCAGTAAGAGACACGGTCTTCAGAAGGGATGGGGAGGAAGCTGGCAGAAGCAAAGAAGGAAGATTAACAGCTAAGGGTGTTCTGAAGATGTCACCAAGCCTGGTTGAGTGTCGATCTCCTGTTTTTCAGGTATTTTTACTTCCATAACTCTGGGCTACAGAACCAGTACGTGTTGTACGTCCAAGATTCCCTCCACGGAGAGGCCCGGGCCTTCCTGGATCCCAACAAGCTGTCCGAGGATGGGACCGTTGCCTTGAAAAGTAGGTTGTCCACTAAGGGTGAAGTCTCATTCCTATAGCTGAATGTTACGCTCCATCAGGGGGCAGGAGATCAGTTTGTAAATCAAATTTAAGTTTTTCTGTGCATTGTTTAATACTGGAGGGATGTGGGGGGAATTTAACTGCGATTTTAGAAGGTGCTGTGTTAAGAATATCTTACCTTGGTCAGTCCTCCATCTGGAGTACAGATTTCAGTTCTGGCCAGTGCACCTCAGGAAACACATATTGGTCTTGGAGGGGCTGCAGCACGGATTCACCAGAATGATACTGGGGTGAAAAGAGTTAAATTATGCATAAACTTGGCTTGTACATCTTTGAGTTTAGAAGATTGGGGGTAATCTGATAAATTGTTTAAAATGATAAAGGGATTCGATAGGGTAGATACAGGCAAACTATTTCCTCTGGTGGTTGAATCCAGAACAAGGGGTCACAATCTTAAAATTAAAACTAGGTCGTTCCGGAGTGAAATCAGGGAGCACTCTTTCACACAAAGGCTTGTGGAAATCTGAAACACTCTCCCTTGAAAAGGCTGGGGGTCAATTGGAGCTTTCAAGGCTGAGTGATCGAGTTTTGTTGAGTAAGGGTATCGAGGGAGATGGAGAAAAGGCGGGTAAATGGGGTTGTGGTGCAGATCAGCCATGATCTAATTGAATCGAGGGGCTGAATGGCCTCCTCCTGTTCGCAGCTGATGTTGATTGGAAATTTGAAGGGGTAGAGCTCCGAGGAATCTACGATTCATGCCGGCAGCACATGAGGCCTTTGTCTGCTTCACACAGCCTTTCAAAATCTATCGCTCTGTGGGGTATAAATTCACCTTGTGCGGTTGTACAAAATTCCCATTGATTCAATAGAAAGGGAAATCAATCGAGGTGGAAAATGGGCTGTGAATTCACTGTTACACATTTTACACTATCGGCCAACACCAATTTATATCCCAGTGTGTCTGTTGAAAGTTAGTAAACTGTTTTTTTAATTATAACTATCCAGTATATTTTATTTTATAGAATCATCATATATTAGAGCAGGGAAGGTTAAGGGGAGACCTGGTGGAGGTATTCAAAATTATGAGGGGTTTTAATAGAGCAAGTGGGGAGCAACAGTTTCCTCTGGCAAGTGGGTCAGTAACCAGAGGTCATGGATTTAAAATAATTGGTAAATGAACAAGAGGGGAAATAAGGAGAAATTCCTTCACACAGAGGGCTGATAAGATCTGGAGCACACTATCTGAGAGGGTAGTGGAAGCAGATTCCAGAGGAATTTCAAAAGGCAGTTGGACATGTATTTGAAGAGGACCAATTTGCAGGGTTATGAGGAAAAAGCTGGGGAGTGGGACTACATTGGACAACTCTTTCAAAGAGCCAGCACTGGCTATTAAAATTGAGATTGATAGAATTTTGTTAGGCAACATTAATATACGGTTCAGCAATGATCTAATTGAATGGTGGAACAGGCTCGAAGGGTTGAATGGCCTATTGTTATGGCTTATGCCAGGCTGCCTGTTGGCGGCCCGGCCGATCCCGGGGGCATAATTGTCAGACCAACAACGCAATCGGCCAACAGAAAAATCTGGTTGGCCCAGGGAGATAGGTCAATTCCCCAGCCTCCTGGTAGTATTGAGGCCAACCAACAACAGGCCTGCCCTGACTTCTGACCTCTCGTTTTGTTTGCCTAGTACTGGCGTTCTCCGATGACAATGAGTACTTGGCATACGGACTCAGCAAAAGTGGCTCCGACTGGGTCACAATCAAAATCCTGAAGGTCGAGGGTCCCGAAGAACTGCCGGACACTCTGGAAAAGGTGAAGTTCAGCTGCCTATCCTGGACTCACGACGGGAAAGGCGTCTTCTATAACCGCTACCCAGAGCAAGAGGGAAGCATGGATGGTACGTGGCAGGGTTGGGGTTGCTGAGATAAATGTGCGTTGGTTACACTGTGAGGCTGTGGTACCCTGTACAACAAACAACAACAACTTGTATTCATATAGCACCTTTAACGTAGTATAACATCCCAAGGCGCTTCACAAGAGCGATTATCAAACAATAAACTTGACACCGAGACATAGAGAGATATTGGGACAGGTGGCCAAAAGTTTGTCAAAGAAAGAAATAATTACATTTATATAGCGCAGTTCACGACCTCCGGACGTCCCAAAGCGCTTTACAGCTGATGAAGTACTTTTTGAGGTGTAGTCACTGTTGTGATGTGGGAAACGTGGCAGCCAATTTGTGCACAGCAAGCTCCCACAAACAGCAATGTGACAATGACCAGATAATCTGGGGTTTTTAGATGTTGGTTAAGGGATAAGTATTGGCCAGGACACCACTGCTCTTCTTCAAAATAGTGCCATGTGATCTTTTACAACCATCTGAGAGGGCAGATGGGGCCTTTGTTTAACATCTCATCCAAAAGATGGCACCTCTGACTAAGTAGCACTCCCTCAGTACTGCACTGGGAATGTCAGCCTGGATTTTGTGCTAACGTCCCTGGATTAAAGGAGCGACTTAAAGGAGGAGAGAGAAGTAGAGAGGTTTGACCAAACTTTTAGTCTCCTGTCCTAATATCTCTTTATGTGGCTCAATGTTAAATTTTGTTTAATAATCACATTGTAAAGCACCTTGGGACATTTTTACTGCATTAAAGGGGCTATATAAATGCAAGTTGTTGTTGCTGTAAGGATCGAATCAGGCTTGGTCGTGATGCTTGTCACAGTTGAATAATCTGTTGATCCTGACTGCGCAACAACAACAACAAATTGCATATAGCGCCTTTCACATTGAAACATAACCCTCATGAAAAATGGCTGTTCGGCATCTTCAGGATGAGTCGTTAAACCGAGGCCCCGTCTGCTCTCTCAGGTGGACGCAAAAGATTCCATGGCACTATTTTGAAGAAGAGCAGGGAAATTCACCCCAGTGTCCTGGTCAATATTTATCCCTCAACCAGCATCACTAAAAACAGGTTATCTGGTCATTATTACATTACTGTTTGTGGGATCTTGCTGTGCACACATTGCTGCTGCATTTCCCACATTACAACAGTGACTACACTTCAGAAAAGTACTTTGTTGGCTGTAAAGCGCTTTGGGACGTCCTGAGGTTATGAAAGGTGCTATATAAATGCAAGTCTTTTTTTAATATCCTTGTCAGTTATTTCATTAATTCTATTAATTCTTCATAAAATGGCTCCAATGGCGTTTCTGCGCCCCCTCTTCTCTTTACTTTCAATCTTTGTACATCTTCCAGCCCAATTGTTTTTGCTTTCACTCTGATTTATTTTTTCTTCCCATCAGCCAACACATTTCTCTTTCCTAAAGAAACTTTCTTTAACGAACCTCGGACTCTACTGGTGTTTTAGTTACCTTCGATGCGTGACTTACTGATGATCCATCTTTTCCAGGTACTGAAACCACATCCAGCCTCCACCAGAAACTCTACTACCATGTGCTCGGCACCGACCAATCAGAGGACATCCTGTGCGCAGAGTTCCCAGATAATCCCAAATGGATGAGTGGAGCCCAGGTAATTTATTAATGTCCGCAGTGTGGCAGCTGGCTCAGTGGTGGTAGCACTCTCTCTCTCGCCTCTGAGTCAGAAGGCCGTGGGTTCGAGCCCCACTCTAGAAATTCTAGTCCATAATCCAGGCTGATGCTATCAGTGTAGTGCTGAGAGAGTGCTGCACTGCTAGAGCTGCTGTCTTTTGGATGAAATGTTAAACTGAGGCCGCGTCTGCTCTCTCAGGTGAAAGTAAATGATTCCATGGTGCTATTTTGAAGAGACCAGCCTTTTCTGGTGACTATTCAACATCCCCGTAACTAAGGGATTAGCTGGTCATTCACATCATTTACTGTGTGTGGGACCTTGCTATTTAGCTGCATTTTGAAAAGTAATTCATTGGTGATGAACTGCTTTGAGGTCACAAATTGATGTGTTCAGGCATTATATGAAGGCAATTTGTTTATATTTTATATTGTCACTGCTAGGGGCCATAAATATAAGATAGTCACGAATAAATCCAATACAGAATTCAGGAGAAACTTCTTTACTCAGAGTGGTGAGAATGTGGGACTCACTACTACATAAAGTGGTTGAGGAGACTAGCATAGATGCATTTAAGGGGAAGATAAATAAGCACATGAGGGAGAAAGGAATAGAAGGTTATGTTGCTAGGGTTACATGAAGTAGGGCGGGAGGAGGCTCGTGTGGAGCATGAACACCGGCATTGACCAGTTGGGCTGAATGGCCTGTTTTGGTGCTGTACATTCGATGTAATTCATTTACCTAATTTGCTGGTTGAGGGATCTTGCTGTGAACAATTTGACTACCACTTTTTCTTACATAACAACAGTAACTGCACTTCCAAAATAATTTATTGATTATAGACTCTCTGCTCTGGGCAGAAACACTCCTCTCCCCCACCACCCCTCTGGAGGAACCTTCAAGAAATCCTTGTTACAGGACTCTGCCCATTTTCCCTCTCTGTTGCGCCGGCACATTAGAAAGGTTTTGTTATGTCTTGAATAAAGAGTCAGGCTAGATACTGCAAGCTCAAAGTAAGGTGTGACCATAGCCCTTTATTACAGATCTCAGAGTGCCTCTCCAGCCTGTGAGGCCTCCTTATATACAGGTGCTCCCAAGGTATTGTGGGATCCCTTGGGACTCCAGGGGATAAGCCCTCTAGTGGTTAGACATGGTATTTACAGGTTTACATACAGAACAACACCCCGCCCCCCTGCTCAAAGTCAATAGTGTAACTATTTACAATGTGAGTCGATCTGGGGCCTTCCTTTCCCTGGTTGATCATCCAGTGCAAATGCTGGTTTTGGTGACTCATTTGTTGGGCCCTTGCTGGGCTGTTGGGGTGGTGAGTCCTGCTGGGCTGCTGCGGGTGATGAGTTCTGCTTCGTGGTCAACCGCCGGGTCGGTTGCCACTTGTGTGTGTATTGGAGGGTCGAAAAGGGTAGAGTATTGTGGGTTGTTCTGGATAGTCTGTAAATCTGAGTTTGGTTTGGTCCAAGTGTTTCCTGCAGGTGAGTCCATTTGAGAGTTTGACCACAAAACCCTACTCCCCTCTTTGGCCAAAACAGTGCCAGGATGCCACTTGGGACCTTGTCCATAGTTCAACACAAATACAGGATCATTTATCTCAATTTCGCGTGACACATTTGCGCGATTATGATATGTATTCTGTTGAAGCCGCCTGCTCTCTACCTATTCGTGTAGATCAGGGTGGACTACCGAGAGCCTTGTCTTAAGTGCCCTTTTCATGAGCAGTTCAGCGGGAGGAACCCCAGTGAGTGAGTGGGTTCTTGTGCGGTAACTAAGCAGGACTTGGGATAAGTGAGTCTGCAGTGAGCCTTCCGTTACCCGTTTCAAGCTCTGCTTGATTGTTTGAACTGCTCATTCTGCCTGACCATTGGACGCTGGTTTAAACAGGGCAGATGTGAGATGTTTGATCCCATTACGGGTCATGAACTCCTTGAACTTGGCACTGGTAAAGCACGGCCCATTGTCACTTACAAGGACATCAGGCAGGCCATGCATGGCAATCATGGTCCGTAGGATTTCAATGGTGGCAGCGGACGTGCTTGCCGATATTATCACACATTCAATCCATTTGGAGTACGCATCTACAACCACTAAGAGCATTTTTCCCAAGAATGGGCCTGCATAGTCAACATCGACCCTAGACCACGGTTTGGAGGGCCAGGACCATAAACTTAGTGGCGCCTCCCTGGGTGCATTGCTTAACTGGGAACATGTATTACATCTGTGCACACAGAACTCTAAGCCTGCATCGATACCGGGCCACCACATGTGGGATCTGGCTATCGCTTTCATCATTACGATGCCTGGGTGGGTGCTGTGAAGATCACTAATGAAGATGTCCCTGCCCTTTTTTGGCACCACTGCCCGATTATCCCATAGGAGGCAGTCTGCCTGTTTAGACATTTCATCTTTGCGCCGCTGGTATGGTTTTATTTCTTCCTGAATCTCTAACGAAACATTAGACCAACTCCCATGGAGCACATTTTTTACTAAGGATAGTAAGGGGTCCTGGCTCGTCCAGGTTCTAATCTGTCGGGCGGTAACAGGTGATTGCTCACTCTCGAATGCTTCCATTACCATAACTACATCTGCGGGCTGTGCCATCTCCACCCCTGTGGTGGGCAATGGCAGCCTACTGAGAGCACCGGTACAGTTTTCTGTGCCTGGCCTGTGGCGGATGGCGTCGTTGTATGCGGACAACGTGAGCACCCGTTTCTGGATGCAGGCCGATGCATTCGTATTTATCCCCTTACTTTCAGAAAAGAGGGATATAAGCTGCTTATGGTCGGTTTTCAATTCAAATTTAAGCCCAAACAGATATTGATGCATTTTCTTTACCCCGTAAACACACACTAATGCTTCTTTTTCGATCATGCTGTAGACCCTCTCAGCCTTAGACAGACTTCTGGATGCATCAGCAACTGGTTGCAATTTCCCAAATTCACTAGCTTGTTGCAATACACACCCGACCCCATACGACGACGCATCACATGCTAGTACCAAACGTTTACATGGATCATACAACACAAGCAATTTGTTTTAACATAACCGCTTCCTAGCTTTCTCAAAGGCATTTTCTTGGCTTTTACCCCCATACCCATTCATCTCCTTTATGCAGTAAAAAGTGCTGGGGTTCTAACAATGTGCTAAGACCCGGTAAGAAGTTACCAAAATAGTTCAGGAGTCCTAGAAATGACCGTAGCTCCGTCACATTCTGTGGTCTCGGTGCGTTTTTGATTGCCTCCGTCTTTGAATCGGTGGGCCTGATGCCGTCTGCCGCGATTCTTCTCCCCAGGAACTCCACTTCAGGTGCCAGGAAACTCACTTCGTGTGTTTTAGCCTGAGCCCCACATGATTAAGCCGACTAAGAACATCCTCCAGGTTCTGCAGGTGCTCGACGGTGTCCCGACCTGTAACCAAGACGTCGTCCTAGAAGACTACGGTGTACAGGACCGACTTCAGCAAGCTTTCCATGTTCCTCTGGAATATCGCCGCTGCCGATCAAATCCCAAACGGGCATCTGTTGTAAATGAAGAGACCTTTGTGCACATTGATGTAGGTGAGGCCTTTCGATGTCTCCAGCTCCTGCGTCATGTAGGCCGAGGTCAAGTCCAGCTTCGTGAACATTTTCCCCCCGCCACCGTCGCAAATAGGTCATCTGCCTTTGGTAGAGAGTATTGATCCTGCAGTGAGGAACGATTGATAGTTACTTTGTAATCACCACTGATTCTGACGGTGCTGTCTCCCTTGAGGACTGGAACAATCGGACTGGCCCACTCATTGAATTCGATCGGCGAAATGATGCCTTCTCGTTACAGCCTGTCCAGCTCGATCTCCACCCTCTCTCTCAATATGTAAGGTACGGCTCTCGCCTTGTGATGGATGGGTCGCGCCCCTGGAATCAAATTAATCTGCACTTTTGCTCCTTGGAATTTCCTGATGCCTGGTTCAAACAGCGAGGGGAACTTGCTTAGGACCTGGGTGCATGAGGTGTCGTCGACTGACGAAAGCGCTTGGACGTCGTCCCAGTTCCAGCGTATCTTTCCCAGCCAGCTCCTGCCGAACAGTGTGGGGCCATCGCCCGCTAGCACCCAGAGTGGTAACTCGTGCACCGCTCCATCGTAGGAGACCTTTACAGTAACACTGCCGATTACGGGAATCAGTTCCTTTGTGTATGTTCTCAGTTTAGTACGGAAGGCCTTGAAGCCTTGCTGCATCACAATTTATCGAAAGTCGTTTTGCTCATTATGGACTGGCTTGTGCCTGTGTCCAACTCCATGGACAGGAGGAGTCCATTTAATTTAACCTTCAGCATTATCGGGGGACACTTTGTGGTAAATATGCGCACCCCATATACTTCTGCACCCCATATACTATCTGAGGCTCTGATTCGTCGTGATCTGTCCTCCTCTGCAACATGTTGGTTTGCAGGATTAGCAGGGTTTGCAGCTCGCCTGCACATACATTGGAGGTGTCCCATTGTTCCACAGCCCTTGCAAACGTATCCTTTGAAGCGGCATGAATGGAAACAATGATCACTCCCGCAGCGCCAACAAGGTGTTAATGGTCTTCTATTCACCACCCTTGATGGTAGACTCTTGAGTCATCTGCGAACGTGCAGCTGCAGGCATGTAAGTCCTACCCTGTACATTTCGATTCGAAAACAACGTTACTTTGCAGCAGTACTAGTGTGCTGAAAAATTTGTTTGGTATTGTCACTGGTGGCGATAAACGCCTGGGCTATCGCTATGGCTTTACTCAAGGTTGGGGTCTCTACAGTCAAATGTTTGTGAAGTCTTCATGGTCAATGCCAAGTACAAAGAAGTCCCTGAGCATGTGCTCCAAGTGTCCTTCAAATTCATAATGTCCTGCAAGGTGCCTTAGCTCGGCAACGTAGCTCGCCACTTCCTGGCCTTCAGACCTCTTGTACCTATAGAGCCGATACGTCGCCATCAGAACGCTTTCCTTTGGGTTTAGATGCTCCCGGACCAGTGTGCACAACTCATCGTACGACTTGTCTGTGGGTTTCGCTGGAGCAAGCAGGTTTTTCATCAGGCTGTACGTTGGTGCCCTGATTGTGGGATCCCTTGGGACTTCAGGGGATAAGCCCTCTGGTGATTAGACATGGTATTTACAGGTTTACATACATAACGGGTTTAATCTGCCTGAATGGGGGCTGCTGAAGGTTAATTATTTCCAGTTTAAACGGTTGATGACTCCAGCGGCGTTTAATTTTTTTTGTCTTCATTTAGGTTTCTGACGATGGGCGTTACGTAGGGTTGTCTATTCATGATGGTTGTCAGCCCAAGAACCAGTTCTGGTACTGCGATCTGCATCAGCTGCCAAATGGCATAATTGGTAAGTACCTGCTACTGGCCAAGCTGAAAGAACTTGTTACAATGCTACCTCAGAGATGGAAAATCAGCTGATGCAGTAAAACCCTTTCTACATTCACATCGACTTCCACACTCACAATAACAACTGTTTGGGAATGTACTCAAAGTCAAAGATGAGGAAAGGCCATTGGCTCCATCCCTCTAGGACCCAACTTGCCCAGCCAGCGTCCAACAGCATGTGTGGCAGAATCCATTCAGCCCCTCAACCACTGTTACCATTCTGATATATCTCCGCTGCATCCCCTCTAAGGCCAATATATCCTTCCTGAGGTTGAGTGCCCAGAACTGAACACAGTACTCCAGATGCGGTCAGACCAAGGCTCTGTACAACTGAAGGATCACTTCCTTACTCTTGTATTCCAACCCCATTGACATAAAAGGCCAACATCCCATTAGCATTTTTGATTACTTTTTGTACTAGCTTTTAGTGATTTGTGTATATGGACATCTAAATCTATATCCTCCCCCAAAGCCCCTAATCTCTCACCATTAAGATAATTTTCAGATCCAAAGTGGATGACTTTGCATTTCCTCACAGTGAACTCCACCTGCCACAGTTTGTTCCGCTCACTGAGTCTGTCTATGTCCCTCCATTACTTTCCCCTTTAGATTATTCTCAATGCTGATCAATAACCTTTTGAGTAAAAAAAACATTCTTCCAAAGATATGTTTTAAATTTACTTCTCAATAATCTGAATTTATCTCTTATTTTACAGGCCTGACTGATCTTAAAGTAATTTTCTGGGTTCACGTTATTTTTCCCATTTAACAGTTTATAATCCTCAACGGAGGCCTCCCCTTAATCTCCTAATTCCTAGTTGCTGGATTAGAATAAGAGAAACTTTCCTCTGGTGAGGGAAGTCCAGAATAAGGGGGCATAACCCTAAAATTAGAGCGAGGCTGTTCAGGGGGTGATGTCAGGAAGCACTTCCTTCACACAAAGGGTAGGGGAAATCTGGAACTCCCTCCCCCAAAAAGCTGCCGAGGCTACGTCAATTGAGATTGATAGGTTTTTGTTAGGTAAGGGTTACGGAACCAAGACGGGTAAATGGAGTTGAGGTACAGATCAGCCATGATCTAATTGAATGGCGGAATAGGCTCGAGGGATTGAATGGCCGCCTCCTGTTCCTATATTCGTTCTCTCTGGACTGCTCAGCTGGGATTTCACCGTTCTGAAACAGGGGCGAGCAGGAGCAGAGTATAGGTCAAGGGGGTCGGCTCCCCATGTATCTGCCCAATGTCACATGTACCTCATCTCCTATAGCCACGGCCCAGATGACTTGTAGGCCGTGATTCTTACCAACGGATCCATCACAGACCCAATCCACGTCCGGACCGGGGTCAAGCTGCGACATCGCCCCAACCCTCTTCTCAATCTTACTCGCTGCCATACTTCACCTCACAGTCAACAAGCTCTCCACTGGAGTGGAACTAAACTACAGAACCAGAGGGAACGTGTTCAACCTTCGCCATCTCCAGGCCAGGACCAAGACCACCCCAACCTCTGTCGTCGAGCTATAGTACGCGGATGACGCCTGCGTCTGCGCACATACAGAGGCTGAACTCCAGGACATAGTCGATGTATTTACTGAGGTGTACGAAAGCTTTCAAAAAGCTTTTGACAAGGTCCCACACAAGAGATTAGTGTGCAAAATTAAAGCACGTGGTATTGGGGGTTATGTATTGACATGGATAGAGAACTGGTTAGTAGACGAGAAGCAAACAGTAGGAATAAACGGATCCTTTTCAGAATGGCAGGCAGTGACTAGTTGGGTACCGCAAGATTCAGTGCTGGGACCCCAGCTATTTACAATATACATTAATGATTTAGACGAAGGAATTGAATGTAATATCTCCAAGTTTGCAGATGACACTAAGCTGGGTGGCAGTGTGAGCTGTGAGGAGGATGCTAAGAGGCTGCAGAGTGACTTGGACAAGTTAGGTGAGTGGGCAAATGCATGGCAGATGCAGTATAATGTAGATAAATGTGATGTTATCCACTTTGGTGGCAAAAAGAGGAACGCAGAATATTATCTGAATGGTGACAGATTAGAAAAAAAAAGGTGCAACGAGACCTGGGTGTCATGGTACATCAGTCATTGAAAGTTGGCATGCAGGTACAGCAGGCGGTGAAGGTGGCAAATGGCATGTTGGCCTTCATAGCGAGAGGATTTGAGTATAGGAGCAGGGAGGTCGTTCTGCAGTTGTACAGGGCCTTGGTGAGGCCACACCTTGAATATTGTGTACAGTTTTGGTCTCCTAATCTGAGGAAGGACATTCTTGCTATTGAGGGAGTGCAGCAAAGGTTCACCAGACTGATTCCCGGGAGGACTAGCAGGACTGACATATGAAGAAAGACTGGATCGACTAGGCTTATATTCATTGGAATTTAGAAGAATGAAAGAGGATCTCATAGAAACATATAAAATTTTGACAGGATTGGACAGGTTAGACGCAGGAAGAATGTTCCCAATGTTGGGGAAGTCCAGAACCAGGGGTCACAATCTAAGGATAAGGGGTAAGCCATTTAGGACCGAGATGAGGAGAAACTTCTTCACTCAGAGAATCGTGAACCTGTGGAATTCTCTACCACAGAAAGTTGTTGAGGCCAGTTCGTTAGATATATTCAAAAAGGAGTTAGATGTGACCCTTACTGCTAAAGAGATCAAGGGGTATGGAGAGAAAGCAAGAATGGGATACTGAAGTTGCATGATCAGCCATGATCATATTGAATGGTGGTGCAGGCTCGAAGGGCCGAATGGCCTATTCCTGCAACTATTTTCTATGTTTCTATTTAAAGCATGGGCCTTACGCTAAACATCAGTAAGACAAAGGTCCTCCACCAGCCTGTCCTCGCCACACAGCACTGCCCCCCAATCATCAAAATCCACGGCGCGGCCCTGGACAACGTGGACCACTTCCCTTATCTCAGGAGCCTCTTATCAACAAGAGCAGGCATTGGCGACGAGATCCAACACCGCCTCCAGTGTGCTAGTGCAGCCTTCGGCCGCCTGAGGAAAAGAGTGTTTGAAGACTAGGCCCTCAAAACTGCCACCAAGCTCATGGTCTACAGGGCTGTAGTAATACCCGTCCTCCTGTATGGCTCATAAACATGGACCATGTACAGTAGATGCCTCAAGTCGCTGGAGAAATACCACCAACGATGTCTCTGCAAGATCCGACAAATCCCCTGGGAGGACAGACACACCAACGTTAGCGTCTCGACCAGTCCAACATCTCCAGCATTGAAGCCCTGACCACACTTGATCAGCTCCGCTGGGCAGGCCACATAGTTTGCATGTCAGACACGAGACTCCCAAAGCAAGCACTCCTTCACAGCAAACGAGCCAAAGGTGGGCAGCAGAAACGTTACAAGGACAGCCTCAAAGGCTCACTGATAAAGTGCAACATCCCCACTGACACCTGGGAGTCCCTGGCCAAAGACCGCCCTAAGTGGAGGAAGTGCATCCGGGAGGGCGCTAAGCACCTCGAGTCTCGTCGCTGAGAGCGTGCAGAAATCAAGCGCAGGCAGCAGAAAGAGCGTGCGGCAAACCAGTCCCACCCACCCCTTCCCTCAATGACTATCTGTCCCACCTGTGACAGAGTCTGTGGCTCTCGTATTGGACTGTACAGCCACCTAAGAACTCATGTTAAGAGTGGAAGCAAGTCTTCCTCGATTCCGAGGGACTGCCTATGATGATGATGATGATGATATCCGCCCAATGTCACGTGTACTTGATCTCCTAAAGTTAGGGCCCAACAGCTTCCCAAAAATGGGTGTACTTCTCGTCATTTGCACCAGCCTGTCGGTTTGATGCCGTTACCCCATGTCAGGCCTCCAAAGTCTGGCACAGTCAAACTGCCCCCACTCCATGAGAGAGGTCGAGAAATCTGTCTAACAAATGTTTTAACAAACAGGAAGCCAGAAAATCGGCCACAGTCAGGGACTTTGTGGCGACAGGAACATAGGAACAGGAGTAGGCCTTTCAGCCCCTCGAACCTGTTCCACCATTCAATGAGTTCATGGCTGATCTGCATCTTAACTCCATTTGGTATGTAAAATTTGTGTCAGTACTGTAGTTTGACTCACTTCATTTATGGTTTAAGCACTCATTTCCCAATCCCCATTCCCCTTTCCCCATTAAGCCCCTTTCCCCATTAAGTCCCATTCACCCATCACCCCTGTGCTCGCTGACCTACATTGGCTCCTTGATTTTAAAATTCTCATTCTTATGTTCAATTCCCTCCCTGGCCTTATCCCTCCCTATCTCTGTAACCTCCTCCAGCCCCACAACCCTCCGAGATCTCTGCGCTCCACCAATTCTGACCTCTTGGACATCCCGATTTTCATCGCTTCACCATTGGCAGCCATGCCTTCACCTGCCTAGGCCTTACGCTCTGGAATTCCCCCTCTACCTCTGTTTCCTCCTTTAAGATGATCCCTGAAACCTACCTTACCTGTAGTAATATCTCCTCCTTTGGTTCAGTGTCAGCTTTTGTTTGATAACCACTCCTGTGAAGCACCTTGGGATGTTTTACCACATTAAAGGCGCTATATAAATGCAAGTTGTTATTGTTGTTTGCAATTTGGCCATTTTCAAGTCTTGAATAACTCTAGGCATCATTCTTACAGGCCTCCTGCCCTGGGTTAAACTGATTGACAACTTTGATGCAAAGTACACCTACATCACGAATGAAGGGTCTCTGTTCTGGTTTAGAACTAACCTTGACGCCCCTCGCTACAGAGTCCTCAACATCGACCTGGAGCAGCCAGCTCCTTCGCAATGGAAGCACCTCATTCCCCAGCACCAGAAAGATGTCTTGGGTAAGACGGGACACTTGCCTCTTTGGGGCAGTGTACATTGGTTGAAGATTTGTAACAAGAATGTCTTATCAAACCTCGCTCCTCCACATTTCAGATTGGGCAACCTGTGTCAATTATAAGTACCTGGTCCTGAATTACTTAAAGGATGTGAAGGACATCCTCCAGCTGTACGATCTCACCACCGGAACCTTTCTCAAGGACCTCCCGTTGGACGTTGGCAGCATCGCTGGATACAGCGGGCGGAAGAAAAACACAGAAATCTTCTACAGCTTCACCTCCTACCTGACACCAGGTATGATTCACAGAGAGGCTTATTGTAGACAGATACACAAATCACTAAAAGTAGTGCCATAGGTTACTAAGGCCATTAAAAAAGCAAACCAAGCACTGGGGTTCATTTCTAGAGGGATAGAATTGAAAAGCAGAGAAGTTATGTTAAACTTGCATAGACCCTTGGTTAGACCACACTTGGACTACGGTGAACAGTTCTGGTCGCCATATTATAGAAAGGATATAAAGGTACTGAAGAGGGTACGGAGAAGATTTACAAGGATGATACCAGAAATACAAGGGTATACATATCAGGAAAGGATGAACAGACTGGGTCTATTTTCTCTTGGAAAAAAAGAAGGCTGAGGGGTGACCTAACAGGGCTCTTTAAAATTATGAAAGGTTTTGATAGTGGGTACAGAAAGAATGTTTACATTTGTGGGGAAGAGCATAACTAAAGGCCATCAATATAAGTTAGTCATCAAGAAATCCAATAGGGAATTCAGAAGAAACTTCTTTACCCAAAGAATGCTGAGAATGTGGAACTCGCATTGGCGAAAGTACACAAAAATTTACTAGGATACCAGAACTGAGAGGTAACGACTATCGGGAAAGATTGAACATGCTGGTGCTCTTTTCTCTGGAAAATAGAAGACTGAGGGGTGACTTGAAAGAGGTGTTTAAGCTTCTGAAAGGGTTTGGTCGGGTAGACATAGAGAAGATGTTTCCACATGTCAGGGAGACCAAAACTAGGGGCCAAAAATATAAGATAATATACTAATAAATTCAGGAGTACTGTGAATGTAGAACTCGCTACCACAGGGAGTAGTTGAGGCAAATAGCATAGATACATTTAAGGAGAAGCTCGATAAACACAGGAAGGAGAAAGGAATAGAGTGGGATGAAGTAGGGGGGGGGAGGAGGCTTGTGTGGAGCACCGGCATAGACCAGCTGGGCCAAATGGCCAGTTTGTGTTCTGTACATTCGTTGCAATTCTACGAAGGGCAGATGATTTTGTGAGCTGGTGGAACTGTGCAAGTGTGAGGTTAAAGCAAACTCAATTAGTCAAGGGTGTGTGAAGTAAGTTGTAAGGTTGGGCAGATGCTCAGGGATGTTGCTTGACCTGTCTTCTGGGGGAAACCTTGTCGGACTTTGGGTAGAGTCTACGACGGAGCAGATTTCACACGGATGGAATGAGCTTGGTGAGCCGGCAGTGGTGCAAAGAATTGAGCTAACTTGGAGGGGCCCCTGCCCACCGATCCTGCCCTCAACCCCGCTCTAGTTTCAGCCACATCTGCTCTCCCCGCCCCCCACCGATCAGGCCAACTGGCTTCGGGCAAACATCCCTGGCGCCTGCAACTTAAAATTGCAGTTAGCGGGTTCGGGCCAGATCAGCCCCCCGCACCATTTTAATGGCCCCAAATTAAAATCCCACCTCCCCAATGAGTTTCCCAATTTCAGGCATCTTGGGCTGGATTTTGAGTCTTCCGCCCGGGAGGCAATCGAGCAGACGCTCCCCGAAAATCACGGGGGAAGAGTAACCAACACGCACCGTCTCCTCATCACTGTGGCCACGGCGATCTTCCCTCGAGCCGACAGCTGAGAGGCCGGAGCACCCCTCTGGGACAGACAGTCAGCCCATTTAAAAGACAAATCAGGGTCCTCTAACGTACATAAGACACCAGTTGCTATTTTAGCAGAGTAAAAAAACTTGCATTTCTACATCGCCTTTCACAAACTCGGGACGTCCCAAAGCACTTTACTGCCAATAAAATCCTTATGCAGTGTAGTCACTGTTGTAATGTAGGAAATGTGGCAGCCAATTTGCGCACAGCAAGCTCCCACAAACATCAGTGAGATAAATGAACAGATGATCTGTTTTAGTGATGTTGGTTGAAGGATAAATATTGGCCAGGACACCAGGAGAACTCCTCTGCTCTTCTTCGAATAGTGTCGCTGGATCTTTTACTGCCACCTGACAGGACAGACAGGGCCTCGGTTTAGCACCTCATCTGAATGGTGGTACCTCCAACAGTGCAGCACTCCCTCAGTACTGCACTGGAGTGTCAGTCGAGACTTTGCGCTCAAGTTTCTGGATTGGGACTCGAACCCACGACCTTCTGTCTCAGAGGCAAGAGTGCTGCCCACTGAGCCACTAGCCAAAAGGTAAGTCTGCGCTTATCTCTGTCGGGTTGGGAGGAGCAGGAGTTCCAGTAATGCCCACATCCTGAGAATGAATAATAATAAAACAAAAAAGAAATCGGTGATTGAGCATATCGTGAAATGAAGGCCAGGAAAACAGTTCACACTTGATTTTTGCATTCTCTGCCAGGAATCATCTACCACTGCGACCTGACCGAAGAGATTCTGGAGCCCAAGATTTTCAGGGAGGTGGCGATCAAAGAATTCAACTTCTCCGAATATCAGACAGCTCAGGTGAGACACTAATGTATGGAGATCAAGAGAAAGAACACAGGTCCCGGGAGCCTGATATAAGGGAAAAGGCTATACGTGCAAAGCAGGTCCGTCAGTATTGGGTGGGCTAAGGTACAAACTGATGGAGAGTCCCAGCTGAAAAGGCTGTTTCTCTTTCAAATGGTCACTGACTGCTGAGAATTTCCAGCTTTTTTACAAATATTGATAGGATCCAAAAGTTTGAATTGAATTTATTCACCTACGTGTTTTGACCAGTGAGCTCAGGGTCCCTGACCTCTGTAGGGAGTCCTTCGCTTCTTTACTTCATAAATACAAGTTCAGACGGAAGAAAGGACTTGCAATTTCCATAGCGCTGTTCACAACCTCAGGGCATCCCAAAGCGCTTGACAGCCCATGAAGTATTTCTTGAAGTGTACTCATTGTTGTGACTACACTTCAAATATTAGGAAAGCAAATGGTGTGTTAGTTTTTGTTACAAAGGGATTAGAGTATAAGAGTGAAGAAATCTTAATACAGGGTATTGGTGAGGCCACACCTGGAGTATTGTATATAGTCTTGGTCTCCTTACCTAAGGAAAGATATACTTGCCTTAGAGGGAATGTAACAAAGTTTCACTAGACTAGTTCCTGGGATGAGGGGATTGTCCTATGAGGAGAGATGGAGTAGACTAGGCCTATATATTCCCTAGTGTTTAGAAGAAGGAGGTGATCTAATTGAAACATATAGGGGTCGCAATTTGGTTTCTAGCAGCCCTGTTGCTGCCGGAGAGAGCCGGCTAATGAGCAGCTAATACTTACCGTGGGCGGCGACTGGGTTCCTCGGCTCATGATAAATGTAGTTGGGCGGTGGGGGTGATGCCAAGATGTACCACTGCGCACTCTACCGCCACCCACGTGGTGACATCATCGAGCATGCAAAGCCCCCTTGCCGCCACGGCTGTGAAATTAGGTGAGTACGGTGGCTTTACCGGCAGGTGTCCGTACAGCCTGGGAAAGGTGGCGGGGCATCGGGGATCCCAGGGTGGCAGCGTCCAGGGACCAAGGTAAGTGGTTCTGTTTATTTTTTTCAGCATTTATGTATTAATGGGACCAGTAGGGAAGTGTGGGTGCGGGTGAGGGAAATTGTCAGAAACTTTTTTTTCCACTTTTTTTCATCTCGCATACCGGCAGCCTACCATCGGGAAATTCGGTCGGCCTCCTGAGATGCCGCTCCATTGGCACCCGAGGGTGAGTGTGCATCCCCACTTTTAGCGCTGCTGTCTCACCTTTGGGGGGGGCAAAACTGAATTTTGCAGTTTGAGGCGGCATCTGCCGCTTGGCGTTAAAATCAGCACTCAGCCTCAAAAACGGCGGAACCGAATTTCGACCCCATAAAATTCTTAAGGAGCTTGACAGGGTTAATGCTGAGAGAATGTTTCCCCTGGCTGGGGAATCTAAAACACAGGGTCACAGTCTCAGAATAAGGGGTCGGCCATTTAGGATTGAGATGAGGAGAAATTTCTTCACTCAAAGGGTTGTGGATCTTTGGAATCTTTTGGGAACTAAGGAACTTAAAGGATATGTGGATAGAGCAGAAAGGTGGAGTTGAGGTAGAAGATCAGCCAGGATTTTGTTGAATGGCAGAACAGGCTTGAAGGGCCAAATGGCCTACTCCACCAATATTTCTTATGTTCTTCTGTTGTAATTAGGAAATGGGGCAGCTAATTTACGCACAGCAAAGTCCCGCAAACAGCAATGAGATAAATGACTAGATAATCTGTTTTAGTGATGTTGGTTGAGGGATAAATATTGGCCCCAGGGCACTGGGGAGAACTCCCCTTCAGAGATTAGTACCTGTTACTGAACTCAGTATTCTTCGAATATATAGAAAGAGAAACGAAAGCCACTGGGCAGACCCAGAGCTGGAGAATTCTCTCGTGCATACGGATAGCCAGGGCATTCAACTGCACCTGAGCAACTGAAAACTGGCTTCAATTCAGAGAAATACTTCCAGCTCATCCCTCAAGTGGCTTAATTATTCATTCATATTCTGCCGAGCTATACAGACCAGAATGCTCCAGGTTTTCTGCATGATGCTTGTTGGGCTAGCAGATTTCAGTCATGGCTCTACAATTGGTCTCAGTGCCCCAGGTCAGGAAGGGGAGGAAGCGGCCAGGATCCTTCTTCCATTGACCTCCTCTCCCTGAGGAAGAATGAGCTGAGTTAAGCCAGGCTCAAACTCAGCTGGCATTCCCCAACTGTTGAATAACCTGTCATCACCCATTGGAGGTGATTTTGGTGAGAGTGTAAAACAAGCGATATCGGATAGGCCTCCTGTCACACATCTCTCTCCATTTTCCTTTCCATTCAAGTGGGTTTGCACCGGAAGCAGCGAGTGTCCCAACTCGCACCAAGTTCCGCTCACCCATCACCCCTGTGCTCGCTGACCTACATTGGCTCCCTGTTAAGCAACGCCTCAATTTCAAAATTCTTATCCTTGTTTACAAATCCCTCCATGGCCTCGCCCCTCCCTATCTCTGTAATCTCCTCCAGCCTCACAACACCACAAGATTTCTGCACTTTTGAGCATCCCTGATTATAACTGCTCAACCATTGGTGGCTGTGCCTTCTGCTGCCTGGACCCCAAGCTCTGGAACTCCCTCCCTAAACCTCTCTTTCCTCCTTTAAGACGCTCCTTCAAACCTACCTCTTTGACCAAGCTTTTGGTCATCTGCGGTAATTTCTTCTTAAGTGGCTCTGTGTCAAGTTTATTTGTTTTGTCTTGTAACACTGCTGTGAAGCACCTTGGGACGTTTTACTACGTTAAAAGCGCTATATAAATAAAAGTTGTTGTTGTTGAAAGATAGTCAAAGACTGGCAGACATTTTGCCACCGGTTAAACTATAGCCCACCAAGGAATTAGAACCTTCAGGAGAAGAGGGGCAAGACTGAGAGAGTCAAAGTTATTGGCAATGGGTTACACATGGCCATTGACCTAGTTAGGTATTCGCTGATTGGTTTGTTTTAATTGCCCGCTACATCACTGATGTCACACTTTTTGTCTCATAGGTTTTTTACCCTACTAAAGATGGGACTAAGATCCCAATGTTTATTGTCCACAAGAAAGGGATCAAACGAGACGGTTCCCACCCAGTATTCCTACATGGCTATGGAGGATTCAACAATTCGCTAACTCCATATTACGAGTAAGTTACAGATGGTACTGAGCTCTTTACAGCTAAACCTAGTGTAGAAACACCTTACGGGGCCTTTTCCACTCATGGCCCCATGCGCACGCAGCAGGTACTTTATTGTGCTGTCCCTTTAAAGGACAGTGAGAAATAATTTGGATCCACAATAAAATGTTATATTGTTCCTGGGTATCTAGGATTCTAAATCAGCGATATTAATTTTTACATTCAAGAGATTAGGAAACAGATTTTCTATTCTTGGCCTTGGAGGGGGTGCAGTGCAGATTCACCAGGGGTGGGGTGGGTGCAGTTAAAGGGTTGAATTATGAAGACAGGTTGCATAAACTTGGCATGTATTCCCTTGGCTTTAGAAGTTTGAGGCAGCACTAATCCAGGTATTTAAGATGATTAAAGGAGTTGATAGGGTAGACAGATACTATTTCCTCGGGAGAGTTCAGAACAAGGGGACATAACCTTAAAATTAGAGCTAGGCCGTTCAGGAGTGAAATCAGGTTGCAATTTTTCACACAAAGTTTAGTAGAAATCTGGAACTCTCACCACCAAAAGGCTGAGGATGCTGGAGGTCAATTCGAGCTTTCAAGACAGAAATTGATAGATTTTTGTTGGGTAAGGGTATCAAGGGCTATGGAACAAAGGCGGAAAAATGGAGTTCAGATACAGATCAGCCACAATCTAATTGAATCATGAAGAGACTCAAGGGGCTGAATGGCCTCCTCCTGTTCCTATGATTCTGTGCCTGGGTGTATTGAGCTGATTGTCCACAGGGACTAGAGGGAAACCAAGCAGGGTGACTCATACACGGGTAAGGAAGCCTGCTCAATTTATTTAAATGTGTGGAAAATCAAGCATACAACCATAGAACAACTTGCATTTATATAGCGCCTTTAATGTAGTAAAACTATCCTAAGGCGCTTATAACCATGTAATCCTTCACACTCAGTTGATATAATTCACTGTCTCAGTTGATCCAATACACCAGCCCAGTTGATCCAATACACCGTCCTAGCACATTCTTCCTCACAGAGGGGGGGGGGGGGGGGGAGTCAATGGCTAGCGAACAGGCACAAGGGATGTTCGGTTCTGGTCATTTCGGGGCGGTAATGGTGATGGGGAGGTAAGGTTTGTGCCCGATAACAGTTTGCCCCCTCAGTCAGGAAAATTCATCAGCTGGGCCCTGAGTGTGGGGCAGAGCGCTAAGGGAGGCATTACAAACCTCTTTTAGGGCGCAAGGCTGGCTGAGCAACCGAAAATCCGTTGCGAAAGAGCCGGCCTCGGAGCACCCTAAGAGAGGCTTCTAGGAGTGGCAAAAAAAATCGCACCTAAAAACACAACAAACATTCCCAATACCTTAAACACCCCACAATATAGCTACATCACAAAAATAAAACTAAACAAAGCAATCAAACTTACCTCATTCCCCAATTCCCATCATTCACCACTGCCAGGACAGCTCTGACCGCCTGGCTTTCAAGGTGGTCCCGCTAGGGGGTGCTATAGGGTGAGCGCACAACAAATTTCACCGCACAGTTGGAACCGGCAGCGTTGCATGCCGGCTCGCCACTCCCGGGTGGTGCTGCTCTGCAACCGGCAACAAATTTCCCGGCGGGGTGCAGGGAGCTGGCCGCCTGCCCGGAAACCATCCCTGCCGCCATTACCGCCCCTCCGGGGCGCGAACGGAGGCGGCAACATAGGAAAAACCCAGCCCTTCGACCCTGACCGACCCCTCCCCTTCCTGAGAGCCCCATTACTGCACTATTTGAAGAAGAGCAAGGGAGTTCTCCCCGGTGTCCTGGCCAATATTTATCCCTCAACCAACATCACTAAAACAGATTATCTGATCATTATCACATTGCTATTTGTGGGAGCTTGCTGTGTGCAAATTGACTGCCGCGTTCCCACATTACAACAGTTCAGTAGTATTGCATTGGCTGCGAAACGCTTTGGGACGTTCTGAAGTCGTGAAAGGTGCTATAAAAATGCAAGTGTTTTTTTTAAATCGCCCATTTAATACATCACCGCTTGCACTGATTCCAACAGAAAATGATTTCAGGCATCAGTTATGGCTATCGGCAGGGACAACACATTCAATCCAAGCGAAGTACTTCGTTTGAAATCCTAGGCTCGTGTCCAATCACCAGAGACAGTTCAGTCCCCTGTTATTGATTGTAGGATTATTATGGTTTGTTTAATCACCCTCTCCCACCTTTTTACTGCCACCTGCTGTTTCCAGCATTGCGTACCTGATTTTCGTCAGGCACCTGGGAGGGATCCTAGCTGTGGCCAATATACGAGGAGGAGGAGAGTATGGAGAGACTTGGCACCAAGGTAAGAGATTCCAGAGAAGCTGTCCTTCACCTCAGCTTCACTTCATTCACTTCATTTAACTCCAGCCAAGGGGAAACAGCCTCTCTACCCTGTCAATCCTCTTCAGAATCTTGTATGTTTCAATGAGATCACCTCTCATTCTTCTAAACTCCAGAAGGCCCAAAGTACACAATCTCTCATCATAGGACAGCCCTCTCATCCCAGGAATCAGTCTTGTGAATCTCCGTTGTACTGCCTCCAAGCAAGTATATTCTTCCTTAGATAAGTAGACCAAAACTGTGCACAGTTTTCCAGGTGTGGTCTCACCAAGGCCCTGTACATTTATAGCAAGACTTCTTTACTCTTATACTCCAACCCCTTTGCAATAAAGGACAACATGCCATTTGCCTTCCTTATTGCTTGCTGTACCTGCACGCTAGCTTTCTGTGTTTCTTGCACGAGGATACCCAAATCTCCCTGAACAACAACATTTAAAAGTTTCTCACCATTTAAAAAATATTCTGTCTTTCTATTCTTCCCACGAAAGTGAATAACTTCACATTTCCCCATATTATACTCCCATCTGCCACCTTATTGCCCACTCATTTAGTCTGTCTATATCCCTTTGCAGGCGCTTTGTGTTCTCCTCACAGCTTACTGTCCCACCTGTAACCTGGTTTGTTTTTCATTCTCTGCAGCTGGGATTCTGGGTAACAAGCAGAACTGTTTTGATGATTTCCAGTGTGCAGCTCAGTACCTGATCCAGGAGGGATTCACCTGCCAAGAGAAACTCACCATCAACGGAGGCTCCAATGGGGGACTGCTCGTCGGTAGGGAGTCCCAGTCAGACAATGATTGAGTAAAACAAGTCTGAGAGCGGTGTTGAGGATATTTAGGATACATGTGTCACTCATACATTGCACTAGGAAAGCCCAGAATTGAACAAACTGTCTTTGAGCTGAGCCATTTGGTCCATGAAAGGATCAGGTACAAATCCTATACTGCACAGAACTAGGAACTAGGTGATCTCAGGAGGCCATGGCACATACAGCTGTCAGCTTTAGCTGCCCTGGGTTAGCAAGGCGGGGGGGCGGTAGGCACGGTGGAGTGGGGAGCAGGAAAGCAGTTACTGATTGCTATCTACTGACTCTTACTGGAAAGTGTGTTTGTAAGGATTCCTGTGAGAGCATCATTGGAGTTGGTCGTAACACTCCAATTGCGCACAGCAAGGTCCCACAAACAGCGATGAGATAAATAAGCAGTTAATCTGGGTTTTTTTATTAATGTTGGTCGAGGGATAAATATTGGCCTAGGACATCGGGGAGAACGCTCCTGCTCTTCCTCAAAATAGTGCCACGGGATCTTTTACACCCACCTGGGAGGCATGGCCTTGGTTTACGTCTCATCTGAAAGATGGCAACTCCGACAATGCAGCACTGAGGGTGTCAGCCTAGATTTTGTGCTCCAGTCTCTGAAGTGGGACTTGAATCCACAACCTTCTGACACAGAGTGCTGCGCTGGATTGCCAGATCGGTAGATTTAAGTCTGAGGCTATCACGTTGATTTTGTACGGTTGAAGTCTTGGATACATTGCAGAGATAAGGCACTAGATTAATCTCTAACGTCATTGGACTCAGTTATAGGGAAAGGTGAGAAAAATTCTTCAGAATAGGGGATCTTATAGAGGTGTGTAGAGGACCAAATGGATTAGAAAGTGTTAATCCCAAGTTAAGGACAAGGGGGACATAGTTACAAACAGGCAAAACGCAAGTTCAAAACTCGAAGCAGTTCGCACAAAGTGTGATTATAGAAACATAGAAATTTCCAGTGCCGAAGGAGGCCATTTCAGCCCATCGTGTCCGCGCTGGCTGACAAAGAGCCGCATGGCCCTCGGTCAGCAGCCCTGAATGTTACATATAAACCTATGATCAATGAACAATGGCGTAAAGGTAAAGAGCACCCAGCCCAACCAGTCCAGACCCCACACACAACTGCAACACCCCTTGCACTGAAACATTCTACACTCCACCCCAACTGGAGCCATGAGATCTCCTGGGAGAGGCAAAAACCAGATAAAAACCCAGGCCAATTGGGGAAAAAAATCTGGGAAAATTCCTCTCCGGCCCATCCTGATGATCGAAACAAGCCCAGGAGATCACCCTGGCCGTATTCGATTCCCTGCAGTACTTACCATCATATTTGCGCCAGCCAACAAGAGGTTATCCAGTCTAATCCCAATTACCAGCTCTAGGTCGGTAGCCCTGCTGGTTACGGCACTTTAAGTGCCCATCCAACCAGCTTTTAAATGTGGTGAGGGTTTCTGCATCCAGCACCCTTCCAGGCAGTGAGTTCCAGACCCCCACAACTCTCTGCGTGAAGAAGCCCCCACCTCAAATCCCCTCTGAACCTTCCACCAACCACCTTAAAACTATACCCCCTCATAATAGACCCCTCCACCAATGGAAATAATGCTATCCATTATATCCAGGCCCCTCAACATTTTGTACACCTCAATGAGGTATCCTCCAACCTCCTCTGTTCCAATGAGAACAAACCCAGCCTATCCAATCTGTCCTCATAGCTAAGATTCTCTATTCCAGGCAGCATCCTCGTAAATCTCCTCTGCACCCTCTCTAGTGCAATCACATCTTTCCTATAATACAGCGACCAGAACTGCACGCAGTAGTCCAGCTGTGGCTTAACCAGAGTATTATACAATTTAAGCATAACCTCCCTGATCTTGTCTTCTATGCTTCGGCCAATAAAGGCAAGCATTCCGTATGTCTTCTTAACCACCTTATCCATCTGGCCTGCTATTTTCAGGGATCTGTGGACAAGCACTCCAAGGTCCCTTTGTTCATCTACACTACCGCTTAATGTGTATATCCTTTCCTTATTAGCCCTCCCAAAGTACATAACCTCACACTTCTCCGAATTAAATTCCATTTGTCACTGCTTTGCCCAGTTGACCAGTAGATTTTTATCCTCCTGCAGTGCATGACTTTCCTCTTCATTATCAACCATACAATCAATTTTAGTGTCATCTGCAAACTTCTTAATCATACTCCCTATATTAAAATCTAAATCATTGATATATAACACAAAAAGCAAGGGACCCAGTACTGAGCCCTGCGGAACCCCACTGGAAACATCCTTCCAATCACAAAAACATCCATCGACCATTACCCTTTGCTTCCTACCTCTAAGCCAATTTTGGATCCAACTCACCACCTTGCCCTGGATCCCATGGGCTTTAACCTGCGTGACTAGTGTACCATGTGGGACCTTATCAAAAGCTTTGCTAAAGTCCATTGTATGCACTACCCTCATCGACCCTCTTGGTTACCTCCTCAAAAAATTCAATCAGGTTAGTCAAACACGATCGTCATTAACAAATCCATGTTGACTGTCCCTAATTAATCCTTGCCATTCCAACTGTAGATTTATCCTGTCTTTCAGGATTTTTTCCAATAATTTTCCCACCACTGAGGTAAGGCTGACAGGCCTGTAATTACACGGCCTATCCCTTTCTCCTTTCTTAAATAAGGGTACCACGTTAGCAGTCCTCCGGCACCATGCCCAAATCCAAAGAGGACTGGAATAGTCTTGGGTCGGGAGTGGATACAAAAGTCTGGAGTCATTTGAGAGGCAGTTAGGAGCTGCGATGGGTGGGCAGTAGATTTCTGTGGATAGAAGGCTAGCGGGGTGGAATGGCCTCCCTCACCTTGTCTCGGTGATATATTAGCATTTTATGATTGCAGTATCTCTCTTGCAGGTGCGTGTGTGAACCAGCGACCCGACCTGTTCGGCTGTGCCGTTGCTGAAGTCGGCGTGATGGATATGCTCAAGTTTCACAAGTTTACCATCGGCCATGCTTGGACCACCGACTACGGCTGCTCCGATACGAAGGAGCAGTTCGACTGGCTCATCAAGTGAGTGAGCTCTGGAAGGGACTTGTGTCACATCCCTGGTATCTCATGTTATGGAGCTGGTTGCACTGACGTATTTAATAAACATGTGCTATCCGCTGCAGGGAACTGCCTTCACATCCACTAACATTGAGCCTCTCAGTTGAATTTCAGAGAAGTATAATTCTACAGGCACTGACTCTCACTGGGGTACAGTTCCCCATGCACTGACTCTCACTGGGGTACAGTTCCCCATGCACTGACTCTCACTGGGGTACAGTTCCCCATGCACTGACTCTCACTGGGGTACAGTTTCCCATGCACTGACTCTCACTGGGGTACAGTTCCCCATGCACTGACTCTCACTGGGGTACAGTTCCCCATGCACTGACTCTCACTGGGGTACAGTTCCCCATGCACTGACTCTCACTGGGGTACAGTTCCACAGACACTGACTCTCACTGGGGTACAGTTCCACAGACACTGACTCACTGGGGTACAGTTCCCCATGCACTGACTCTCACTGGGGTACAGTTCCCCATGCACTGACTCTCACTGGGGTACAGTTCCACAGACACTGACTCACTGGGATACAGTTCCACAGGCACTGACTCTCACTGGGGTACAGTTCCCCATGCACTGACTCTCACTGGGGTACAGTTCCACAGACACTGACTCACTGGGATACAGTTCCACAGACACTGACTCACTGGGATACAGTTCCACAGGCACTGACTCTCACTGGGGTACAGTTCCCCATGCACTGACTCTCACTGGGGTACAGTTCCCCATGCACTGACTCTCACTGGGGTACAGTTCCCCATGCACTGACTCTCACAGGGGTACAGTTCCACAGACACTGACTCACTGGGGTACAGTTCCCCATGCACTGACTCTCACTGGGGTACAGTTCCCCATGCACTGACTCTCACAGGGGTACAGTTCCACAGACACTGACTCACTGGGATACAGTTCCCCATGCACTGACTCTCACAGGGGTACAGTTCCACAGACACTGACTCTCACTGGGGTACAGTTTCACAGACACTGACTCTCACTGGGATACAGTTCCAAGGGCACTGACTCTCTCTGGGCACATAGAAACATAGAAAATAGTTGCAGGAGTAGGCCATTCGAGCCTGCACCACCATTCAATAAGATCATGGTGATTGTTCACCTCAGTACCCCTTTCCTGCTTTCTCTCCATACCCCTTGATCCCTTTAGCCGTAAGGGCCATATCTAACTCTCTCTTGAATATATCCAATGAACTGGCATCAACAACTCTCTGCAATAGGGAATTCCACAGGTTAACAACACTCCTCATCTCAGTCCTAAATGGCTTACCCCTTATCCTTAGACTAGATCCCCCCGGTTCTGGACTTCCCCAACATCGGGAACATTTTTCCTGCATCTAACCTGTCCAGTCCCGTCAGAATTTTATATGCTTCTATGAGATCCCCTCTCATCCTTCTAAACTCCAATGAATACACCTTCCCCAAATGCCCATTTATCATGGGTGACCCTGGAAAATGAGTTTCAAAAGACTGTTCTATCATGGAATGGATGGTCATAGCTAACCTAATCCCATCCCCCCCCCCCACTATCTGTGCGTGTGTACTTTCCAACAGGAACCCTTACTGACCAGTTTCCATCTCCCTCGCCCAATGGCACTGAGGCCAATTATAGAGCTGTTACCAAATAAAGGGGGGGGAGGTGGCAGGGGAATGGGAATCTTTTTAACAATAATGAATATGAATTACTTCTTCCCCTAGATACTCTCCGCTCCACAACATCAAGGTACCAGAGGCAGGGGTCCAGTACCCAGCCATGCTGCTGCTGACTGCTGATCATGATGACCGCGTGGTGCCCCTTCATTCTCTGAAGTACATTGCTACCATACAGCACATAGTGGGGCGCAGCCCCAGTCAGAAAAACCCTCTCCTGATCCGAATCGACACCAAATCCGGGCACGGGGCTGGAAAACCCACCACCAAGATGATCGAGGAAGAGTCGGACATCTACGCCTTCATCGCCGAAACCTTGCAGCTGGACTGGGTGCAGTGAGGGAGGTCTTACTTAGTCTGAAACGAAAATAAAGTTGACTGCTACTTTTACGAAGCAGACTGAAACACTTACTTGTTTTAGCTCATTTTCTCCCTCTTTCTGTGCTTCATCTTTTGGACTGGATTTCGATTGCCTGAGGGGTTCGGAGAGGAATTTTCCACAGAATTTTTTCCCTTATTGGCCCCGACTTTTTTGCCTCTCCCAGGAGATTACATGGCTGCGGGAGTAGGTGGAAAGTGTCTAGTCTCGATGCTCCAGCCATCACGGGAGCGGGTCAGTCTTTGATGGGCCAGCTGGTCTATTCCTGACCGCCATTCTTTTACGATCCAGTTGAGAAGGCAGGTGGGACTCTGGTATTGCTTCTGGGAGCTGCAATCTTCCAGCTGCACCACCCTCTATAGCAATAGTGAACCTCTCAGGCACCACAATCCTGCACTCTGGAATTCCATTTCCAAATCCTTTTCTCCATTCTCCCCCCACTCTGCTACCCCCCCCCCCCCACCCCCACCCCTAGCTTTGCTACCTCGCCGTCCTTCAAAAAACCTCCATGAAACTTGGCTCTTTGACCATGATTTCAATTCCCTCCTTTTAAATGATCTTTTGCTTCCTGCTCAATGTCCACTACTCACCCAGAGGGTGTGGAGCACTTTGGAAGGTTTCCTTGTGTGAAAGATGACATATAAATGTATGTTTTGGCCTCCAGTGGTTCCCACTGGTTGCTGCTCGGTTATGGGACCTTGATTTAATTAAAGCTTTAGGCTGATTCCTCATCTAAAGCACATTGTGACCCTGCCTGCCCTCTTCGGTGGACATTAAAGATCCCATGGCATTATTTGAAGAAGAGCAGAGGAGTTCCTGCTGGTATCCTGGACAACATTTATCCTTCAATCAACATCAGTAAAACATGATCTGGTCGTTTAGCTCACTGCTGTTTGTGGGATCTTGCTCTGCACAAATTTACTGCCACGTTACCTACGTTACAACAGTGACTACAATTCAAAAGTAATTAATTGGTTGTAAAGTATTTTGGGACTTCCTGAGGTCGTGAAAGATGCTATATAAATGCAAATCTTTCTTTCACTCTCTCTTGGAGCGTTCAGTCTAACACTGAGCTATATCCTCTTGTACCACTGCTGACTGTTGTAGTAATAATGCTGATTCAGAAACCTTGTAGACAGAAATCATCTTTGAGATTGTACCTGGGCAAAGAATGAAATAAACAGCCACACTGTGTAGATCGCTTCTTTTAAAAAAAAATGAATGGTGTAATTCTGAATTAAGAGTGTGGTGAAAATATGGAACAGATTGCCCCGGACACAGGAAATGGTGATAATGTCATCAGATGCAAGAGGGAACTGGATAGATATATGGCAAGAGAAAGGGGTATGAGAGGTGAATCCAAATATGGTACATTTCAATCTTTAGGACCCCTCAGCACTATTCAAAGAAGAGCAGGGGAGTTCTCCTGGTGTCCTGGTCAATAGTTATCCTTCAACCAACACAATCAACTAAAACAGACTATCTAGTCATTATCTCATTTCTGTTTGTGGGAGCTTGCTGTGCGGAACTTTGGCTGCCGCCTTTCCTACATTATAACACCGACTGCATTTCAAAAAAACAAGTATTTAATTGGCTGTAAAGCGCTTTGGGTATCCCGAGGGCATGAAAGGCGCTATATAAATGCAAGTCCTTTCTTTCACTACACCATTACTGTCACAGTGAGGATTTTAGGTTAATAAAATCCATGCTCCATATATTATAAACAAACACAGGATTTAAAAAAAAACACCAACAAGAAAATGTACACAAAACACAATCCTTTTTTAATCCAATTTTCATTTCAAGTCAAGTTATAATTCACTTCTTAAAAATGTGCTTGTTACAGTTCAGGATTGTTCCCTGGCTCTCAAAGGCCCCTCACACAGCCTTGCCGTGTCACAGTTACAACAGTGGGTCAAAACCCATTGGAGCCACAATGCTTTGGTTACTAGCAGTAAACGATGCTACATTCTCCTGTCAATTCTTCCTGTACAATCCCAATTACATCCTTTGCTTTATCCATCTATCTGTAAACAATGTCTTCAAAATGTGTTTAAAAAGTAAAGGTAAACACGATATATATAAATATCACATTTTTTAGGAGAATAAGTAACAAATTCTAGTGAGTATCTAGGTAACTATACTGATACATACAAGACAAGCACAAAAAAAAAGTGTTCACATCTGTCTTAATTCACAGGAGCAACTAGATAGAGATTTGGGGGGATACCCAAGGAAATTGCATATTCCTTTTGTGAGTTCCACTCTTTAGTCACAGTAACATATTAAACCTATTCTGAGGTAGCTCTGTATAGTTATTCAAATTGAAAAGTGTACACAATCTGTGTATACTCTTATCGCTTCACTACATAAATGGCATGAAACATTCGCTTTCTGGAGCACAGCCTGTGACTTGGAGAGACAAACGAAGTCTAAAAGAGTTCAAATGTTTCATGCCGTTCTATCAAACCTACACTAAACACGTTTCTATTTATTGCATAATATAGCAGTGTTTACATCCACACAATGTAGACAGACACATGAGGGGAGTGCAACAGTGGTCGGACCCCCAACGAGAAAAGGGATGCCTCTAGCTGTCCCAGAAACCTGCAGTGTGATCCATGGCTGTCACTAGACTGTAGACAGAATACTGACCAGCCCTGTAGCATATTGATTCCCATCTAGCTCTGCTCTCTACTCCTTTTTCTATGCCTTTGTGTGGCTAGCACTATATTCTAGGGGTTGTTGGCTGCGTCTGATAGTTATTTTGAAAATTTAAGAAAAATTTGGACCTTAGCTCTCCGATAGGCTCTTGGCTGGCTCTATATCCTATAGATCCTGAATAGCTGTATATATAATTGATCTTGGTTAGTTATATACCCTATAGGTCATGGTTAGTTCCAAATAATATACATTAGAACTAGCTCTGCAATCCTATAGATCTCAGCTACGTCAATATACTATAGATCTCGGCTAACTCACTGGGCTCAATTTTCCCCAAAGCTGTTTTTTGGCTTACTTGAAGAGTTACGCCCGCCCAAAAAAAATCATCTACATTTCCCCGTTTGAATTCTTCATTTTGGTGCTGCCTAGCCTGTCCTTTAGTTTTGGGGGGGTGGAGCCTAAGATCTGCACCAAAAAGATTGGGTTGCCACAGTAACCAGGGGCACACTGTGGGCTGAGGCTGGAAAGTGAAACATACAGCCACCTCATAGCAACCTGCACAAGCACATTACAGCAACTTATCTCCATTAAATTATTAAAGTGTAATGACAAAAGTCTATCGCCCCCTCCCCCCCGCCCCTCTCGATGCTGGTACCCGCTCCTATCCCAGGCCAAATGGCCTCCCGGTCTCGGCTCCTATCCCAGGCCAAATGGCCTCCTCCCTCCCAGTCCCGACTCCTATTTCAGGCTGAATGGCCTCCTCCCTCCTGGTACCCGCTCCTAACTATGCCCGAAAGGCTCTCCCCCACCTCTCCTCCCCACTCTCACCTCTGCTGCTGCTGCTGCTGACCGGGCCTTGGAACTGCATCTGCTGCGCTGATTTACTTACCTGAGCCGATTTTCTTAACTCAACAGAAGGTTTTTCTACAGAGGCCACATACACCGTCCTGAGAAAAATTGGAGTAAATCGGAGCTGGCCAAACTTGCTTAAATGGCCAGAATTGGCATGGGTGGCAGGTTATGAGAAAAAAAACTAACTTAACAAAATCGTAACTAACTGAGTTATGTTGGCGCACATTGATTGGGGAAACTTGGTATTTTTTAAACTTAGGCCAAAAAAACACAAATCATTGGGGAAAATTGAGCCCACTATCCTATAGATCTTGGCTAACTCTGTATCCTATAGAGCTTGTGTGTCATTCCTGTTTGACTCTCCAATCACCCGGCTGGCCTCTCAAAACAAGATTGCCCAGCTTTTATGGAAATTCTTGAATGTGCGCCCATGCTCCTTATGTGAGGCTGTCCAAATTAGGTTCACTTTGGATCCTTACAGGCATCAAACAGAGAGCACTTTCTTCCTATCAACCTGGCTCAGCTCCATTCAAACTCTCTTAATCAGGCCTCATGTTTAAATCAGCGGGAAAATACCCTAATCAGTGACCTCTTACTAGAGAGCTTGACAGGGTAGATGCTGAGAGGCCAGCCGGATGGAGAGTCCAGAACCAGGGCTCATAGTTTCAGGATAAGAGGTCGGTCATTTAGGACTGAGATGAGAAATTTCTTCACTCAGAGGATTTTGAATATTTGGAATTCTCTGTTCCTGAGGGCTGTGGATGCTCAGTTGTTGAGCATATTCAAGACTGAGATCAATAGATTTTTGGACACTAAGGGAATCAAGGCTGGAATGCGGAATTGAGGTAGACATCAGTCATGATCTTACTGAATGCGGAGCGGGCATGAGGGGCTGTATGGCCTACTCCCGCTCCTATTTCTTATGTTCTTGCCAAAGCCGTCAGACAAAGCAAATGTCAAACTAGGAGCCGCAAGATTGCAGAGAGAGAGCCTGAACATGGGTATTGGATAAAGCAGCCTACTCCAAATATACTAAGGATGAAAAGAATGGAACATCTCAAAATGGAATGGTATTGGAACTATTCTTTTTCACAATGGCTAATTACTTAACTTTGAATCCAAAAATTAAGACATTTTAAACATGAGTCAATCAGCTTGTGACACAGACTAACCTCACTTGATTTATTTTCTGGCTGCTTTTTAATCCCAGAATTAGCCTAATCTTTCCCTTAGAATTTAAAATAGTTCAGATTGCAGGAGACTGAAAGCTGTGGCATATTTTGTTTGATACAGGAGTTGGGGGGGTCGGCAGCGAGGAATCGGATCTCGCATTGTTTTGACAAATCAACCACTTAGATCAACGTTTACTCTCCATGAATCCATTGCAGGGTGTCCCTGGCTGTTGCACTCCCTCTAACACAGAACCATTCAACACAATGAGATCAACATTATTTTTAAAAACGCTCATTAATCACTTTTGAGAACTTACAGACCAGCAGACAGATTATAGAGGAATGTCTGGTCTGAAAGGCTATGAGAAAACTACCATCATACCAAAAATACCGAGAGGTAGATCCAGTTTTCACCAGAATTGTACCATTGCAGTTCGATTATACATCAAAAACACCACACTACCAAAATGAAACAGCTTCATACAGTCCCTGAGTAGAGCTTTTCATCCTGAGTTACTTGATTGCAGTTATACATTACAATATATAAAAATACAAAAACAATATATTAAAACATAGTCTGCAAGCACTGTATGAGTGCACACTGATATCAGCATACAGACTTAATCATTACTTTTTTTTAAATGCCGGTTTCAGCACAGCAAGTTCTTGCTAAGACCTGATCCAAGGGGATTTCCAGTTGTCACAGCCCTGGCTCCACTCTCTCCTGCCCTTTCTGACTTTGACCTAGATGATCTATTCCTGTGTGTCTGCAGATTTCCAGACACTCACAGTCTGGTTCTTAAAATACAGGGCTGCGCTGTTCCATGTAGATCTGTGTCTTGCAGTGTGAAGGAGTTGTTTGCTACGGTTAGCCGTGAAATACCAGCAGCTTAGCAAATGGGAGAGGTGATGCCCTGCTCTCGCCTCCCTGTCCTGTCCACTGTCTGATTGTGTACTTTTGGGAAAGGGAATAGGCTGTTTCTGGCTCCTGTACCGATTCTAAAATTATTTCCTCTGGGAAAGGTGAAAGATTTCTAAAAAAAAGCCTTTAGTAGTTGACAGAAAACTTCAATCTGATGGTCTGGCACCGCATTCTATTGGCACCGTGTTCCATTGGCACCGTGTTCCATTGGCACAGGGTTCCATTGGCACAGGGTTCCATTGGCACCGTGTTCCATTGGCACAGGATTCCATTGGCACCGTGTTCCATTGGCATTGCGTTCCATTGGCACTGCGTTCCATTGGCACAGGGTTCCATTGGCAACGTGTTCCAAAGGTGCCCATCAGGTCAACTGAATGTGAGTGTGAAACGTGTGAAAAACAGGGCTACTGTATTACATAAACAGAAAGGATTTTGCTTTCACAAGATACAAAGTGACTCGTGGCTGGTAAGGGCTTGTATCCCTTTTAGGAATGTTGATGAGCCCGCTTCTCCCTCCCCCCCACACTTTTCTTAGCAGACCCTGTGAAACTGGGAATTGTTCTGGTCAGGTATTGGCTCGGTATGGTGATGTTGCATACCTGCTGCAATGTGACAGTGGTCGCTGAGCCGCACACAGAACGTTAAGTAATCTGTAACTGGTCCATAACCGTAATACTCCCAATAGGCTTTAGCATCAGAGCACGTGTGACAATGAGGCCAGGACAGCTGGTCTGGACTGTTGATTGACAGATTGACAGGTTCCCCCCTCAATTCCACAGCATGAAGTGTATGTGTAACTGAGGAATTGAAAATCAACTGTTTCATATGATTATTGAGAAACAGAAACCACTCCATTGGCAAAGAAATTGGGCCGGTGTTGAGTAAAGTTGGTCTTCATCCCCCACCTCAGTGGGACCAGTGTGCAGCCCCAGTGAGAGGGCACTCACTGGGTAAGGGGGCACATACTGGGTGAGGGGGGCTCACTGGGTGAAGGGAGCACACTGGGTGAGGGGCATGCACTGATTGAGGGGGCACTTACTGGGTGAGGGGGGCTCACTGGGTGAAGGGAGCACATTGGGTGAAGGGAGCACTCACTGGGTGAGGGGGGCTCAGTGGGTAGGTGCACTCGCTGGATGAGGGGGCATACATTGGGTGAGGGGGCACTCACTGGGTGAAGGTGGCACACTGGGTGAAGGGCATACGCTGGGTGAGGGGGCACTCACTGGGTGAAGGGGCACACTGGGTGAGGGGCATACACTGGGTGAGGGGGCACTCACTGGGTGAAGGGAGCACACTGGGCAAGGGGGGCTCACTGGGCGAAGGGGGCACATTGGGTAAGGGGGCACAGACTGGGTGAGGAGGGCTCAGTGGGTAGGTGCACTCGCTGGGTGAGGGGGCATACACTAGGTGAGGGGGCACTCACTGAGTGAAGGGGGCACACTGGGTGAGGGGGGCACACACTGGGTGAGGGGGGCACACACTGGGTGAAGGGAGCACTCACTGGGTGAGGGGGGCTCACTGGGTGAGGGGGGCGCTCGCTTGGTCTGGATACAATTTATCAAGTGGACAGAAAGAGAGGGAGGGAGTCAGTCACAACGGGAGATTCTCCAGAGGTAATGGCTGGGTACACGTTGGTGCATTCTTGCATCCAATGTAGATCTATGTTCAACTCTCCCAGCAACACCCGCCCTTACACAAACACACACAAAAACTCAAGAATTGCAGAATATCACTGGCAGATTGTAAACAAGAGTTTCAATTATAATACCGCACTCAAGGGCAGGTGTCAAGAGAGCACTATAGGGGATTTCAGAATGAGTGGATGGACCTGTTGGTCCTGACCCTGCTCCCCTGTCAGAGTTGAAACTACAACTTGTCGTAGAGTGATAGAAGGAGTCCTTGAGACATGACTGGCTTTAAGACCACTAGTGGAAGTCAATATCACAGCCATTAGCCTGTAAACACCACCTGGTTTGCCAAAATAACAAAATACCTTTACATGTATAGTGGGCTCGGGACAACTCAATCTCTCTTCCAACTGCACTTTGGTAAAAATCCCGCAAACATTTAATTACAAAAGAAAGCTGATAGGTCTGTGCAGCAGAGCAGGTCACCAGTCGTCTTGGTTAATTCTTGCCACTGAACCAAAACCTAGCTCTGTCAAGCCTGTGTGATGGCTGGTGTGCAACAGCCACCGCACGTTAAAAAAATCCACGCACAGGCATCTTCCATCCCTCGGGATGCAGTTCAGGACCTGGAATAATAGGTCCTTCATTGAAACACCTGTGAACTCATCCATTTTGGCGTGGAAGCAAGTCATCCTCGTTTCGAGGGACTGCCTATGATGATGCTGTCCAGTTGTTGGCCCCTCACTGCTGTCCAGCTGGAAGCTGAGTCACTCCGCTTTAAAGACATTTTCAAATCTGATCAGTACTTGGTATTTCTTGAAATCCCTGAGATCAAAATTTCCTCAGCTAAAGGTACAATTTGGGTAAAAGAGAGGCAGCCGGAAACTCATTAATATGTATATGTTTATATGTATAGTGGGCTCGGGACAACTCAATCTCTCTTCCAACTGCACTTTGGTAATAATCCCGTAAACATTTAATTGCAAATAAAATCTGATTGGACTCAATCCAATATTCAGAAAGTAGCTTTAAATTCCCCATCCGATGCTATCCCGCAAAAACCAATAGCAACGCTTAAGAATGTCTTTTAGATTTGGTTGAAAGTCGGCAAATGGAATCTGAATGACAAGAGGGGCCTCGCAATGTTTAGAAATTGGGAACGTTGAATATCAGGAGTGGTGTGGTGTGACAACTGCAGAGGGCCCATCACGGCTCAGATAGTGAATACACGACACAGTGTGGTACTGAGTCAGAGACCAGCTACATTACTGGCCCGCTCCCCAATCTGCGCTGAGCTACACTGGAGCCCTGAGAATTCTACCAGTTTCCTAGTATTGGGCAGAATCTCCAAGGCCAATAATGGCAAGAGGTGGAGCCTGGAATCGAGGGGGGGGGGGAGGATTCTCCCTAGGCTGGGACTTCCTGTGTCGGGTAAGACTGGAGCCTGGAACATCGTGAGACATGAGCATTACAGCCTCCAAAAGAGTACAAATGGGGCCCAACGGGGAGTGGGAGGTGGGGGCAGAAGGTCCAATCAGGAAAGTGGATTCCACCAAAGGGATTGGGGGTCCAGCCCAGGAAGAGGGACTCGATGGAATCTCTGGGAGGTAGGACCTCTCACCCCTGATGGTGGGGGGGGGCACCGTGTAGCTCAACCTCTTGGGGCAGGCGGGCGCTGGAGTTGCGCCTGCAATGACCCCCTGCATCCACAAGGTGGTCCTTCAGCACTGACCCCACAAACTCCCGATGGGTCAGCACCGGAGGGCACAACCTCGGGATGACCACTGGGGTTGTGGCCCGTGGTTCTTCGATGTTTCAATAATGGCGGGGTGGTTTCCCGTCTCTAGCACTCCCAGTGCAGAGCTCCAGGAATCCGGGCAGGTGCTTTCCATGGGCAGGGGGCGTGCAGCTAAACTCCAAACGGGCTCCCCTTGTGGCAAATCTGTGCGCCTGGAAAGGTAAAGACACAAATTTATCCCATTTAATGTATTCAGGCCGGTTTAATTTAGTGCAGGCAGTGTAGTGATCATGTTACCGGACTAGTTATCCAGTAGAACATGAGTTCAAATCCGACCATGGCAGTTTGAGAATTTTAATTCAGTTAAATTAAAAAGCTGGTATCAGTAAAATGACCATGAAGCTGTCGGATGATCGTCAAAAACCCAACTGGTTCACTAATGCCCCTTAGGGAAGGAAACCTGCCATCCATACCTGGTCTGGGCCTGTATGTGACTCCAATCTAACACCAACGCGATTGACTTTTAATGGCCCTCTGAAGTGGCCTAGCAAGCCACTTGTCAGGGAAACTAGGATGGGCAATAAATACTGGCATTGCCAACGACACGTGAATGTATTAAAAAACAAATGGTGAGACTCGAGCATTCCTGTTGACTGATAGTGGGGGTGGGGCGGCAGACACAGGGTGCGGATTTATTGGGCACTTCATTGGGCCATAATATCAAACATAGTATGTTATTATAGAGCAATGGAGTGCTATGGTTTAGCAGATTGCCAGAAATACGAACACTGATTTCTTCACCAATTTCATCTTTCAGTGACTACAATTCCTTATGTCGTTGGCAAGGAAGGTGCTGGCTACCGGTGAACACTTCACAGGCAGCAAACACCCCCAGCTGTTGGACACAGGGCCTTTGGGTTTTATATAAAACAGCTACACATCGCAGAGCAAATGGACAGAAGTGATTCCAAACCATCATGCTGTGCGATACTGCTCTCCCGGGATTGTATGGAACTCCTCCGCCTGCTATTTAACCCGTATTTAAAATAAACCAGTCCAAGCCTTTGCAGGCAAAGCAGTTTCATACAGACCCATTTGCGCCTTCACCATTCATATCGTCGGTGAATCAGTGAATGGTAGTGCACATTCCTACCACTGATCAGATTATCTTCTGGCTGGAGTAAAAGCTTCATCTGATGGTAGGGTTCCCAAGATCTCGGAGAATGCCCCACCACTGTGCATCAGGTTCGGGTGTCCGTGTTCTATCTGCAACAGACTATTCAGTTCAAACCTCTTGGATCAGCAATTCTTCACCTCCGTGCAGGCCCAGGAAAGACGGTGCTTCTGAGGAACATGAGACGAGCTAGGTCAAAGGGGAATGGAAGGGAACAATACTGAGAGGGAGGTCAGTTTCTGGGACAGCTGATCTCGGGAGGTTGTAAGACCAACTGGCTTAGTTCTCTTCAAATTAAAATTTGACAAGTATCTTGAAGAGAATCATATCATTGGTTTGAACGGCTAGAACATGAGGAAGTCAGATCAGATGATTCCTTGGTCACTCCCAGCCTTGAGATGTTCTATAATTCTTTGGAAAGCTAACCTAATGTAAGATATAATAACTCGTCAGGGCTGTTGCAGATATACGGACATGAGAAAAAAATGCAGCTTTGGTGGGAAATGATCCAAATCTGTCACCCACTGATGGCCAAGTTTAGATCCTATGATATTATTATTTCCATCTTGTGGCTCTGAGGGCTTTCGTTGTCCTCCCTATATGAGAGTGTTGCTGAGTTAACTCTTAGTATTGACGAGTCGATGGTAGAAAGTCAGATCTTCCAGATATGGGGCAGATGGAAACGTGTCTTCCTGATGAGCTGAGATGAGATCAATAACCTTCAGTTAAAAGGGGAAACGATTGTCCTCGATGTGAGTACTGTCCATTTTTGGGGGATGTAGCTGTGTGTGTTCAAAGTTTTTAAGGGCACATCTCTGGCTCTTCATCATCTGACCCAGTGCTCGGTGAATTAAAGGCTAAATTGTGTAGGGGAGGATGCCGCAATGCATAGGTCATGGACCAGAGATGAAGGAACTTTGTTGAAAGGTGAATGTTCAGAATTCAAGGCAAGTCAGCCTTCAGAATAGTCGATGTGGTTGTTGGCTGGTCAAGCCATTGTTGATGATACCTAGAAGAAAAAGAAAAAGGAATTGGCAAGGAGCAAGGAGTTCGCTCTTATATTCGAGGAAAGAGAGACCTCTTTGCTCTGAGCTCTTTGGTAAAATGGCCGTAGACGAAATAAAGTCTTGACATTGCAGGAATGAAGACGGGCCTCTAAAGGTTTTTGTGGTGGGGTGGCAAGAGGAGTCTGGTGCCTAAACAGGTTTCAGTGTGCATCAGTTAGCTGAATATCTGTCCAAATCCTATTCATGATCAGAATGAGCAGAAGTTGGATTCGCGATGAAGTCTTTTGATTGTTTTGGAGAACTGCTGGATTTTGACCTCGGCAGCGTAGGTGAACCTGAGGTAGTTTCGTATCCTGAATTGGTTCCTGGCGCTGACAGGCGTCAGGTCTTTTTTCTTTTCTGCAGGCTCGAGCCTTGCCTGCCCGGCTCCTCGGTGGATTCCTGCAGGGCGCCCTCGGAAGATTCCGGAAGCAGCTTTTCCAAGTGCTCCCCCGTCTCCTCCAGGAGCAGAGCAGTGCTGTGCTCTCCACTCACTTCGTGCAGCGTGCTGGGTGAGGGAGAGGATGCCAAGGGCCCTGCCATTGGTTTGTTTTCCTGCTTTCCCTGAGAGCTGGTGGTCTGCTGTTGTTGGGCAGCTTTGATTGTGCAGCTGGCCACCATGTGGCCGATGCTTTGGCAATAATGGCACTTCTTAGGCTGGGGGGCGAGTTTACATTCCTTGGCGTGATGATCCAAACCGCCACAGTTATAGCATCTAAAACAAAGCAAAAACATGAAGGGTTAGCGCATCTAGGCTGGGGGTTCCTGCACAGTCGCGTTGGTTTTTATCCGCACAATTTGCCCCAAATTGGCCAAACGATCATGGAGTTTTAAGCGCAATTTAAGTCCAGCGCAAACCGAGTTGCCGTACTCTTTGGCGCTAGTTTAAAAAACATCGCGCTAGAAGCCAGCCCCGCCCACAAAACTGGCCATGCCCCCAATCGAATTAATCACTGTGGGGAGTTTCCGCTCAGTGCACCTGTTTTCTGGCCCTCAAGGAGGCACTTAAAGTTAAGCTGGTTGTTTTGGGCGCAAGGACACCAATAAATAAGATTTTACGTTTGGCGATGTGCAAATGAATGAGTGGAAACTTGAGAAATAGTGCCATTGGATTTGTACATCAACCTGAGAGGGCAGACAGGGCCTCGGTTTAGTGTCTCCTGCGAAAGACAGTGCAGCATTCCCTCAGTACTGCCCCTCCGACAGTGCAGTGCTCCCTCAGTACTGCCCCTCCGACAGTACAGTGCTCCCTCAGTACTGCCCCTCCGACAGTGCAACGCTCCCTCAGTATTGCCCCTCCAACAGCGCAACTCTCCCTCAGTACTGCCCCTCCGACAGTGCAGCACTCCCTCAGTACTGCCCCTCCGACAGTGCAACGCTCCCTCAGTACTGCCCCCCCGACAGTGCAACGCTCCCTCAGTACTGCCCTCCGACAGTGCAACGCTCCCTCAGTACTGCCCCTCCGACAGTGCAACGCTCCCTCAGTACTGCCCCTCCAACAGTGCAATGCTCCCTCAGTACTGCCCCTCCGACAGTGCAACGCTCCCTCAGTATTGCCCCTCTGACAGTGCAACGCTCCCTCAGTACTGTCTCTCCGACAGTGCAACGCTCCCTCAGTATTGCCCCTCCGACAGTGCAGTGCTCCCTCAGTATTGCCCCTCCGACAGTGCAGTGCTCCCTCAGTATTGCCCCTCCGTCAGTGCAGTGCTCCCTCAGTACTTCCCCTCCAACAGCAGAGTTCCCTCAGTGCTGCCCCTCCAACAGTGCAGTGCTCCCTCAGTACTGCCCCTCTGACAGTGCAGTGCTCTCTCAGTACTGCCCCTCCAACAGCAGAGTTCCTTCAGTAACGAACCCTGGTACCAATGACCCTGCAACAACATGCTGGTCCTTCATTTCAAACTCTGATTTTAAAAAAGACATCATGCAGATGTGCAGACAGCTGCAAAAAGACAGGGAAGGCATAAACTCATTAAAAAGGGAATACAGGCTCATTAATGCAGCATGCCAAGCAAGGACCCCACCAGCTGCACTGTCGTTGAATGGACATTAACAGTAGGGGGCAATGTCACACCATTAACAGCAGGGTATTCAAAGATCCTGTTAACATTCTTCCAAGTTCTATCTCCTGCTCTTATTTCCTTTTACTGCCGGTGCTTGTAGCTATTATTGGGACTTGACAAGAGTGCTGTAACTGCTTTGTATCGTGTGCTTATACAAAACGCCAAGACACAGTGCCCACTCTGCAGTCCCTATTCACTCAATAGCTTGTCACATTCACACTCAGATTCACACTCACGCAGGCTCAGTCACACTCACACTCAGGTTCACACTCACACCCATTCACCTATCAAATAGGCAAATTCTGTGCCTGATCGTACTTCACCAATGTGCTCTGTGCCATTGTATTCTCTCCACATATACTCAAATACATCACACGTACACACACTCATATACACATGCACTCATATATACATACAGTCATATATTCACACAGATATATTTAAAAAAATCACTCATCTACTCATACAAACACTATCCTACATACACTGATATATAAACATATTTTACCATATGTGTTCATACATACATTCACTCTTAGAGGTACATACACATACACACACACACACACAGATTGATGCGTAGAGGGCTCTGCTCCAGTGCCTAGATTACGTGCTAAAGTCTCTGGGGTGGGACTTGAACCCACAACCTTCTGACTCGTAGACGAGAGTGCTACCCGCTGAACCACAGTTGAAATCTGGGTGCACCCCATAAGAGAAATATTTGGTGAAAATAGACTTTGAAATGACTCGCACCCGTAACGCATCGCATTTTACACGGGGAATTGTGTCAGCTCCACGGCTGCACCTCACATCTTGAGTCTGAACTATAATAATATGGTTCTCTTTGTGTATCTTCTGTGGCTTACTGTTATTGGTGAAAAAGATCTCTCATTGCATCTATATTAATCACCAAGGGACGGCAGCCCTGCCTAAACCATTAACTGCAGGCCCCAGGCTAGGAGGGGAGAATTGGCCAGCATTCCTGCTTCGAATCGCTATCTCCTGCTGGTAAGTATGGGTGTGTGGATGTGGGATGTGGATAGGTTTGGCCTGGACTACAGCGCTCTCAATGCCCAGATTCCATCCCTACACTCCCTGTCTGCGCTCACACATGAAGACTTGGCTAAGACAGCGCAAGCAGAGTTAGACACATAGAAACATAGGAACAGGAGGCCATTCAGCCCCATCAAACCTGTTCCACCATTCAATTAGATTTTGCTTATATCTTAACTCCATCGACTCGCCTTTGCTCCATATCCCTTGATACCCTTCCTTACCCAACATAAAATCTATCGGTCTCAGTCTTGAAAGCTCCAATTGACCCCCAACATCGGAATTCTCCCCAGTGTCCTGGCCAATATTTATCCCTCAAACAGCATCTCTGAAAAAACGGATTATCTGGTCATTATCTCATGGCTGTTTGTGGGAGCTTGCTGTGTGCTAATTGGCTGCTGTGTTTCTTACATTACAACAGTGACTACACTTCAAACATGCGTCAATGGCGGAAAAGCGTTTTGAGACACCCCAAGCTCGTGAAAGGCGCTATATAAATGTACGCCTTTCTCGTCTAATTTCCGCGATGATTGGCATGTCAGATGACCAATGCCGGGAGGGGGTGGGGGCGGGAGGTCATTTGCTGAAAATTCCGGCAAAGGCTGCCAGAGGATTGGACCCCAGCAAGAGCCTGCGGCTTCTCGGGAGGCAGGCAGGGAATTCGGAGGGCAACATTCCGGTTCTTTGTGACTCAGTGATGGGATCCCCTCTATTACAACAAAAGCTCAAAGGGAAAAACAAATGGAGAGCCCCGAATCCATGGAGCACAGAGTCGAGAAGCAAAGCAATGGCCAAATGACATTCATCAATGGGCATCTTGTTTTAAGCATCGCCTCCTGACCTTTGAAGGCAACTAAATAAGTGATGCAGAATAAATAATTCATGAGGCTCAATTGGTAAATAAACACAATGGATGCTGAGGCTCAATTAATCAATGTCATTGGTCTCAATCACCATGGAAATATTAAATGAAAATCAATCACACTGATAACGGGGGAATAAGGTCACGGGGGCTCTTCCCAAACAAACTACGCACCCTCAGGGAGTCACCGCTCACTAGCTTATTTTTTGCTGATTCCTCAAACTATTGTGATACTCTCCCTCTCACCTCTCACACTCTCTCTTGCTCACTACCTCTGTCTGTATCTTTGTCTTTCTCACTGTCTCTCTCTGTCTCTCTCTCTCTCTCTGTCTCTCTCTCTCTCTCTCTCTCTCTCTCGTTTTCTTTCTCTCAGTCTCTCTCTCTGTTTCTCTCTCTCGCTTTCTTTCTCTCTGTCTCCCTCTGCCAACAACAACTTGCATTTATATAGCACCTTTAACGTAGTAAAACGTCCCAAGGTGCTTCACAGGAGTGCTATCAGACAAAATTTGACACCGAGCCACATAAGGAGATATTAGGACAGGTGACCAAAAGCTTGGTCGAAGAGGTAGGTTTTAAGGAGCATCATAAAGGAGGGAAGAGAGGTAAAGAGGCGGAAAGATTTTGGGTGGGAATTCCAGAAATTAGGGTCTCAGCAGCTGAAGGCACAGCCACCAATGTTGGAGCGATTAAAGTCGGGAATGTGCAAGAGGTCAGAATTGGAGGAGTGCTGGAGGAGGTTACAGAGATAGGGAAGGGCGAGACCATGGAGGGATTTGAAAACAAGGATGAGAATTTTCAAATCGAGCTGTTGCTTAACCGAGAACCAATGTAGAGTGATAGGTGAATGGGACTTGGTACGAGTTAGGATATGGGCGAAAGAGCTTTGGATGATCTTATGGTTTTTGAGAGTGGAAGATGGAAGGCTGGCCAGGTGTGCATTGGAATAGTCAAGTCTAGAGGTAACAAAGGCATGGATGAGGGTTTCAGCAGTGGATGAGCTGAGGAAGGGGCAGAGTTGGGCGATGTTACGGAGGTGGAAATAGGCGGTCTTAGTGATGGCCTGGATATGTGGCTGGAAGCTGAACTCGGGATCAAATACGAACAGTCTGGGGAGAATGTTGGAGTCAGTGGCTAGGGAACGGGGCTTGTGGTGGGGACCAAAGACAATTGCTTCGGTCTTTCTTTCTCTCCCTGTGTGCGTGTGGGTCTCTCTCTGTCTCTTTAGATGTCTCTGTCTAACTCTATTTCTCCCCTTGTCTCTCTCTCTAGCTCGCTCCTGTCTATCCAGTAGTCTGTAATTGTTCCAGGTTGTTGCAGTATTTAACACTTTGTTTACACGCAGCCCAGGAATCAGAGCCAGTGTCAGTATCCCGCTCACTCGTCGCCAATCTGTGCTGTGCGGCTGGTTTCAGCCACTCTTGTGGACTTCACATCAGAGACACTAGCTGAGGCTTCAGAAACTCTCACTGCACCAGTCCTTACTCTCATGTTTGACATCATTACCGCTCAATAGTGTCGAATGCTCCAGCCTGCGTAATCCTGTGTGTAACACAGTCCAGCTGCGTAATCCTGTGTGTAACACAGTCCAACCTGCGTAATCCTGTGAGTAACATAGTCCAACCTGCGTAATCCTGTGTGTAATACAGAGCAACCTGCGTAACCCTGTGTGTAACACAGTCCCGCCTGCGTAATCCTGTGTGTAACACAGTCCAACCTGCGTAATCCTGTGTGTAACACAGTACAGGCAGTGTAATATCCTGTACACTCCAGCCTGTGTAATTCTGTGTGTAACACACTCGAGCCTGTATAATATCCTGTGTGTAACACATTCCAGCCTGTGTAATCCTGTGTGTAATACAGTCCAGCCCGTGTAATCCGGTATGTAATAGACCCCGCCCATAACACTATCCAGTGCCTCAGGTGGACATAGGAGGTTTGGAATCGCCTGATCCAATATGGGGTCGGGGATCTTTCAAGCGTCCTTGAGGCATTGACCCCCAAAAATTGGGTGCAGTGAAGTCCAATTTCTCTTCACTCTGCATCCCACTTCCCTCACCCTCTTTCTCCCCATTCCTCATTTGGAATGTTATAGTACGTTAAAGGCGCTATCTAAATGCAAGCTGTTATTGTTAGCTCACTCTCCCCAGACCAGGCTGTAATAGAATGTGGTTTACGGACCAAGGCTTGGATTGCGAGCTGTTGCTGCCCACAAGCCACACTGCCGTCCCACCTCACCTGTCTCCCTTGGGTCTTCGCTTCTGCACGTTCTTCCCTTTCGGCCTCCGTTCACTCCCGATGCAGGAGGTGCCACCTGGGCCTGTTACCCGTATCGATTCCAGACCTTTGCAGGATTTCTTAAAAGTAAATTCCACCGGCTCTCCCTCTTTCAGGCTACGGAAGCCTTCCATGTGCAGCTTGCTCTGCAATAAATGACACAGACCGGTGAAGAAAGTTCGAACATCTAAAGCACCAAAACCTCCCAATGGTTTTATTTCATCCCAAAGCAATTCCCAAATGACCCTCAATAGAAAACAGCAAGGAGGGCGGTACAGGAGTGAGTGCAGCACATACTATCCCAGCAAAATTGCACTTTCATTGTGCACGTCAATCGATAGGCCTGAGCTCTGCCCTCAGCACGTGGTCGCCAGGATTCACTACTTTGCTGTGTACCAGAGTTTGCAATGTTTGGACGTCGGTTACGAACTTCCCCAACACTCCCAATTCCTGGTGTGCAGTATAACCAGGTATAAACACCCAACATAACAGTACTTGGGGGGGAAATATCAAATCCACTGTACAATCAATCAATGGTGCACTAAATTAATAAAATAATGGCCCAGTCACAATGCATTGACCACTCAGTGGGGGTGTGGGGGAAGTCACGAGTTCCAGGCTGGGGTTTCCAACTCTGGTTGGACGTATCCCTGGAGGTTTCATCACATGACCTCCTGCCTCCAACAGCCCCGCCCCCACACTCCCACCATTGATCATCCTCCATGTCCATTCTCGCGGTGCCCCGCCTTCCCACAGCTAATCGGAAAGTGAACAGTTTCTTTGATACCCATTTGGGTGATTCTTGACTATCAATCAGTCTTTGTTCCCCATCTCCAATATTTTTATAACTAATAAAACACAAGTGTTCAAAGAAAAATGGAATGCCCCTATGATGTTTCTCCCAGGGTTTGCTCACAGCAGAGTAATCTTTAATTCCTGGAGACTCCAAGACAATCCTGGAGGGTTGGCAACCCTGACCGTCCGTTCACAGTCAAACACATATACAAAGAAGTGTCCCAACTACCGGTGAGGTTAAACCACCCTGCCTTCAGTTTGAGGATTCAGAAAAGAATAAATTTAAAAGCAGTAAGACAAATGTCAAGGCGCTGCAGCAGAATTTGGTGTAAAAATAAGCAGCAGGGACAAAGAGCGTAACAAAGGTAATAGGGCATCAATGACTAAGGTGACATCAGGAAAAAATAGAAAAAAGTCAAAGCTCAAGGCACTATATCTGAATGCGCGAGGCATTCGCAACAATATATCTGAATTAATAATACAGATTGAAATTAATAGGTTTGATCTAATAGCCATTATAGAGACATGGTTGGTTGCAAAGTGACCAAGGCTGGGAACTAAATATTCCAAGATACTTAACTTTTAGAAGAGATTGGCAAAATGGAAAGGGAGGAGGGCTAGCCCTGATAATAAAGGGTGGGATAAAGACAGGAGAAAGGATCTTAGCTCGGAAAATCAAGAATTGGAATCAGTTTGGGTGGCGCTAAGAAACAGCAAGGGGCAGAAAACCTTGGTAGGAGTTGTTTATAGGCCCCCAACCATAGTTGTAATGTAGGGCACAGTAACAATCAGGAAATTGGAGGTGCATGTAACAAGGGTAATACAGTAATCATGGCGGACTTTAATCTACATACAGACTGGGCAAACCAAATTTGCAGTAATAGTGTGGAGGGCGAATTCATGGATTGCATACAAGATGGTTTTCTCGATCAGTCTGTTGAGAAACCAACTAGGGTGCAGGCTATTTTAGATCTAGTATTGTGCAATGAGAAAGGGTTAATTAATAACCTTGTAGTAAAGGGGCCTTTAGAGAAGAGTGACCATAATATTCTCGAATATTATATTGAATTTGAAAGTGATTTAGTTAAATCCGAAAGTAGGGTCTTAAATCTAAACAAAGCAAACTACGTATGTCCGAGGGGAGAGTTGGCTAAGGTAGATTGGAAAATTAAATTAAAAGGTATGATGGTAGACAAGCAATGGCTAGCATTTAAAGAATGAATATATAATTTGCAACAAACATACATTCCTCTAAGACACAAAAACCCCACAGAAACAGTGATCCAACCATGGCTAACGAGAAGTTAAAGATAGTATTAGATCAAAGGTAGAGGCTTATATAATGTTGCCAAACAGAGAAGAAAGCCTGAGGATTGGGAAGATTTTAGAATTCAGCAGAGGACCAAGAAATTTATCAAAAAAGGGAAAATAGAATATGAGAATAAACGAGTGAGAGACATTAAAAACAGATTTTAAAAGCTTCTACCTGTATAGGTATGTAAAATGGAAGAGACTAGCGAAAGTAAATATGGATCCCCTACAGGCTGAGACCAGGAGAAATTACAGGAGAAATTATAATGGAGAATAAGGAAATGGCAGAGAAATTTTAAAAATACTTTGTGTCTGTCTTCACGGAAGAATACACAAAATTCTCCCGGAAATAATGGAGAACCAAGGGTCTAGCGAGAATGAGGAACGGAAAGAAATTAGTATTAGTAAAATAATAATACTGAAAAAAATAATGGGATTGAAAGCTGATAAGTCCCCTGGACCTGATGGCCTACATCCTAGGGTTTTGAAAGAGGTGGCTATAGAGATAGTGGATGCATTGGTTGTCATCTTCCAAAATTCCATATATTCTTGAATGGTTCCCGCAGATTGGAAGGTAGATAATGCAACCCCGCTATTTAAGAAAGGAGGGGGAGAGAAAATGGGGAAATACAGACCAGTTAGCCTGACATCAGTAGTAGGGAAAATGTTAGAATTTATTATTAAGGATGTGGTAATAGGGCATTTAGAAAATAATAATAGGATTGGGCTGAGTCAACACAGATTTATGAAAGGGAAATTATGTTTGACAAATCTGTTAAGAGTTTTTTGAGCTTGTAACTAGTATAATAGATGTGGTGTATCTGGATTTTCAGAAGGCTTTTGATAATTTGCCACACAAGAGGTTATTAAACAAAATTAGGGCTCATGGGATTGGGGGTAATATACTAGAATGGATTGAGGATTGGTTAATGGACAGAAAACAGAGAGTAGGAATAAATGGGTCATTTTTGGGTTGGCAGACCGTAACTAGTGGGGTGCTGCAAGGATCGGTGCTTGGGCCCCAGCTATTCACAATCTATATCAATGATTTGGATGAGGGGACCAAATACAAGTTTGCTGATGAGACAAAGCTAGGTGGGAATGTAAGTTGTGAGGAGGATGCAAAGAGGCTTCAAGGGGCTATAGACAGGCTAAGTGAGTGGGCAAGAACATGGCAAATGGAATATAATGTCGAGAAATGTGAAGTTATCCACTTTGGTAGGAAAAATAGAAAAGCAGAGTATTTTTTAAACGGTGAGAGATTGGGAAATGTTGATGTTCAGAGGGACCCGGGTGTCCTTGTACACGAATCACTGAAAGTTAACATGCAGGTACAACAAGCAATTAAGAAAGCAAATTACAAGAGGATTTGAGTATGAGATTAAAGTCATCTTACTGCAATTATATAGGGTCCTGGTGAGACCGCACCTGGAGTATTGTGTACAGTTTTGGTCTCCTTACCTAAGGAAAGATACACTTGCCATAAAGGGAATGGTACATGAGAACATAAGAAATAATAACAGGAGTAGGCCATACTGCACCTTTGAGCCTGCTTCGCCAGTCAATAAGATCATGGCTGCTCTGATCATGGACTCAACTCCACTTCCCCGCCCGCTCCCCATAACCCCTTATCCCCTTATCATTTAAGAAGCTGTCTATTTATGTTTTAAATTTATTCAATGTCCCAGCTTTCACAGCTGTCTGAGGCAGCGAATTCCACAGATTTACAACCCTCAGAGAAGAAATTTCTCCTCATCTCTGTTTTAAATGGACGGCCCCTTATTCTAAGATCGTGCCCTCTAGTTCTAGTCTCCCCCCCATCAGTGGAAACATTCTCTCTGCATCCACCTTGTCAAACCCCCTCATAATCTTATACGTTTCGATAAGATCACCTCTCATTCTTCTGAATTCCAATGAGTAGAGGCCCAACCTACTCAACCTTTTCTCACAAGTCAACCCCCTCACCCCCGGAATCAGCCTGGTGAACCTTCTCTGAACTGCCATCAAAGCAAGTATATCCTTTCATAAGTATGGAAACCAAAACTGCACGCAGTATTCCAGGTGTGGCCTCACCGATACCTTATATAGCTGTAGTAAGACTTCCCGGCTTTTATACTCCATCCCCTTTGCAATTAAGACCAAGATACCATTGGCCTTTCTGATCACTTGCATTCACCAGACTGATTCCTGGGATGGGGATTGTCTATGGGGAGAGATTGGGTAGACTAGGCCTATATGCTCTAGAGTTTAAGAATGAGAGGTGATCTCATTGAAACATACAGCATTCTTACAGAGTTTGACAGGTTGGATGCAGGGATGATGTTTCCTCTGGCTGGGAGTCTAGAACCAGTGGTCACAGTTTCAGAATAAGGGGTCGGCCAATTCGGACTAAGAAGAGGAGAAACATTTTGACTCAGAGGGTGGTGAATCTTTGGAATCTCTACCCCAGAGGGCTGTGGAGGCTCAGTCTTTGAGTATATTCAAGACAGAGATTGATAGATTTTGGATAGTAAGAGAATCGAGGGATATGGGGATAGTGCAGGAAAGTGGAGTTGAGGTCGATCATCAGCCATGATCTCATTGAATGGCAGAGCAGACTCGAGGGGCCGAATTGCCTACTCCTGTTCCTGATTCTTATGTTCTTATGATCAATAATCAGTGATAGAGATTGATCAATAATCAACAAAAGCAACTTGTGTTGATATAACACATTTAACGTAGTAAAACACCCCGAGGCGCTTCATAGGAGTGTGATAACATAAAAAATAAATTTGACACTGAGCCAGATAAGAACAAATTACGGCAGATGACGAGGTAGGTTTTAAGGAGCGTCTTGAAGGAGGAAACAGAGGTAGAGAGGTTTAGGGAGAGAATTCCAGAGCTTCGGGCCCAGACAGCTGAAGGCACGGCCACTGTGAGCAGTTGTAATCAGGGATACTTAAGAGGGCAGAATTTGAGGAGCGCAGACATCTCAGGGGATTGTGGGTCTGGAGGAGATTACACAGATAGGGAGGGGCGAGGCTATGAAGGGATTTGTAAACCAGGATGATAATTTTAAATTCGAGGCATTGTTTAACCGGGAGCCAGCGAGCACAGGGGTGATGGGTGAGCGGGACTTGGTGCGAGTTAGGACACGGGCTCCCCAGTTTTGGATGACCTCAAGTTTATGTAGGGTTGAATGTGGGAGGCCAGCCAGGAGTGTGTTGGAGTAGTCAAGTCTAGAGGTATCAAAGACTTGGATGAGGGTTTCAGCAGCAGATGAGCTGAGGCAGGGGCAGTGATGGGCGATGTTTCAGAGATGGAAATAGGCGGTTTTAGTTATGCTGCGGATATGTGGCTGGAAGCTCATTTCAGGGTCAAATACAAGACCTAGGTTGCGAACAGTCTGGTTCAGCCTCAGACAGATGCTAAGGAGAGGGATGGAGTCAGTGGCTAGGGAACACAGTTTGTGGCGGGGACCAAAGACAATGGCTTCGGTCTTCCAAATATTTAACTGGAAAAAAATTCTGCTCATCCAGTACTGGATGTTGGACAAGCAGTCTGACAGTTTAGAAACCATAGAGGGCTCGAGAGAAGTGGTGGTGAGGTAGAGCTGCATGTCATCAGCGTACATGTGGAAACTGATGCTGTGTTTTTGGATGATGTCGCCAAGGGGCAGCATATAGATGGGAAATAGAAGGGGTCCAAGGATAGATCCTTGGGGGACACCAGAGGTAACAATGCAGGTGTGAGAAGAGAAGCCAGTGTAGGAGATTCTCTGGCTACGATTAGATAGATAATAATGGAATCAAACAAGTGCAGTCCCATGCAGCTGGACGACGGTGGAGAGGCGCTGGAGGAGGATGGAGTGGTCAACCGTGTCAAAGGCTGCAGGCAGGTCAAGAAGGACAAGGAGGGATAGTTTACCTTTGTCACAGTCACAGAGGAAACCTGATTGAATGGTTTCAAACATGGAGTTCCGAATAAAGATGAGCACGATTTGGGAGGCGACAACACATTTCAGGACTTTGAAGAAGAAAGGGAGTTTGGAGATGGGTTGGGGTCAAGGGTTGTTTTTTTGAGGAGAGGGGTGATGACAACAGATTTGAAGGAGAGGGGGACAGTACCTGAGGAGAGAGAACCATTAACAATGTCAGCTAACATAGGAGTCACAAAAGGAAGTTGGGTGGTTAGTAGTTTAGTGGGAAAAGAGTCATCAAGGGAGCAGGATGTGGATCTCATGGACAAGATCGCAGCATAACTAAAACCGCCTATTTCCATCTCTGAAACATCGCCCATCACTGTCCCTGCCTCAGCTCATCTGCTGCTGAAACCCTCATCCAAGTCTTTGTTACCTCTAGATCAGTAATAGAGGAGATTGATAAATATTCAGTGCTAGAGATTGAACAATAATCACTGATATTGATCAATAATCAGTGATAAATGAGATTGATCAATAATCAGTGATAGATATTGATCAATAATCAGTGATAGAGATTGATCAATAATGAGTGATAGATATTGACCAATAATCAGTGATACAGATTGATCAATAATCAATGATAGAGATTGATCAATAATCAGCGATAAATGAGATTGATCAATAATCAGTGAAAGAGATTGATCAATTAATCAGCAATAGTTATTAATCAATAATCAGTGATAGAGATTGATCAATAATCAGTGATAGAGATTGATCAACAATCAGTGAAGGAGATTGATCAATAATCAATGATAGAGGAGATTATCTCAATAATCAGTGATAGAGTTTGATCAATGATCAGTTAGAGAGATTGATCAATAGTCAGCAAGAGGAGAGTGATCAATCATCAGCGACAGATATTGATCAATAATTAGCGATAGAGAAGATTAACCAATAATCAGCGATAGAGGGAAATAAGGGACGCTTCCAGTGTCCTTGACTACTAAGTGTGCAGGAAGTGTGTCCAGCTGCAGCTCCTGACAGACTGCATTGCGGCACTGGAGCTGCGCATGGACTCACTCTGGAGCATCCGCGATGCTGAGGATGTCGTGAATAGCACGTTTAGTGAGTTGGTCACATCACAGGTACAGGCAGATAGGGAATGGGGTGACCATCAGGCAGAGCAGTGGAAGGAAAGTAGTGCAAGGGTCCCCTGCAGTCATCTCCCTCCAAAACAGATATACCGTTTTGGGTACTGTTGGGGGAAATGACTCATCGGGGAAGGCAGCAGCAGCAAGGTTCATGGCACCATGGCTGGCTCTACTGCACAAGAGGGCAGGAAAAAGAGTGGGAGAGCTATAGTGGTGGGGGATTCTATTGTAAGGGGAATAGACAGGCGTTTCTGTGGCCGTAATCAAGACTCCAGGATGATATGTTACCTCCCTGGTGCAAGGGTCAAGGATGTGTCGGAGCGGCTGCAGGGCATTCTGGAGGGGGAGGGTGAACAGCCAGCTGTCGTGGTGCATATAGGTACCAATGATATAGGTAAAAAATGGGATGAGGTCCTACAAGCTGAATTTAGGGAGCTAGGAGTTAAATTAAAAAGCAGGACCTCAAAGGTGGTAATCTCAGGATTGCTACCAGTGCCACGTGTTAGTCAAAGTAGAAATAGCAGGATAGTTAAGAGTAATGCGTGGCTTGAGGAATGGTGCAAGAGGGAGGGATTCAATTCCTGGGACATTGGAACCGGTTCTGGTGGAGATGGGACCAGTATAAATCAGACGGTCTGCACCTGGGCAGGACCTGAACCAATGTCTTAGGGGGAGTGTTTGCTAGAGCTGTTGGGGAGGGTTTAAACTAAAATGGCAGGGGGGTGGCAATCTATACAGGAAGACAGATGGAAGTAAAATGGGGGCAGAAGCAAAAGGTAGAAAGGAGATAAGGAAAAGTGGAGGGCAGAGAAATCAAAGGCAAAAATCTAAAAGGAACACAGTACAACATAATTCTAAAAGGACAAAGAATGTTAAAAAAATAAGCCTGAAGGCTCTGTGTCTCAATGCGAGGAGCATTCGTAATAAGGTGGATGAATTAACTGCGCAGATAGCTGTTAACGGATATGATGTAATTAGAATTACGGAGACATGGCTCCGGGGTGACCAAGGCTGGGAACTCAATATCCAGGGGTATTCAATATTCAGGAAGGATAGACAGAAAGGAAAAGGAGGTGGGGTAGTGTTGCTGCTTAAAGAGGAGATAAACGCAATAGTAAGGAAGGACATTAGCTTGGATGATGCGGAATCTGTATGGGTAGAACTGCGGAACACCAAAGGGCTAGTGGGAGTTGTGAACAGACCACCAAACAGTGGTAGTGAGGTTGGGGATGGCATCGAACAGGAAATTAGGGGTGCGTGCAATAAAGGTACAGCAGTTATCATAGGTGACTTTAATCTACATATAGATTGGGCTAACCAAACTGGTAGCAATACGGTGGAGGAGGATTTCCTGGAGTGTATAAGAGATAGTTTTCAAGACCAATATGTCGAGGAACCAACCAGAGGGCAGGCCATCCTAAACTGGGTCTTGTGTAATGAGAGAGGATTAATTTGCAATCTTGTTGTGCGAGGGCCCTTGGGGAAGAGTGACCATAATATGGTAGAATTCTTCATTAAGATGGAGAGTGACACAGTTAATTCAGAGACTAGGGTCCTGAACTTAAAGAAAGGTAACTTCGATGGTATGAGACATGAATTGGCTAGGATAGACTGGCGAATGATACTTAAAGGGTTAACGGTGGATAGGCAATGGCAGACATTTAAAGATCACATTGATGAACTTCAACAATTGTACATCCCTGCCTGGCGTAAAAATAAAAAGGGGAAGGTGGCTCAACCGTGACTAACAAGGGAAATTAGGGAGTGTTAAATCCAAGGAAGAGGCATATAAATTGGCCAGAAAAAGCAGCAAACCTGAAGATTGGAAGAAATTTAGAATTCAGCAGAGGAGGACAAAGGGTTTAATTAGGAGGGGGGGAAATAGAGTATGAGAGTAAGCTTGCAGGGAACATAAAAACTGACAGCAAAAGCTTCTATAGATATGTGAAGAGAAAAAGATTAGTGAAGACAAATGTAGGTCCCTTGCAGTCAGAATCAAGTGAACTTATAATGGGGAAAAAAGAAATGGCAGACCAATTGAACAAATACTTTGGTTCTGTCTTCACGAGGGAAGACACAAATAACCTTTTGGATTACTTGGGGACCGAGGGTCTAGCGAGAAGGAGGAACTGAAGGAAATCCTTATTAGTCAGGAAATTGTGTTTGGGAAATTGATGGGATTGAAGGCCAATAAATCCCCAGGGCCTGATAGTCTGCATCCCAGAGTACTTAAGGAAGTGGCCCTAGAAATAGTGGATGCATTGGTGGTCATTTCCAACATTCTATAGACTCTGGATCAGTTCCTATGGATTGGAGGGTAGCTAATGTAATCCCACTTTTAAAAAATGGAGGGAGAGAGAAAACAGGGAATTATTGACCGGTTAGCCTGACATCGGTAGTAGGGAAAATGTTGGAATCACTTATTAAAGATGGAATAGCAGCGCATTTGGAAAAGAGTGACAGGATCAGTCCAAGTCAGCATGGATTTATGAAAGGGAAATCATGCTTGACAAATCTTCTAGAATTTTTTGAGGATGCAACTAGTAGAGTGGACAAGGGAGAACCAGTGGATGTGGTGTATTTGGATTTTCAAAAGGCTTTTGACAAGGTCCCACACAAGAGATTAGTGTGAAAAATTAAAGCACATGGTATTGGGGTAATGTATTGACGTGGATAGAGAACTGTTTGGCAGACAGGAAGCAAAGAGTCAGAATAAACGGGTCATTTTCAGAATGGCAGGCAGTGACAAGTGGGGTACTGCAAGGTTCAGTGCTGGGACCCCAGCTATTTACAATATACATTAATGATTTGGACAAAGGAATTGAATGTAATATCTCCAAGTTTCCAGATGACACTAAGCTGGGTGGCAGTGTGAGCTGTGAGAAGGATGCTAAAAGTGACTTGGACAGGGTTAGGTGAGTGGGCAAATACATGGCAGATACAGTATAATGTAGATAAATGTGAGGTTATCCACTTTGGTGCCAAAAACAGGAAGGCAGAATATTATCTGAATGGTGACAGATTAGGAAAAGGGGAGGTGCAACGAGACCTGAGTGTCATGGTACATCAGTCATTGAAAGTTGGCATGCAGGTACAGCAGGCGGTGAAGAAGGCAAATGGCATGTTGGCCTTCATAGCGAGAGGATTTGAGTATAGGAGCAGGGAGGTCATTCTTGCTATTGGGGGAATGCAGCGAAGGTTCACCAGACTGATTCCCGGAATGGCAGAACTGACATATGAAGAAAGACTAGATCGACTAGGCTTATTTTCACTGGAATTTAGAAGAATGAGAGGGGATATCATGGAAACATATAAAATTCTGATGGGATTGGACAGGTTAGATGCAGGAAGAATTTTCCCGATGTTGGTGACGTCCGGAACCAGGGGTCACAGTCTAAGGATAAGGGGTAAGCCACTTAGGACCGAGATGAGGAGAATTGTGAACCTGTGGAATTCTCTACCACAGAAGGTTGTAGGGGCCAGTTCGTTAGATATATTCAAAAAGGAGTTAGATGTGGCCCTTACAGCTAAAGGGATCAAGGGGTATGGAGAGAAAGCAGGAATGGGATACTGATGTTGCATGATCAGCCATGGTCATGGTCACATTGAATGGTGATGCAGGCTCGAAGGGCCAAATGGCCTATTCTGCACCTATTTTCTATGTTTCTATGTTTCTAATCAGTGATAGAGATTGATCAATAATCAGTGATAGAGATTGATCAATAATAGGAACATAGGAACAGAGGAACATCGAAACAGCAGTTGGCCATTCAGCTAATCAAGCTTGTTCCGCCATTCATTGAGATCATGGCTGATCTATGACGTAACTGCATATGCCTTTGGCCCATATCCCTTTATATCTTTGGTTAACAAAAAGCTACCAATCTCAGATATAAAATTAACAATTGATTTAGCATCAATTGCCATATGCGAAAGAGTTCCAAACTTCTACCACCTTTTGGGGCCAAAATTGCCCGGTGCTGAGTTTGGGACGCATAATTTGAATTAAGTTAGCTCAGGCCAAGATGGGCGGGAGGAAGTTTGTAATTTCAGCACTTTAGGACATCGGAGAGTTGCGTTGTTGGGAGTGCTAAATGGCCTCCGCGTGGTGCTGGAGGGGAGTTGGTGGAAATGTGCAGCCAATTTCAGGTGAGTTTCATTCACGTATAACGAGACACCTGGACTTTGGGCTTCTTAAAGGGGACTAGACACCTTGCTGCTCTGTTCTGCTGATTCTCTTCTTCCTCACAGTTCAGTGGCTGCTCACTGAGGGCTGTCATTGAAGCTGGGAGAGGCAGCACAAGGACCAGGCATTTCCCAGACGCCAAATTGGAGACATTGGTGGGGACAGTGGAAGACAGGAGGCGCATCCATTTCCCTCCAGCTGAGAATTCCGCTCCATGCTTCTCAGAGCTCGCTGGGCAGAGGCAGCTGCCGTGGTGTCGGGCACCTCCGCCGTTGATCGCAGGAAGTTCTGCGACCTCACTCGTCTGGTCAAAGTGAGTACATGTTCCCCCAACTCTTACCTATGAACCTCTGTCGGTTCCCACAGCTCTTACAACGCAGCCTTTGTGCAGACTCAGTAAAGCAGCATTTAACTCAGGATGTGCCTACTCGGAGTTATTGCCTCATTTGATGCTTTGTTTAGAATCACAGCTGCTTATGCTACCCAACTATTTCTTCCACATACATAACTGTACTGTGACTCACCAAGCTTCCTTTCTTTTGCAGGCCAAAAGGGCACATAACAGCCTGCAGCAGCAGCATACAGGAGGAAGAAGTTGATGCAAGCACTGCGTCACTGGTTCTCACACTCGCACGCATCAGCTCAGGATCTGCGCCAGCTCACAGACCTGGAGGAGCGAGTACTTCGCCTATGGGCCCGCAGGTGGCCATCCCCGTAGCAGTGGGCACCGCCGAGCCCACTGGGGTCAACATTGGTAAATGAAACCCTTCCTCTCATCCCACCTTCCATTTTAAGCAGAAGGCCTTATCATTTAGCCGCTTCACATTATGACCACCATTCTTCCTGCATGCTCCTCCCTTCCCTCACCTTGTGCCATTTGCACTAGGTCCATGCAGCAGAGCAGGTCTCCAATCGTCCTGGTTAACCCTTGCCACTGGATAAAGGCCTAGCTCTGTCAAGCCCATGTGGTGGCTGATGGGCAACGGTCACCACACGTTAAAAAAATCTACGCACAGGCATCTTCCACCCCCTCAATTGAAATTCAGGACTGGATTATCGGGTCCTTCATTGAAACATCTGTGAACTCATGTGGAAGCAAATCATCCTCGTTCAAGGGACCGCCTATGATGATGCACTTTCAGACAATGCCCCAGCCACAGCCCAGCCTGTTCCTGAGCCCCACCCCGCCCAGCCCAGTCTGCAGGCCGAAGAAATGGGGGAGGAGGAGGTCGATGCAAGCACCGTGTCACTGGTTCTCACACTCACACGCAGCAGCTCAGATACTGAGAGTACGCAGTCGTTGCAGTTGAGCTTAGGAGAAGGGTCTGCACTGAGTGATGCACCGGGACTTAGCGGGCTGCAGCAGGGTCAAGGAGTAAAGCAAGCCCAGGAGCCAGGAGCCAGCTCCCTGGAGGGCGAGTTCGCGCATAAGATCTGCTCCACAGGATTCAGGTGAGGACATCGTTGAGGAGGTGTTTGAACAAAAAGTGATGGCCTTGTACTTCGCCATGGGTGCCCGAGAGCCTGTCGCATGTGGTAAGGAGTATGGACAAGTCTGCCTCCCGCATTGTAAACAGTACTGTGCACACCACGGAGCACATCATTGGCAGTGTGCAGACGATGGTAGACTCCCAGACAGATCGTGCAGATCCAGACCTCATGAGGCGTCTCATGGGCGATATGGCACCTTCTATTGGGGCACAGGCGGAAGCAACGCAACGCTTACACTCTACAAAAAGCTTCTGACAAGGTACCGCATAAGAGGCTTCTTTATAAGATCGGAGCCTCTGGTATTCGTGGAAATATATTGAGTTGGATTCAGAACTGGTTGGCAGGATGCAGGCAAAGAGTAGGTATTTGGATCTGTTTGGAGACCGGTTACCAGTGGTGTCCCACAGGGATCAGTGTTGGGACCGTGGCTTTTTACTATTTTTATTAATGATCTGGATTTTGGGGTTGGGGGCACAATTTGCAGATGATACCAAGATCTGTTAACATAAGAACATAAGAACATAAGAAATAGGAGCAGGAGTAGGCCATACGGCCCCTCTAGCCTGCTCCGCCATTCAATAAGATCATGGCTGATCTGATCATGAACTCAACTCCACTTCCCTGCCCGCTCCTCTTAACCCCTTATCATTTAAGAAACTGTCTATTTCTGTCTTAAATTTATTCAATGTCCCAGTTTCCACAGCTCTCTGAGGCAGCGAATTCCACAGATTTACAATCCTCTGAGAGAAGAAATTTCTGCTCATCTATTTTAAATTGGCAGCCCCTTATTCGAAGATCGTGCCCTCTAGTTCTAGTCTCCCCCATCAATGGAAACATCCTCTCTGCATCCACCTTGTCAAGCCCCCTCATAATCTTATACGTTTCGATAAGATCACCTCTCATTCTTCTGAATTCCAATGAGAAGAGGCCCAACCTACTCAGCCTTTCTTTATAAGTCAATCCCCTCATGCCCGGAATCAACCTAGTGAACCTTCTCTAAATTGCCTCCAAAGCAAGTATATCCATTCGTAAATATGGAAACCAAAATTGCATGCAGTATATCAGGTGTGGCTTCACCAATACCTTATATAGCTGTAGCAAGACTAGCCTGCTTTTATACTCCATCCCCTTTGCAATAAAGGCCAAGATACCATTGGCCTTCCTGATCACTTGCTGTACCTGCATACTATCCTTTTGTGTTTCATGCACAAGTACCCCCAGGTCCCGCTGTACTGCGGCACTTTGCAATCTTTCTCCATTTAAATAATAATTTGCTCTTTGATTTTTTTCTGCCAAAGTGAATGACCTCACACTTTCCAACATTATCCTCCATCTGCCAAATTTGTGCCCACTCACTGAGCCTGATTTGAGTGTTTGGACTGTAGAAGATGCTCATCTGCTTCAGGCAGATCTTAATGTCTTGGGAGATTGGGCTTAAGACTGGAAAATGATGTATAACTTCGATAAGTGCAGTGTTATTCATGTGGGCAGGGCGAATGCTCAACATTCATACACCCTCTAGGGAAAGGCATTAAAGATGGTGGGAGATAGAAATGATTTGGGCAATCTAGTGCATACATCCTTAAAGGTACCGTGCTGTGCAGAGATAGCTAGAGCAAATAGGGTGCTGGGGTGCACCCATAGGACAATTGAGTATCAGACAATGCAGACTGTTTTGTCCATGTACAAGACCTTAGTCAGGCTGCACTTGGGAATAGTGTGTCCAATTTTGATCTCCTCACATGGTGGGTGATATTGAACTCCAGGTGGGCAGAGGAAACATTTCAAGGACACCCTCAAAGCCTTCTTGATAAAATGCAACATCCCCACCAATACCTGGAAATCTCTGGCCAAAGACCATCCTAAGTGGAGGAAGAGCATCCGGGAGGGCGCTGAGCACCTTGAGTCTTGTCCCGAGAGCATGCAGAAAGCAAGCGCAGACAGCGGAAGGAGCGTGCGGCAAACCAGACTCCCCACCCACTCTTTTCTTCAATCACAGTCTGTCCCACCTGTGACAGAGACTCATTCCCATATTGGACTATTCAGTCACTTGAGAACTCACTTTTAGAGTGGAAGCAAGTCTTCCTCGATTTTGAGGGACTGCCTATGATGATGATGATGATATTGAAGTTCTTGAAGCGGAAGAGGGCCACTAGACTAATTCCACTAGTTATCAAGAAAGACTAAAAGAGTTGGGACTCCCTACCGTAGAGCAGCGCAGACTTAGGGGGGATCTGTTGAGGTTTTTATGATAATGAAGGGAATCATCATCATACCATAGGTGGTCTCTCGACACACCACACCAAAAAAGGATGAGTTCACAGGTGTTTCGAATTAAGGACCCCAACTACATCCTCAAGGGTGGAAAGATGCCTGTGCGTGGATTTTTTTTAACGTGTGGTGACCGTTGCACACCAGCCACCACACGGGCTTGACAGAGCTAGGTCTTAGTCCTGTCGCGAGGATTACCCAAGACGACTGGAGACCAGCTCTGCTGCACGGACCTAGTGCGCACACATATCACAGTGTGGGCTGGCCCATGCTGTCCCTGGGCCCCTGGGAATAGACAGTGTTCCAGCTGACTGTTTATTTCAATTAAATAGGTTAGGCAGGATCAGGGGTCACAAATTTAAGTTGTATAGGGAAAGATCTAGGTTAAATCTCAGGAGGTGGTTCTTTTTCCAGAGAATAGTAGACCTCTGGAACAAGCTGCTGTTTCATGTGGTGGATGCAGACTCGCTGAATTCCTTCAAGCGAAAACTGGATGTTTCTGGCTGCGGCGGCGATCACCTCTTACAGAAGGTAGATACTGCAGGGAATTCAAGGCCAGTGTGATCTCCTGGACTAGTTTTGATCGCTTAGATGGGTCGGAGAGGAATTTCCCAATTTTATTTTTCACCGAAATTGGCCTGGGTTTTTTAGCTGTTTTTTTGCCTCTCCCAGGAGATCACATGGTTTCAGGTGGGGTGGAGTGTATATGTTGTGATACACAAGGTATCGCAATTGTGTGGGACAGGCTCGCTGGACTAGATGGTCTTTACATGTCTGTCATTGTTCGTACACTTCAAATAGCTTCTGGAGTTCACAGCGATTGGTCTCTCTACTATAGTATCCCATTAACTACTACATTTAAACAGGCCTGTGTAACCTGAGCTTTATCCGTGTCCATTCACCTGCACACTTTGGCTGCCGCTCTGGACCAGAGCCATTCAATACTTTTCCACTTTCTCCCCATCTTTCCTTTTCTCTTTATCCTTCCCTGAGCTTCCCTCCGGTCTTCATGCCTCCTTTCATCTCTCCTCTCTCAGATACTCTGCCTTTCCAAATCCCTACCCAATCCTTCATTACTCTTCGACCTTCCTACTCACCTGCCACCATCCCAGGCTCAACCCCCTCCTAGATATTGCCTGCAGCTTCACTCTGTGCCTCACTTGGTATCCTACGAAGGGCCCCCCATCGAGGCAATCGTTACTGCCTCCTTACGAGCTGTAATCCCAACTGTCCCATCCTACTCTCTCACCGACCTTCTACCCAGCGCGCACGCTGGGGCGAATCTTGCCAATCTCCTCCCCGTTCAACTCACCCACCCTCCCCCCCCCCCCCCCCCAGCGCTGACCCTGTGAACTCTGGCAGTGGGGCAGCCATCAACGACCATCTCCGCACTTCAATCCAGAACGTCCGTTCGCTTGCGAACAAGGCCCTTCCCATCCATGAGCTTATCGTGGATGATGGCATCAACATCATGGCCCTGATGGAAAACTGGTTGAGGGCGATGACACTTTACCCATAAATGAAGCCTCTCTGCCTGGCTATACCTTCCACCACTTGCCCTGCCATGGTGGCGGTGTGGCTCTCATCACCAAATCACACCTTGCTCTGTCCCCCGACTCCTCCGGCACTTTTTCCGCCTTTGAGCATCTCACCTTACTCCACCCCTCTCATTTAAAATTCTCGTTCTCTACCGCCCAGCCAAGTGCCATAAAAATGTTATTACCATTATTTCTTCACTACTTTCCTCTGCACCGAACAACTTCTCATCCTCGGTGATTTCTTATTGTCCCTTAATCTCTCCCTCCATGTAAACTCCCCAACCCATATTCACGGCCAGCCCCTCGACCTTGCATCTCTCGTGGCCTCGCTACTCCCATCGTGTCAATCGCAGATAAGGCCATCTCTGACCACTTCCCCATATCGCTCTCCACCCACATTCCTTTTCCACCATCTCCCCCAAGCCCCCCAAACCCTACCTCCTTCTGTGTCCGCTCCAAGAAAAACTATCTCCCGACTCTCTTACAACTGCACTTATGAACTCCCAGCTGTCCAGCCTTTGGCCCTTCATTCACCAGGACATTTCTGCAGCCACCGATCTGCTCAATCACACCCTCACCACCAGCTTTGATGCCCTAGTCCCTATTAAAACTATTACTCTCTCTCACCCTGGCCATTCCCTCTGGTACAGCCCTGATCTTCACTCCCTTAGGTCCAAGGGACGTAGACTTGAACGGATATGGTAGATAACTGGTTTAGCCATTCACCGCCAGATCTGGCTGGATCACAAAAAGCATTATCGGGTCCTGCTCTCGTCTGCCAAAATTGCTCACTATTCCAGAATCATTCTGGAATGTAAAGATAAACCCTGGCTTCTATTCTCCACTGCTAACAGTCTTTTTAAACCCATCTCCCCAGTCTCCACCCTAATCTCGGACAATAAGTGTGAGGAGCTCATGGACTTCTTTGTTTCTATAAGATTGAGACCATCCGTTCAGCCGCCTCTGCATCTTCCCTTCCTTCCCCTAGCCCACCGGGCCAAAATTCCTCTAGTCCTGACCTCACATCTTTCCCCAGTTTCTCTTCAATCTCCCCTCATGACCTTTGTAAGCTGATCCTGTCCATGAGACTCACATCCTGCTCCCATGACCCTATTTCCATCAATTGCTGACCATGCAACTTCCTTTTCTGACTCCCATGTTACATAAGAACATAAGAACATAAGAAATAGGAACAGGAGTAAGGCCATACAGCCGCTCGAGCCTGTTCTGCCATTCAATATGTTCATGGCTGATCTGATCATGGACTCAGCTCCACTTCCCACCCCGCTCCCCATAACCCCTTATCGTTTAAGAAACTGTCTATTTCTGTCTTAAATTTATTCAGACCAAGCTTCCACAGCTCTCTGAGCCAGCGAATTCCACAGATTTACAACCGTCAGAGAAGAAATTTCTCCTCATCTCAGTTTTAAATGGGCGGCCCCTTATTCTAGTTCTAGTCTCCCCCATCAGTGGAAACATCCTTTCTGCATCCACCTTGTCAAGCCCCCTCATAATCTTATACATTTCGCTATGATCACCTCTCATTCTTCTGAATTCCAATGACTAGAGGCCCAACCTACTCAACCTTTTCTTATAAGTCAAACCCCTCATGCCGGGAATCAACCTAATGAACCTTCTCTGAACTACCTCCAAAGCAAGTATATCCTTTCATAAATATGGAAACCAAAACTGTATGCAGTATTCCAGGTGTGGCCTCACCAATACCCTGTATAACTGTAGCAAGACTTCCCTGCTTTTATACTCCATCCCCTTTACAATAAAGGCTACGATTCCATTGGCCTTCCTGATCACTTGCTGTACCCACATATTATTGACATAGTTAACGGTTCTCCTCAGGCACTGTCACCCTCTCCCTCAAATCTGCTGTCATCACCCCTCTCCTCAAAAGATTCACCCTCGACCCCTCTATACTTGCAAACTACTGCACTATCTCCAACCTCCCTTTGCGCTAAAAAGTCCTTGAACGTGTTGTCTCCTCCAAAATCCGTGCCCATCTTTCCTGCAATTCCATGTTTGAATCCCTCCAATCCGGTTTCCGCGCCTGCCACAGTATCGAAACGGCTCTCATCGAAGTTACAAATGACATCCTTTGCGACTGTGACAAAAGCAAACTATCCCTCCTCGTCCTTCTTGATTTGTCTGCAGCCTTTGACACGGTTGACCACTCTATCCTTCTCCAACGCCTCTCCACCATCATCCAGCTGGGTGGGACTGCACTCACCTGGTTCCATTTTTATCTATCTAATCGTAACCAGAGAATCACCTGCAACGGCTTCTCTTCCTGCCCTGCATCGTTACCTCTGCTGTTGCCCAAGGATCTCTCCTTGGCCCCCTCCAATTTCTCATCTACATGTTGTCCCTTGGCGACATCATCTGGAAACACAGCATCAGCTACGCTGATAACTCCCAGCTCTACCTCACTACCACTTCTGTCAACCCCTCCTCGGTCTCTAAATTATCAGACTTCTTGTTCGACATCTAGTTCTAGATGAGCAGTAATTTTCTCCAATTGAATATTGGGAAGACTGAAACCATTGTTTTTGGTATCTGCCACAAACTTTATTCCCTAGCCACTGACTCCATCCCTCTCCCCAACTTCTGTCTGAGGCTGTTCGCAACTTTGGTGCATCCTGAAATGAGCTTTCGACTACCTCTATAAATCGCCCGTCTCTGCCCTTACCTCAGCTCATCTGCTGCTGAAACCCTGATCCATGCCTTTGTTACCTCTAGATTTGACTATTCCAATGCACTGCTGGCTGGCCTCCCATACTCTACCCTATGTGAACTAGAGGTGATCAAAAACTAGGCTGCCCATGTCTTAACTTGCACCAAGTCCTGCTCACCCATCACCCCTGCGTTCACTGACCTACATTGGCTCCCAGTTAAGCAACGCCTCAATTTCAAAATTGTCATCCTTGTTTTCATGGTATCGTCCCAGCCCCCCCCACCCATCTCTGTCATCTCTTATGTAATCTGTAATCACCGGGACGTCAGATTTCTGTTCCGAAACCCGAAAATCGGAATGGCCTCGGTTATATTTACAGTTGTAAACATAGTCTCAGATTTGCAATTTTTTATATGCTCGTTTATATTTATGTAGCCTATATTGAGTGATTGCAATTGGTTTTGTGCTTTGTACATTTAAAGTTTAGGTAGTCACTTACTGTGATTGAAAGACAGCATTAGAGGGAGCAGCGTGCAGCGGCCCGGCCCGGCCCAGAAATTTACGCGGTCCCGGCCTGCAAGACCATCAGCAGGCCGGGGCCATCAGAGGGAGCAGCGTGCGGCGGCATACCACTGCAGGAGGGCGACGGCTGCGAAGTCAGGTCGCTGATTGCAGTGCGGGCAGGCACAGCAGGAGGGGCGAAGGAGCGACAAGAGTTTGTAGATGGAAGTGACCGGGGCCCAGGAGAGGCATCAGTCTGGAGCCCAGAAGAGGTGAGGGCCCAGGGGCAGCACGGGCCAGCCCACACTGCGACATGTGTGCGCACTAGATCCGTGCAGCAGAGCTGGTCTCCAGTTGTCTTGGTTAATCCTTGCCACTGGACCAAGACCTAGCTCTGTCAAGCCCGTGTGGTGGCTGGTGTGCAACGGCCACCACACGTTAAAAAAATCCAAGCACCGACATCTTCCACCTTCCAAGATGTAGTTCGGGATCTGGAATATTGGGTCCTTCATTGAAACACCTGTGAACTCATTCCTTTTTGGCGTGGAAGCAAGTCATCCTCGCTTCGAGGGACTGCCTATGATGATGATGATCTCCTCCAGCACCACAACTCCCCGAGATGTCTGTGCTCCTCAATTCTGCCCTCTTGAGCATCCTTGATTAAAATTGATCAATCATTTGTGGCCATGCTTTCTGTTACCTAGGCCCTAAGCTCTGGAATCCCCTGCCTAAACCTGTCCGCCTCTCTACCTCCCTCTCATCCTTAAAGACGCTCCTTAAAACCTACCTCTTTAACCAAACTTTTGGTCACCTGTTTTAATTTTACCTTATGTGGCTCCATGTCAAATGTTTTGTATCCTGTGAAGCACCTTGGGACAGTCATGCAGTCTTAGCATGATGCCAGGCAAGCCCTGACTGCTGCCATCGTGCTGGGTCTACCACGACGCAGCAGCCCAGCAATCTGTACTCCATCAGACTGATGCGTTTGAGGTGCAGTCCCGGAGGAGTGGCACTGGGTCAGTGGAGCAAGAACCTGCTGTCCTCTCTCAGGACGACAGCATTTCTGATCTCACCACTGCCACTCCGTCTTTGCAGCTAGCCACGGCTGTCACCCAGCCAGCCCAGACTGCCGCCGCCCAGCCTGAGGTGCTTCAGTCTGCAGCCAGGCCTTCCAGGCCCAGAACTGGTTGAGGGCGTCCTAGTCTCTGACCCGGAAACACAGCAGCCATGCTGCAGCCACAGGGGAGACACTGCGGCATAATAATAGAGTAGGTTTACATAAATGAGGATATAAGGAAATGTACAAGGGTGAATGATACATGTTATGTTGATGTTGCACTTATTACACATAAATGTTGATTCTCATCTTTGCTACATGATCTTGTATCTCATTTCATTGTTGGGCATGTGGAATGGAAGGAAGGGTTCATTGATGTGTTTATGGGGAGGCACAATGGAAGTGGTAAGTGGTGAGCACCTTTTTGGAACCAAGATTTAATGAGACGGTCTCGGACTTCCCTTGTCGTATTGGACGGTGTCGGCTGTGCCTCCTCTGGCTCCTCCTCCTCCTCCTGAGGTGCAACAGTTATGTCTTCGGGCAATGGCTGTGCCCTCATGATTGCCAGGTTGTGAAGCATGCAGCAGACGACGATGATGAGGGACACCCAGTCAGGCGAGTACTGGAGGACTCCTCCTGAGCGGGCAAGGCAGCGGAATCGATGCTGCAGCACTCCGATGGTCTGCTCAATGATACCCCTGGTGACGGCATGACTGTCATTGTAACAGTGCTGGACAGGAGTGCTGGGGTTGCGGAGGGAAATCATGAGCCAGGTGCATAGCGGGCAGCCCTTGTCTCCGAGGAGCCAGCCGGGAGCTGCATTAGGTGGCTGGAACAGACCTGGCACATCAGTCTGGCGCAGGATGAAGGCATCGTGGCTGCTGCCTGGATAGCGGGCATTAATGGCTATTATTGTGCGTGTGTGGTCACACACCAACTGCACATTGAGTGAGTGATATCCTTTTCAGTTTCAGAAGATCTGAGGATTGCGGTGCGGAGCCCTCGAGGTGACGTGAGCGCAGTCTATGGCACCCTGCACCATGGGGAAGCGCACCATCCTCACAAAGCCAGTTGACCGCTCCAGCTGCTTGTGTCTCATCATGGGAAATGAGATGTGTTCCATCCTCCTTCTGTACAGAGCATCTGTGACGACATGAATGGAGCAATGGGTGGCACACTGGGAGATGATCGAGATGTCTATTGTGGCTCCCTGGACAAATCGATTGGCAAAGAAATTAAGGGCGATGGTGACCTTCACTGCCACTGAGAGAGCCATCCTCACCCTTGTTAACATAGAAACATAGAAAATAGGTGCAGGAGCAGGCCATTCAGCCCTTCTAGCCTGCACCGCCATTCAACGAGTTCATGGCTGAACATGAAACTTCAGTACCCACTTCCTGCTTTCACGCCATACCCCTTGATCCCCCGAGTAGTAAGGACTTCATCTAACTCCCTTTTGAATATATTTAGTGAATTGGCCTCAACTACTTCCTGTGGTAGAGAATTCCACAGGTTCACCACTCTCTGGGTGAAGAAGTTTCTCCTTATCTCGGTCTTAAATGGCTTACCCCTTATCCTTAGACTGTGACCCCTGGTTCTGGACTTCCCCAACATTGGGAACATTCTTCCTGCATCCAACCTGTCCAACTTTGAGGCTCAAAGTCTGGCTGCAGCAAATGGCACAGCTGCGTCACCACGTCTTTTGTAAATCGCAGCCTTCAGACACACTGCTCCTCAGAGACGTAGGACACACGGCCAGGCGAGTACTGCAGGACTCCTCCTGAGCGGATACGGCAGCGGAATCTGCCCTGGGTGCATATGGCCTTCTGTTCACACGTCTGTGTAATGGTCGTTCTCTGCCCACATCCGCATGGACCTCCTCATGTTGGTCCTGCAGTTGCTGTCCCTCTGCATCCTCCTGCTGCTGTGCCTCTGCCTGCTGCTCTTGCTCCCTTGGCCTCTCCCTGCACCTTTCCATCTGCCTGTGGCTGCTCCTCTCCCTGATCGTCGGAGCATGGGCCTCTCCCAGTGCAGGTGCCTCTCCCAGTGCTAGCCTTTCTCTTTCCCTCTCCAGATGCTGCTGCCTGGCTAAATCACGCGCCATTGTCTTCTGCGAACCATCCTCCGATGGTGAAGTTGCAGGAGGCAGTCCACTGCCAGCACTGAGCCCATTATTGGCAGAGAATATTGTGCCCTGCAAATGGAGCTGACTAAAGTAGGAGGGTGATGGAAGCCAAAGGAAACTGAGGGCCAGCAATCAATGATGGCCGTGGCAGAACCAAAAAACAAATTAACTGCAAACTCAGGAAAAATGTAACCGACAAAATAATATATCGAACAGCGTGCCTTTAAATCTCGCTGGCGCTGCAGCATACTAATATTGTATTCCAATCCTCTAGACATAAAGGCCAGCATTCCATATTTTCTGTACCTGTTCATGACATTTTAATGATCTATGTACCTGGATCGCAAGTCTCTGGACATCACTGTTTTTAGCTTTTCACGATTTAGAAATTAACCTGTTCTATCCTTTTTAGGTCTAAAGTGGATGATCTCACATTTGCTTACATTGAAATCCATTTGCCATAGTGTTGCCCATTTGCTAAATCTATCAATAATTTTATATTTTCATCTACACTGCCTCCAATGCCACATACCTTTGTGCATTCGGCAAATTTGGATACATGACATTCTATGCCAACATCCAAGTCGTTAATAAATATAGTGAATAGTTGAGACCCCAACACAGATTCCTGTGGGACACCACTAGTCACTGCCAATTAGATACATACGAACACCTACGGACCGGTAAAGACCATCTGGTCCATCGAGCCTGAACCACACAATTGCGATACCTCGCATATCACAACATATCCATTATCTCTACTCGCTGTCTCTTGCCGTACAGCTAATTTCCTATCCAGGTCAATAATTTGCACTCAGTCTCATGTGCTTCTACCTTAAAGTACCAGATAAGGACTGTTATTTATCAAATGTCCTCTGGAAGTCCATATAAATAACATCCATAGACAATCCCCTGTCCACTACTTTAGTCACCTCTTCAAAAAATTCAATCAGGTTTGTCAGGCATGACCTAGCTTTCACAGATCCATGCTGGCTCTCTCTGATCAACTGAAAATTTGCAAGGTATTCAGTCACCCTATCCTTAATTTATAAACTCTAGCAATTTCCTGACACAGATGTTAGGCTAACTGGTCTATAATTCCCTGGTTTCCCTCTCTCGCCATTCTTAAATAGCGGAGCGACATGCGCAACTTTCCAAATTAAAGGAATGGTTCCTGAATCGAAAGAACTTTAGAAGATTATAGTTGGGGCATTTGCCATCTGCTCACCTATTTCCTTTAGATCCCTGGGATGAAAACCATCTGTTCCTGGGGATTTTAAAAAATTTATTCCTGGGATGTGGGCATCGCTGGCAAGACCAGCATTTATTGCCCATCCCTAACTGCCCGAAGGTGGTAGTGAGCCACCTTCTTGAACCGCTGCAGTCCACGTGGTGAAAGTGCTCCCACAGTGCTGTTAGGGAGGGAGTTCCAGGATTTTGCCCCAGCGACGATGAAGGAATGGCAATATACTTCAAAGTCAGGATGGTATGTAAATTGGAGGGAAAACTTGCAGGTGATGGTGTTCCCATGCGCCTGCTGCCCTTGTCCTTCTAAGCTACCGAAGAAGCCTTGGCGAGTTGCTGCATCTTGTGAATACTATGGTACACCGGTGGAGGAGGGAGTGAATGTTTAAGGCGGTGAATGGGGTGCCAATCAAGTGGGCTGCTTTGTCCTGGATGATGTTGAGCTTCTTTAGTGTTGCTGGAGCTGCACTCATCCAGGCAAGTGGAGAGTATTCCATCACACTACTGACTTGTGCCTTGTCAATGGTGGAAAGGCTTTGGGGAGTCAGGAGGTGAGACACTTGCCACAGAATACCCAGTCTCTGACCTGCTCTTGTTGTCACATTATTTATGTGGCTGGTCCAGTTAAGTTTCCAGTCAATGATGACCCCAGGATGTTGATGGTGGGATATTTGGCGATGGTAATGTCAACGGGCAGTGGTTAGACTCTCACATGTTGGAGATAGTCTTTGCCTGCCATTTGTGTGGCGAGAATGTTACTTGCCACTTATTAACCCAAGCCTGAATGTTGTTCAGGTCTTGCTGCATGTGGGCATGAATTGCTTCATTATCTGAGGAGTTGCGAATGGCACTGAACACTGTGCAGTCATCAGCGAACATCCCCACTTCGGACCTTATAATGGAGGGAGGGTCATTGATGAAACAGCTGAAGATGATTTGTCACTCTTTAGTGCCATTATTTTCTTCATTACTGTTATTTTACTTACGTTAATTTTATTGAGTCCCTTTCCCCGATTCAATATTAGTTTCCTTGGGATTTCCGGCATGCTATCCTCTTCTTCTACTGTAAATACGGATGCAAAGTAATTATTCAACATGTCAGCCATTTCCTTATTATCATTGACAAAACCACCACTTTCAGTTTTTATGGGACCAACTTGCTCCTAACTACCTTCTTTTTCCTAATGTAAAAATTCTTAGTATTAATTTTAATATTCCTTGCAAGTTTCTTTTCATCCTCCCTTTTTGTAGCTCTAACTATCTGTTTTGTGACCCTTTGCTGTTCTTTGTATCTTTCCCATTCGCCATGATCTGTGCTATTTGTTACATTTTTGTATGCTTTTTCTTTTTAGTCTACTGCTGTCCCTCACCTCTTTAGTTGTCCATGGGTGGGGGGGGGAGGGGTTTAAGAACATAAGAAATAGGAGGGTTTGGCCCCTCGAGCCTGTTTCACCATTCAATAAGATCATGGCTGATCTGATCTTGGGCTCAGCTCCACTTCCCTGCCCGCTCCCCATAACCCTTCACTCCCTTATCACTCAAAAGTCTGTCTATCTACACCTTAAATATATTCAATGACCCAGCCTCCACAGTTCTCTGGGGCAGAGAATTCCACAGATTTACGATCCTCTGAGAGAAGAAATTCATCCTCATCTCAGTTCTAAATGGGCGACCCCTTATTCTGAAACTATGCTCCCTAGTTCTAGATTCCCCCACAAGGGGAAAACATCCTATCTGCATCTACCTTGTCGAGCCCCCTCAGTATTTTATTTGTTTCAATAAGATCACCTCTCATTCTTCTAAACTCCAATGAATATAGGCCCAACCTGCTCAACCTTTCTTCATAAGTCAACCCCTTCATCTCAGGAATCAATCCATTGAACCTTCTCTGAACTGCCTCCAATGCAAGTATATCCTTCCTTAAATAAGGAGACCAAAACTGTACGTAGTACTCTAGGTGTGGCCTCACCAATACCCTCTACAGTTGTGGCAGGACTTTTCTGCTTTTATACTCCATCGCCTTTGCAATAAAGGCCAACATTCCATTTGCCTTCCTGATTACTTGCTGTACCTACATACTAACTTTTTGTGTTTCATACACAAGGACTCCCAGATCCCTCTGTACTGCAGCATTTTGTAATTTCTCTCCATTTAAATAATCATTTGCTTTGCTTCCTTAGTTAGCCATGGATGGTTCTTCTCCTAAAGTCTTTCCTTCTCGCTGGAATATAGTTTTGTTGACAGTTATGAAATATCTGCCACTGCTGATCAACCGTCTTACACTTTAATCTACTTTCCCAGTCCACTTTAGCCAACTCTGCCTTTATACTTTTGTAATCTTCTTTATTTAAGATCAGGACACTGGTTTGAGATCCAACTTTCTCACCCTCCAATTGAATTTGAAAGTCAATCATGCTATGATCACTCTTTCCTAGAGGATTCTTTACTATGATATCATTTATTAATCCTGTCTCATTACACAGTACCAGATCTAAGATAGCCTGCTCCCTGGTTGGTTCCGCAACGTACTGTTCAAGGAAGCTATCCCGGATACACTTTATGAACTCTTCCTCAAGGCTACCTTGGCCCATTTGATTTGTCCAATCAATATGAAGATTAAAATCGTCCATGATTATTGCCATATCTTTATTACAAGCCTCCATTATTTCTTGATTTATACTCCGTCCAACAGTGTAGCTACTGTTAGGGGGCCTGTAGACTACGCCCACCAGTGACTTCTTCCGCTTGTTATTTTTTATCTCCACCCAAACTGATTCTACATCTTGATCTTCTGAGCCAATATCATTTCTCACTACTGCACTGATCTCATCCTATATTAACAGAGCTACCCCACCTCCTTTTTCTTTCTGTCTATCCTACCAAATTGTCAAATAACCCAGAATATTCAGTTCCCAGCCTTGGTCACCTTGCAAACATGTCTCTGTAATGACTATCAGATCATATCCATTTATATCTATTTGTGCCGTCAACTCATATACCTTGTTATGAATGCTGCATGCATTCAGATAAAGAGCTTTTAATGTTGACTTTTTACCATTTTTCCCTGTTTTGATCCCACTTTCTGATACACTCTTATTTTTATACATTCTGTCCTTTCCTGTCACACTCTGGTTATCATTTCCCCCACCGCTACCCTACTCTATTGCCTTCTCCTTGCTCTTTGACTTTTTAAATTTTTGCTCACCTGAACCTTCCCCCTCACTATTTAGTTTAAAGCCCTCTCTACAGCGCTAGTTATTCGATTTGCCAGGACACTAGTCCTAGCATGGTTCAAGTGAAGTCTGTCCCAATGGAACAGCTCCCTCTTACGCAGTACTGGTGTCAGTGCCCCATGAATCGAAAGCCATTTCTCCTACATCAGTCTTTGAGCCACATGTTCAGCTCTCTGATCTTATGCAAATCTGCTCGTGGCTCAGGTAGTAATCCAGAGATTATTACCTTTGTGGTTCTGCTTTTTAATTTAGCCCTTAGTTGCTCATATTCCCTCAGCAGAACCTCTTTCTTTGTTCTATCTATGTCCTTGGTACCTATGTGGACCACAACAACTGGATCTTCCCCCTCCAGCCCAGAAGAGATGTCCTTAGCCCGGGCACCAGGCAGGCAACACAGCCTTCGCGACTCATTCTTTTGGCAAGTAGAGTTCTTGACCCTCACGTTAAATACTTCTAAAAACATTTCCCACTGGTCTTCTATCATTTTACGGATTAACAGATTTTCCCAGGGTTATTGTGGACAATCTCTGCCTCAACCTGTTGAAGTTGGCCTTACCCAAATCCAGAACCTTAGTAGCTGTTTCACATTTTTCCCATTCAAACGCTACATTAAACTCAATCATATTATGATAGCTATTGGATAAAGGTTCACGCTGTTAGGCTGTTAACTGGCTCATTACTCAGAATGATAGAGATTGATCAATAATCAGTAATAAAGATTGATTAATAATCAGTGATAGCATTGATCAATAATCAGTGATAGCGATTGATCAATAATCAGTGATAGAGATTGATCAATAATCAGTGATAGATTGATTAATGATCAGTGATAGAGTAGATTGATCAATAATCATAAAATCATAGAAAAATTGCGACACAGAAGGAGGCCATTTGGCCCATCGTGTCTGTGCCAGTCGGAAAAGAGTTACCCAGCCTAATCCTTTAGCACTAGGTCCGTAGCCCTGTAGATTACAGCTCTTTAAATGCACAACCAAGTACTTTTTAAATGTGATGAGGGTTTCTGCCTCTACCACCCTTTCAAGCAGTGAGGTCCAGACTCCCACCACTCTCTGGGTGATGAAATGTTTCCTCATCTCATAGAAACATAGAAACATAGAAAATAGGTGCAGGAGTAGGCCATTCGGCCCTGCTAGCCTGCATCGCCATTCAATGAGTTCATGGCTGAACATGCAACTTCAGTACCCCATTCCTGCTTTCTCGCCATACCCCTTGATCCCCCTAGTAGTAAGGATTTCATCCAACTCCTTTTTGAATATATTTAGTGAATTGGCGTCAACAACTTTCTGTGGTAGAGAATTCCACAGGTTCACCACTCTCTGGGTGAAGAAGTTTCTCCTCATCTCGGTCCTAAATGGCTTACCCCTTATCCTTAGACTGTGTCCCCTGGTTCTTGACTTCCCCAACATTGGGAACATTCTTCCTGCATCTAACCTGTCTAAACCCGTCAGAATTTTAAACGTTTCTATGAGGTCCCCTCTCACTCTTCTGAACACCAGTGAATACAAGCCCAGTTGATCCAGTCTTTCTTGATAGGTCAGTCCCGCCATCCCAGGAATCAGTCTGGTGAACCTTCGCTGCACTCCCTCAATAGCAAGAATGTCCTTCCTCAGGTTAGGAGACCAAAACTGTACACAATACTCCAGGCGTGGCCTCACCAAGGCCCTGTACAACTGTAGCAACACCTCCCTGCCCCTGTACTCAAATCCCCTCGCTATGAAGGCCAACATGCCATTTGCTTTCTTAACCGCCTGCTGTACCTGCATGCCAACCTTCAATGACTGATGTACCATGACACCCAGGTCTCATTGCACCTCCCCTTTTCCTAATCTGTCACCATTCAGATAATAGTCTGTCTCTCTGTTTTTACCACCAAAGTGGTATCCACATTATACTTCATCTGCCATGCATTTGCCCACTCACCTAACCTATCCAAGTCGCTCTGCAGCCTCATAGCATCCTCCTCGCAGCTCACACTGCCACCCAACTTAGTGTCATCCGCAAATTTGGAGATACATCCCCTCGTCTAAATCATTAATGTACAGTGTAAACAGCTGGGGCCCCAGCACAGAACCTTGTGGTACCCCACTAGTCACTGCCTGCCATTCTGAAAAGTCCCCATTTACTCCTACTCTTTGCTTCCTGTCTGACAACCAGTTCTCAATCCATGTCAGCACACTACCCCCAATCCCATGTGCTTTAACTTTGCACATTAATCTCTTGTGTGGGACCTTGTCGAAAGCCTTCTGAAAGTCCAAATATACCACATCAACTGGTTCTCCCTTGTCCACTCTACTGGAAACATCCTCAAAAAATTCCAGAAGATTTGTCAAGCATGATTTCCCTTTCACAAATCCATGCTGACTTGGACTTATCATGTCACCTCTTTCCAAATGCGCTGCTATGACATCCTTAATAATTGATTCCATCATTTTACCCACTACCGATGTCAGGCTGACCGGTCTATAATTCCGTTTTCTCTCTCCCTCCTTCTACCAACTACTTTAAATCTATGCCCCCCTGGTAATTGACCCCTTTGTTAAAGGAAATAGGTCTTTCCTAGCCACTCTATCTAGCACCCTCATAATCTTATACACCTCAATTAAATCTCCCCTCAGCCTTCTATCTTCCAAAAAAAACTCCCGCCAATCCAATCTTTCCTCATGGCTAAAGTTTTCCACTCCTGGCAACATCCTCGTAAATCTCCTCTGCACCCTTTCTAGTGCAATCATATCCTTCCTGTAATATGGTGACCAGAACTGCCGCAGTATTCTAGCTGTGGCCTAACTAGTGTTGTGTACAGTTCTAGCATAACTTCTCTGCTCTTATATTCTATGCCTCGGCTAATAAAGGAAAGCATTCCATATCAACCTGTCCTGCTACCTTTAAGGATCTGTGGACAAATACTCCAAGGTCCCTCTATTCATCCACACCTCACACTTTTCCGGATTGAATTCTATTTGCCACTTTTCTGTCCAACTGACCAATTCATCGATATCTTCCTGCAGTCTAGAGCTTTCCGCCTCATTGTCAATCACACGGCCAATTTGTGTATCATCTGCAAATGTCTTTATCATGCCCCCTACATCATTAATATATACTACAAAAAAGGAATTTAAGAATTCTGTGCCCTCTGTACCGTTTACACTGATAGTATCCCAGTTAATATTAGGGTAATTGAATTCCCCCTCTATTACTGCCCTATTGTTTTGCACTTGTCAGAAAATTGCCTTCAAATTTGCTCTTCTATCTCCCTCTGACTGTTTAGGGGTCTACTTGTATACTCCCAGCAGTGTGATTGCCCCTTTTTTGTTTAACCCATATGGCCTCATTTGATTATCCTTCTAACATATCATCTCTCCTCACAGCTGTACTTGTTTCTTTAATCAATAGTGCGCCCCCCCCCCACCCCGCTCCCCACCTCCATTGTTAACCCCCTCTCTATCTCACCTGAAAACCCTGTAACCAGGAATGTTGAGCTGCCATTCCTGCTCTTCTTTCAGCCATGTCTCAGCAATGGCTATAATATCATACACCCATGTGTCTCTCTGTGCCCTTAGCTCATCTGCCTTATTTCCTAGACTCCTTGCATTAAACTATATACCATTTAGCATTGCCAAACTGCCTTGTTGTCTTTTTTCTGCCTTCCAAACTCGCTTACTAATTCTCTGCCTTCCATTTCCAGCTTGGCTTCTCTCCCTTCTGACAATGCTCTCAAGTTCCCATCCCCCTGCCAAGCTAGTTTAAACCCACCCCAACAGCACGAGCAAACCCCCCCCCCCCCCTGTTAGAATACTGGTCCCGGCTCTGTTGAGGTGCAACCCGTCCGGCTTGTGCAGGTCCCACCTCTCCCAGAAATGGTCCCAATGCCTCAGAAATCTAAAACTCTCCCTCCTGTACCATGTCTCCAGCCTCTGTTCAATCCTCCTACTTCGGTACTCACTAGCATGTAGGAGTAATCTGGAGATTACTAACTGTTGGGTCCTGCTTTTTAATCTCTCTCCTAGCTCCCTAAAATCTGCCTGCTGGACCTCATCCCTCTTTCTTCCTATGTTATTGGTACCAATATGGACCACGACCTCTGGCCTCCCCCCTCAGAATGTCCTGCAGCCACTCAGTGACATTCTTTCCTGGAATCATATAAACATAGAAAATAGGTGCATGAGTAGGCCACTCGGCCCTCCGAGCCTGCACCACCATTCAATAAAATCATGGCTCATCATTCACCTCAGTACCACTTTCCTGCTTTCTCTCCATACCCCTTGATCACTAAGGGCGAAATTTAACTCCCTCTTGAATATATCCAATGAACTGGCATCAACAACTCTCTGCAGTCGGGAATTCCACAGGTTAACAACTTTCTGAGTGAAGAAGTTTCTCCTCATCTCAGTCCTAAATGGCTTACCCCTTACCCTAAGACTATGTCCCCTGGTTCTGGGCTTCCCCAACATCGGGAACACTCTTCCTGCATCTAACCTGTCCAGTCCCGTCAAAATTTTATATGTTTCTATGAGATCCCCTCTCATCCTTCTAAACTCTAGTGAATACAGGCCCAGTTCATCTAGTCTCTCCTCATATGTCAGTCCAGCCATCCTGGGAATCAGACTGGTGAACCTTTGCTGCACTCGCTCAATAGCAAGAATGTCCTTCCTCAGATTAGGAGACCAAAACTGAACACAATATTCCAGGTGAGGCCTCACTAAGGCCCTGTATAACTGCAGTAAGACCTCCCTGCTCCTATACTCAAATTCCCTAGCTATGAAGGCCAATATACCATTTGTCTTCTTCACCACCTGCTGTACCTGCATGCCAACTTTCAATGACTGATGTACCATGACACCCAGGTCTCGTTGCACCTCCCCTTTTCCTAATCTGCCACCATTCAGATAATATTCTGCCTTCGTGTTTTTGCCACCAAAGTGGATAACCTCACATTTATCCACATTATACTGCATCTGCCACGTGTTTGCCCACTCACCTAAGCTGTCCAAGTCACCCTGCAGCCTTTTAGCATCCTCCTCACAGCTCACACCGTCACCCAGTTTAGTGTCATCTGCAAACTTGGAGACACTACACTCAATTCCCTCATCCAAATCATTAATGTATATTGTAAAGAGCTGGGGTCCCAGCACTGAGCCCTGCGGCACTCCACTAGTCACTGCCTGCCATTCTGAAAAGGACCCGTTTATCCCGACTCGCTGCTTCCTGTCTGCCAACCAGTTCTCTATCCACGTCAGTACATTACACCCAATACCATGTGCTTTAATTTTGCACACCAGTCTCTTGTGTGGGACCTTGTCAAAAGCCTTTTGAAAATCCAAATACACCACATTCACTGGTTCTCCCTTGTCCACTCTACTAGTTACATCCTCAAAAAATTCTGTCTGTGACGTCTGTGGCCGCAGAAACACTTGACCGCTCCCCTAACTATTGAATCAACTACCACTATTGCTCTTCCACTCTTCTTTCCCCCCGCCCGCCGCCGCAGCTGAGCCACCTGTGGTGCTGTGGACTTGAGCCTGGCTGCACTCCCCAGAGGAACCATTGCCCCCACCAGTAGTCAGAGCAGAATACTGGTTGGAGAGCGAGATGCACTCAGGGGACTCCTGCACTACTTGCTTGGTCCTCCTCCCTCCCATAATCAGTGATAGAGATTGATAAATTATCAGTGATTGAGATTGATCAATAATCAGTGACAGAGGAAACTGATCAATAATCAGTGATAAAAATTGATCATAAGTGAGAATTGATCAATAATCAGTGACAGAGATTGATCAATAATCAGTGACAGAGGAAATTAATCAATAATCAGTGATAGATAGAGGAGATTGATCAATAATATCGGAGTTTGTCAATAATATTCCCAGCAGGATAGTGGGAGGAAGGAGGTGGAAATGTGAGGTAGAGGACATGGGGAGTGTGAGTGTGAGCAGGAACTGAGAGAGATTGGGAGAAATAGAGCGGTCGAGAGAGATTGAGAAAAAGGGAGAGATTGGGAGAATGAGAGCAGTAGAGAGAGAATTTGAGAGAAAGAATGACAGAGATTAGAGAGAGAGAAAGCTCCAGCCTGGATTATCATCAGATTGCCCCCACTACATAAACACATGATGAAGTGAATTGCTCTGTGATCGCTGATGCATTTAAAATGACTTTAATAGACTTATATGAAAACAGTATTAGCATATGGCCAGTGATTGAATTGTTCAGCATCTGCTCCGTGGGCTGCGCTGCATCACAAGTCCCCTTTCACACAACACATTAGATTGCCGTTGAAATCAATCACCTCACAATTAACTGTGCTTATTTCCTCACAATGAAAACAGCTGGATGGGACATAAAGCCCAAGGGAGAACTGAGTATGATGGCACCTGGGAATCTGGGGCATACTGGGTTCATGCCAGAGCACAATAAAGGACCATTCACATACACCAGCTTTATAATATATAGGACCATCAATAAACACCAGCGTTATAATATACAGGACCATCAATAAACACCAGCTTTATAATATACAGGACCATCAATAAACACCAGCTTTATAATATACAGGACCATCAATAAACACCAGCGTTATAATATACAGGACCATCAATAAACACCAGCGTTATAATATACAGGACCATCAATAAACACCAGCGTTATAATATACAGGACCATCAATAAACACCAGCTTTATAATATACAGGACCATCAATAAACACCAGCGTTATAATATACAGGACCATCAATAAACACCAGCTTTATAATATACAGGACCATCAATAAACACCAGCGTTATAATATACGGGAACATTCACATATATCAACATTATAATATAGTGTACCATTCTTATACACTAGCTTTATAATAGACAGGACCAACAATATACACCAGCTTTTTAGGTCAGTGAACACAGGGGTGATGGGTGAACGGGACTTGGTGCAAATTAAGTCACGGACAGCAGAATTTTAGATGAGCTCAAGTTTATGGAGGGTGGAAGATGGGAGGCCGGCCAGGAGAGCATTGGAATATTCAAGTCTAGAGGTAACAATAGCATGGATGAGAGTTTCAGCAGCAGATGAGCTGAGGCAGGGGCGGAGTCGGGCGATGTTACGGAGGTGGAAGTAGGCTGTCCTGGTGTTGGCACGGTCATACAGGACCATTCTCATACACCAGTTTTATAATATACAGGACCATCCTCATATACCAGCTTTATAATATACAGGACCATCAACATACACCAACTTTATAATATACAGGACCATTCTCATACACCAGTTTTATAAAAGACAGGACCATCCTCATATACCAGCTTTATAATATACAGGACCATCAATATACACCAACTTTATAATATACAGAACCATCAATATACACCAACTTTATAATATACGGGAACATTCACATACACTAACTTTATATTATACAGGACCATCCACATACACTAACTTTATAATATACAGGACCATGCTCATACACCAGCTTTATAATATACTAGACCATCAATATACACCAGCTTCATAGTGTACATGAACATCAACATGCACCAGATTTATAATATACACCAGCTTCATAGTGTACATGGACATCAATATACACCAGCTTTACAAGGTACAGGATCATCCACATATATCAGCTTTATAATATACAGGACCTTCAATATACACCAACTTTACAATATACCAGACCATCCTCATACACCAGCTTGGTGATATACAGTAGTTTTATAATACAGGGCCATCCATCTACACCAGTTTTTTTATATATATGACCATGCACAAACACCAGTTTTATGATATACCGGAAAATCTTCATACACCAGCTTTGTGAATATACAGGAAACTCCACATACGCCAGCTTTATAATATAAATCTCGCAGGCCTTTTGATCCGGGGGCTGTGGGGGTGCAACTGGATTATTGCCCACATTGGCCCCGGTTCCCTGCCAACCCCCCCCTCCCCCAATTCAAATCGGCCCTAATGGGTGAACAACCAATATTGAGAATCACGTAGCAGCCGGTGAGGTATCACTGAGCCAAGGACTGTTTCTCTAATCCAGGACTGGCCCCGTAGGTTACCACAGCACTGGCATCCTTTATCAAAAACAATGGGATATATTTAAGAAGGAGATATATGGATTTCTAGACACAAAAAGCAGGAATATGGTGTTGCGATACAGGATCGGCCATGATCATATTCAATGGTGGTGCAGACTCGAAGGGCCGACTGCTCCTACTCTCTATGTTTCTATGTAAATAGGGAGGGATTGGGAGCGCCATTAACGAGCTGCTATTGTTGCAGCTTTTTCCTAAACTGGTTAATGTGAAGTTCAGTGATTCAAATGACTGCAATTTATGATTAACTTGTACCTCCTTGAGCCATCCCCCGAGTGTAATCTGAGGCAAGCCGATCACTCAGAAGCCCCAGAGTCTCTCACTCTGTTTAAAAACAAAGAAAAAGACTTTGTATTGGCCGGGCCACCAGAGAGAATGCCACTGCTCTTCTTCAAAATAGTGCCATGATATCTTTTACGCTTATTTGAAAGGGCAGACGGAGCTTGGTTTAACATCTCATCCAAAAGACAGCACCTTTAACAGTGCAGCATTCCCTCAGTATTAAACTCTCAAATTCCCTCCCTAAACCTTTCCTCCTTTAAGACCCTCCTTAAACCCTACCTCTTTGACCAAAGCTTTCGGTCACCTGTCCTAATATCTCCTTGTGTGGCTCGGTGTCAAATTTTATTTGATCATCATAAGCGGCCCCTCGTATCAAGGATGACTTGTTTCCACGCCAAAAAAGGATGAGTTCACAGGTGTTTCAATGAAGGACCTAATATTCCAGGTCCTGAGCTACATATTGAAGAGTGGAAGATGCCTGTGCATGGATTTTTTTTAATGTGTGGTGGCCATTGCACACCAGCCACCACACGGGCTAGGTCTTGGTCCAGTGGCAAGGATTAACCAAGACGACTGGAGACCTGCTCTGCTGCACGGACCTAGTGCGCACACATATTGATCGCAGTGTGGGCTGGCCCGTGCTGCCCCTGGGCCCTCGGCTCTTCTGGACTCCGAACTCTCGCCTCTCTTGGGCCCCGATCATGTCGCTCCATGATCACACGTCGCTCCTGCGCCCCAACCTCACCGCTCCTGCTGTGTCTGCCCACGCTCCAATCACCGACCTGGATTTTGTTGACATCCAATCCAGTCGTCCTCTTCACAGCCGTCGTACTTTGAAGTGGTATGCTCGTTTGAAGGCCCCGACCTGACTGTGACCACAAGGCTGTGTCACTATCACACACAGATACCGTTTCCTTGTTTTACACCTCCATACAAAGACCATCTCTTTACACATCCCCTTTCTACACAATTGCAGTAGGCATGAGCAAAGACGTGAGGCTCACTCAAAGAGACACACATTTCATAACAGCATAGGTTACATTGGGGCAAATCTTCAGTCCATTTCCACTCAGACAAAATACAGAGCAGTCCAGCAGCTCACTGGCAGCTTAACAGAGTTTGATAACACATCTTGGCAAGTCATAGGTGCTCTATAAATCTGGCGTGTTTATCTTTGATGTGGCTTCCGGTGACACCAGACTGTTCACCACAATCTGGTGACACCCGGGCTGTATAAAAACTCGAGGCACCTAGGGGATGTGACAAGGTGCTGTGGAAAAGGACTCCAGCGGTGTGTCAGGAACTGCAGTGATACTGGTTCCTGGTTGGCACCCCATCAATATTCCAATCTACCCAATACCACCTCCACCCCGCTCAACTCGTGTTACCAACCCCCAGGATTGCCCTGGAATCTCCAGGAATTACAGTTTAATCTCTAAAGTTTAAACTACCTAAAAACCAGAGGGGAAATCATAGGAGCGTTAAAAACAATAGTCTTTTTCATTGAACACTTTCATTTGTTAATCATCAAAATATTGGGAGATGAGAAAAAAGGGTTGTTTGAGCGGGTGTGGCGCAGCAAGTCATGCGATGAGGCCCCCTAGTGACCCAATGCACTGCCCTTCCCCTTTCCCCATTCTATTCCCCACTTCACAACAGCACGGCTGCGATTTCGCAGCGTGTCCCATTTTAATCCAGGGAGGTCCTAACTTTAGCTTCAATGGCGGGGGCGGGGGGGGGGGGGGGAGAATTGGTCTGTGGTCACGGCGCAAAATGGGCGATGGCCAAACGGCCGCCGATTTCCTGTTGAAGTCAGTGGAACAGTAATTCGGACCCGGTGTAAAACGGGCGGCCGATTGGCTAGCGCACGTTTTTGCGCTAGCGCCCCAGACCAGTTGCAGCCCCAACCTGCCTCCGCAGATCGTTTCAACGTCGCACGTTTTTCAATTTCTAATCTCCGTAATGAAACTGCTTCCTGTAATGTGTCATGTTTCTTTCTGTGCCTCTGCATGGAGATTTACACTTCTCCTTCCCACTGGGAATCAGAGAATCTCTGGGAGATTCACCCCGGCCCCTGCTCCTCTGCTGGCAGCTGAGAGAGAGGCAAGAGTGAGTGCTTTCACACAGAGGGCGGGGGGGAGAAAATGCACATTCACAAAAACAAAACCGGTTTAAAGTGACTATTTCTGTCGCAATTACCAACCCAGGCAGAATCGCTTAAAAATCTTCCCGCTGGTTACAAAAGTTTGGAAGGGGGATTTGAACCCATTTTCAGTTAAAGTTATGTGTCGGTGAATGTAATGCAGCCTGAAATGATCGGCCTAACTACTTATCAGCGGGGGCCCTCCCATCACTGGGAGAAGACCCGCACAGCAGTGCACCTCCCCCAACCACCCCCTTCTCATCCCATTCAAACTCTCCGAATGCAATTCCCAGGATAAGGATGTCCCCTTTGGATAAATAGGGGTATCCAGTGACCAAGGTGATGGGTGGTCTGGGAGAGGCCACCCTCAGCCGGCTCTGTGTTTGGGCCCACAAGATAAGAACAAAGTAGTGGTCAGACCCTGCTGGTCACTGCCGCCGCATTCTTGAAGTGCCTGCACCATCAGGTCAGATTAGAAGTGGGCGATCAGTGATTGCATCAAAGGCAGCCTGGGAACGGAAGACTGAGATAATTAATCTCTGATGGAAGCTCCTCCGCCACTCATTGTATTGTGTTCCTGGGCTGCCCACTAGCCTGTGGTTCAGAAACTGTCGGGAGGAGGGGGAGCAGGAGGAGGGGCGGTGAGAAAATAAAAATCAATCATATTCAAAAAGGGGAAATTTGATAGAGGTATTCAAAATCATGAAGGGTTTTGATAACGGTAAATAAGGAGAAACTGTTTCCAGTGGCAGGAGGTCGGTAACCAGAGGACACAGATTTAAGGTGATTGACAAAATAACCAGAGGGGACACAAGGAAACATTTTTTTTTAACACAGCGAGTTGTTATGATCTGGAATGCACTACCTGAAAGGATTGTGGAAGCAGATTCAATAATAATTTTCAACAGGGAATTGGATAAATACTTGTAAGGAAAAGCAATTGCATGGCTATGGAGAAAGAGCTGGGGAATGGGATTGATTGGATAGCTTTTTCAAAGAGCCGGTACAGATATGATGGGCTGACTGGCCTCCTTCTGCGCTGTATCATTCCATGATTCTAATCCCTACGTTATACAGAATGCAGTCTTTTGACAGCTATCTGCTGAATAAAGTCTGCTTCACCATTCCCCAGTTTCCCACTCCCCTCACTGGATTACAGAGTCCCAACCCACTCTTCCCCCGTACCTTTAGAGCACTGCGTTCAGCTCTGGGTACCGCACCTCAGGAAGGATATCTTGGCCTTGGAGGGGGTGTTTCACCAGAATAATACCAGGGCTAAAGGGGTTAAATTTATGCGGACGGTTTGCATTGACTAGACTTGTATTCCCTTAAATTTAGAAGATAAAGGGGTGAGCTCATTGAGATGTTTAAGATTATTTAAGGATATGATAAGGTAGATAGAGATAAACTATTTGCACTAAAATGAATGGTCAGGTAGTGTGATTTATTATTTTTGCGGGTATTGGTTGAGGGAAGAATATTGACCGGATCGCCTGGAGAATCTTGACCAGGATGCCTCTCTGCTCAGAGGCGAGAGGGTGCTGCCCACTGAGCCACGGTTGATACGCATCGATTGACAGTGCGTCTATCTCGAGCCATCGACAGCACTTGTACCTAACCGGTGTAACTGGCCTGAAACTTTTTCATGGGTCTCGCAATTTGCTGCTGGTAAAATAAGTTCTGTGGCCTGCAGATCAGGCTGTCGGAATGATTGAGACAGGATGGAATCACATATCCTGGGCAGTCCACTAAGTGAAATCACATTATAGTATGGAGGCAATTTCAACCCAACTCTCCCGGTGGGAAATTGACAGGATCGGATCACCTGCCCAATTTTACTTTCCAGTGATGTAAAACTGGCAGCCGATTCATCCTAGTCAGTTTCCCACCGGGCGAGTTAAGTTAGCATTAACCCTTAAGTGTCAGCTTGGTTCAGTGGGTAGCACTCACCCCACTGAGTCAGTACATTGATAATAAGATTAAGAACATAAGAAATAGGAACAGGAGTAGGCCATACGGCCCCTCGAGCCTGCTCCGCCATTTAATAAGACCATGGCTGATCTGATCATGGACTCAGCTCCACTTCCCTGCCCGCTCCCCATAACCCCTTATCCCCTTATCGTTTAAGAAACTGTCTATTTCTGTCTTAAATTTATTCAATGTCCCAGCTTCCACAGCTCTCTGAGACAGCGAATTCCACAGATTAACAACCCTCTGAGAGAAGAAATTTCTCCTCATCTCTGTTTTAAATGGGCGGCCCCTTAGTCTAAGCTCATGCCCTCTGGTTCTTGTTGTGTATCTGCAAAGCATGCACTCCCATGTTCCGCCACCAGGGAGCGCATCTCCTGAAGTCCCAAGGGATCCCAGCATCCCTTGGGAGCACTGTATATAAGCCGGCCCCGAAGGCCTGTTCCTCACTCTGGAGTGTCTTAATAAAGACTGAGGTCACTGTTACTTTAACCTCCCGGTGTGCAGTCTCATCTGTGTTAGGAACACAACAACTGGTGACGAGTACACGAATCCAACGCAAAGATGCAGCAAACTGTGGGCATCCAGGAGAAATTCTCGGAGGGTGAGGACTGGGAAGCCTATGTCGAACGGTTATACCAGTACTTTGTAGCCAACGAGCCGGACAGAGAAGGAAGCGCTGCAAAAAGGAGAGCAGTCCTCCTCACGGTCTGCGGGGCACCGACCTACAGCCTCACGAAGAATCTTCTGGCTCCAGTGAAACCCACAGATAAGTCGTATGAGGAGCTGTGTACACTGGTTCGGGAGCATCTTAACCCGAGGGAGAGCATGCTGATGGCGAGGTATCAGTTCTATATGTACCAGCGATCTGAAGGTCAGGAAGTGGTGACCTACCTGGCTGAGCTAAGGCAACTTGCAGGACAATGTGAGTTTGATGGCTACCTGGAGCAAATGCTCAGAGACTTTTTTGTACTGGGCATTGGCCACGAGACCATCCTACGAAAACTTTTGACTGTAGAGACACCGACCCTCAGTAAGGCCACTGCGATAGCACAGGCGTTTATTTCCACCAGTGATAACACTAAACAAATCTCTCAGCACATAAGTGCTAGCAATGTTCCTAAATAAACTGGAACTGTGTTTTTGAGCAGAAATATACAGGGCAGGAACCACGAGTCTGCAACTGCCAGCAGGCCTCAGGTGACCCAGATGACAGAGTCCGCAACAAAGAATGAATGCAAGGCAATTCACACCTTGTTGGCGTTGTGGAGGCTTCCATTCAGCCTATTCATGCCGCTTCAAAGGGTATGTTTGCAAGAGCTGTGGAACAATGGGGCACCTCCAATGAGCTTGCAGACGAGCTGCAAGCTCTGCAAAACCTGCTAACCACCATGTGGCAGGGGAAGATCGGTCCATGGTGGACCAAAGAAATTTCAAGCCTCAGAGAGAGGAGGCAGATGCTGAAGTACATGGGGTGCACACATTTTTGACGAAATGTCCATCTATAATGGTAAACATAAAATTGAATGGCTTACCCATAGCCATGGAACTGGACACTGGCGCCAGCCAATCCATCATGAGTAAAAAGCAGTTTGAGAAACTGTGCTGCAACAAGGCACTCATACCAGCCCTGAGCCCCATCCACACGAAACTGAGAATGTACATCAAAAGAGCTTATCACTGTCCTGGTCAGTGCTATGGTCAAGGTCACCTACGAGGGCACAATGCATGAACTGCCACTCTGGATTGTCCCGGGTGATGGCCCCACACTGCTTGGAAGGAACTGGCTGAGCAAAATCCGCTGGAACTGGGATGACATCCGAGCACTATCACATGTCGATGAGGCCTCATGTACCCAGGTCCTTAACAAATTTCCTTCCCTTTTTGAGCCAGGCATTGGAAACTTCCGGGGCGAAGGTGCGGATCTACTTGGTCCCAAAGGCACGACCCATTCACCACAAGGCGCGAGCGGTACCTCACATGATGAGGAAGAGAGTGGAAATCGAGCTGAATAGGCTGCAACGCGAGGGCATCATCTCCCCAGTGGAATTCAGCGAGTGGGCCAGCCCGATTGTTCCAATACTCAAAAATGATGGCACGGTCAGGATTTGCAGCGATTATAAAGTAACTATTAATCGTTTCTCGCTACAGGACCAATACCCGCTACCTAAGGCAGACGACCTATTTGCGATGCTGGCAAGAGGCAAGACGTTCACCAAGCTCGACCTGACTTCGGCTTATATGACGCAAGAGATGGAGGAATCTTCGAAGGGCTTCACCTGCATCAACATGCACAAGGGACTGCTCATCTATAACAGATGCCCGTTTGGAATTCGGTCGGCTGCAGCGATCTTCCAGAGAAACATGGAGAGCCTACTCAAGTCGGTACCACGCACGGTGGTTTTTCAGGACGACATATTGGTCATGGGTCAGGACACCATCGAGCACCTACAAAACCTGGAGGAGGTCCTCCAGCGACTGGAACGCGTAGGGCTGCAGCTGAAGAGGTCGAAATGCGTCTTCATGGCAACAGAAGTGGAGTTTTTGGGGAGAAAGATCGCGGTGGACGGCATTCAGCCCACAGACGCCAAGACAGAGGCTATCAGGAACGCGCCCAGGCCACAGAACGTCACGGAGCTGCGGTCGTTCCTGGGACTCAACTATTTTGGTAACTTCCTACTGGGGTTAAGCACTCACTTAGAGCCCCTACATGCGTTATTGCGTAAAGGTGAGAACTGGGTATGGGGAAAAAAAACCAAGTAATTGCTTTTGAGAAAGCCAGAAACAATTTGTATTGTATAACCCATGTAAAAGACTCGTGCTAGCATGTGATGCATTGTCGTACGGAGTTGGGTGTGTATTACAACAAGCTAACGTTGCGGGGAAGTTGCAACCTGTCGCCTATGCTTCCAGGAGCTTGTCTAAGGCCGAGAGGGCCTACAGCATGATTGAGAAAGAGGCACTAGCATGTGTGTTCAGGGTAAAGAAAATGCATCAGTACCTGTCTGGCCTCAAATTTGAGCTGGAAACCGATCACAAGCCCCTCATATCCCTGTTCGCTGAAAACAAGGGGATAAATACAAATGCCTCAGCCCACATACAAAGGTGGGCACTCACGCTATCAGCATATAACTATACTATCCGCCACAGGCCAGGCATCGAGAACTGTGCGGATGATCTCAGTCGGCTACCCTTGCCCACTACGGGGGTGGAAATGGCGCAGCCTGCAAACCTGTTGATGGTGGTGCTGCCCACAGACTTGTTGATGGCCATGGAAGCTTTTGAAAATGATAAATCACCTGTTACGGCCCACCAGATTAGGACTTGGATCAGCCAAGCTCCTCTGCTGTCCCTAATAAAAAACTGTGTACTGCATGGGAGCTGGGCCAGCATCCCCGTTGAAATGCAAGAGCTAATCAAGCCATTCCAGCGGCAAAAGGACGAGCTGTCCATTCAGGCAGACTGCCTGTTGTGGAGTAACCGCGTAGTGCTACTCAAAAAGGGCAGGGAGTCATTCATCTCGAATCTCCACAGCACACACCTGGGTATAGTAATGATGAAAGCGATAGCCAAATCCCACATGTGGTGGCCCGGTATCGACTCTGAATTAGAGTCCTGTGTACAGCAATGCAGCGTGTGTGCTCAGTTGAGCAACGCGCCCAGAGAGGCACCACTAAGTTTGTGGTCCTGACCCTCCAGACCATGGTCGAGGATCCATGTCGACTATGCAGGCCCGTTTCTCGGTAAAATGTTCCAGGTGGTGGTGGATGCTTTTTCAAAATGGATTGAATGTGAAATAATGTCGGGAAGCACCACCACTGCCACCATTGAAAGCCTGAGGGCCATGTTTGCCACCCACGGCCTGCCTGACATACTGGTCCGTGACAACGGGCCATGTTTCACCAGTGCCGAATTTAAAGAATTCATTACCCGCAATGGGATCAAACATGTCACCTCGGCCCCGTTTAAACCAGCCTCCAATGGGCAGGCAGAGCGGGCAGTACAAACAATCAAACAGAGACTCAAACGAGTCACAGAAGGCTCACTCCAAACCCGCCTGTCCCGAGTACTGCTCAGCTACCGCACGAGACCCCACTCGCTTACAGGGGTGCCCCCGGCTGAGCTACTCATGAAAAGGACACTTAAAACCAGACTCTCGCTGGTTCACCCCAACCTGCATGATCAGGTAGAGAGCAGGCGGCAGCAACAAAATGTAAACGATGATCGCGCCACTGTGTCACGTGAAATTGATCTGAATGACCCTGTGTATGTGCTAAACTATGGACATGGTCCCAAGTGGATCGCTGGTACGGTGATAGCTAAAGAAGGGAGTAGGGTGTTTGTAGTCAAACTAGACAATGGCCAAATTTGCAGAAAGCACCTGGACCAAACGAGGCTGCGGTTCACAGACTGCCCTGAACAACCCACAGCAGACACCACCTTTTTCGAGCCCACAACACACACCCAAAGGATCAACGACACCACGCCAGACCAGGAAATCGAACCCAACAGCCCAACAAGGCCAGGCTCACCCAGCAGCCCCACAGGGCCAACAACATGCCAGCCCAGCGAGGGCACAGCCAAAACACCAGAACAGACATTTGTACCGAGGCAGTCCACCAGGGAAAGAAAGGCTCCCGAGCGCCTCACCTTGTAAATAGTTTTCACTTTGACTTTGTGGAGGGAGTGATGTTGTGTATCTGCAAAGCATGCACTCCCATGTTCCGCCACCAGGGAGCGCATCCCCTGAAGTCCCAAGGGATCCCAGCATCCCTTGGAAGTACTGTATATAAACCGGCCCCTAAGGCCTGTTACTCACTCTGGAGTGTCTTAATAAAGATTGAGGTCACTGTTACTTTAACCTCCCTGTGTGCACTCTCATCTGTGTTAGGAACACAACAGTTCTAGTCTCCCCTATCAGTGGAAACATTCTCTCTGCATCCACCTTGTCAAACCCCCTCATAATCTTATACGTTTCAATAAGATCACCTCTCATTCTTCTGAATTCCAATGAGTAGAGGCCCAACCTACTCAACCTTTGTAATGTGATACCCTGGATATTCCAGGCTGACACTCCCAGTGCAGTGCTGAGGGAGATGTAGCACTGTCGGAGGATGAGACATTCAACATGCCCGCTCAGGTGGATGTAAAAGATCGCAAAGCACGATTTCAAAGAAGAATAGAGGAGTTATCCCCAGTGTCTTGGGCCAATATTTATCCCTCAACCAACATCACCAAAACAGATTATATGGTCATTATCACATTGCTGATTGTGGGATCTTGTTGTGCGAAATTGCTTTCCCACAGTGACGACACTTCAAAAGTAATTCCCTTGAATGACTATATTTGAGGTGGCAGTGAAAAGGCCAAAAATATACTAGACAGAAATAAACTCATAGCATCCGTCCGTACCTGCGCCTTGCAACTGAAAGGTGCGGGACAATAAGCTCTGGAGTCAGTGAATCACGAGACAGTCATTCAATCCAGTTTACCACTGACATTACAAACCACTACTCTAAAGCTCTTCAATGGTTCATGAGTGTAAGCAAGTCCCCAGAGCACTGACCTCCATCCCTCCATTCACTGCCAGAACCGTTATCATTCTATTATGTACCCCAGCGTTCAGTTAAATATAGCAATAACCAAGTTAGATTTTTCTTAGCAGTATTGTACAGTGGACACTCTGAGCATACTAGAGAGACAGTGGGGTGGAGGCAAAAATCTACTAACACAGATGAGGGATGCTAAGGGGTTACAGTAACTCCCACTTAATTCAAGCCAATTAATAGAAGCTAACTCTCCAACACACTATATTATCTGTACGCTATACAATGCATTCCATGAAATTTGCTATGGTATATTACTTTTGTCTATATGATGTATAATAATCCCTATGTAATCTATACACCACATAAACTATGTAACCTATACACTGTGATATATTTGCTATCATCTGTGTTATATAATATTCTCTATAACCTATGCAGCACAACATTTTTATAATAAATACACTATAATACACGCTATGTGCCACACATTATGCTCTTTAATCTATAATGCACCATATAATCAATAAACTATATAATACTCTATATGCTATATAGTATACTCCTTTACCTGTATACTTCAAGACTGCAGATTAGTGTTTTTCACAGAAGAATGGACAGAATTGGGAATAATAATTCTACTCGAGGTCCATCAGAGGTCCCAGATATTGCTTTCCTTTCCCTTCATTTTTGCCTGTTCTCAGTCCACTCTCCCTTTCAGCCTCACCCCATAATGGGTTGAAATACTTTCCGAGCCTTTTGAAAGGCTTTTGGTTGTGTCCTATTCTGATTGTCCCCTTACCTTTAAATTTATTTTACGTACAATTCTCTACTCACACCACTGGTGTGCTCGCTACACCTGTCCGAATCTGCACCAATGCTATGCTAATACCAGCCATTGGAAAATAGGGTGCAGACAGAAGACCTCCACTTGAATCAGGCTACAACTTGCCAATGGTCAGTCGGGTCTAATCAAAATCTTATCACTATGCAGAATTCCTGCCCAATTTCACGTTGTCACAATTTTGGATCAAACCTTTGTGTCAAAATTTAACATTGAAACTGCCTATGTAAACATTTAGAATAGAAATCGTGTATGTAAACAGTTACCTGTAATAATGTACTTGCGAGGTCTGGCCAGCAGGTGGCAAGGTGGAGCTAGTTTGTCTCAAATTTCTCTCCAAACTCTGCTGCCATCTTGTATGTAAAAAAGCCTTAAATTCAACTATACAAATTATATAAATTTATATGGCACTCTCGTCTCTGAGTCAGAAGGTCATGGGTTCCAGTCCCACTCCAGAGATTTGAGCGCAAAATATAAGCTAACACTCCCAATGCAGTACCTCTGCTGCATGGTTGGAGGTGCCTCAGATGAGACGTTAAACTGAGGCTCCATCTGCCCTCTCAGATGAACGTAAAAGTTCCCATGGCATTATTTCAAAGAAGAGCAGGGGAGTTCTCCCCGGTTTCCTGGCCAATGTTTATCGCTCAACCAGCATCACTAAAACTGATTATTTGGTCATTTTCCCATGGCTGTTTGTGGGAGCTTGATTTGCGCTGTGCTGTGTTTCCTACATTACCACAATGACTACATTTCAAAAGGACTTCATTGGCGGTAAAGCAATTTGGGTCGTCCTGAGGCTATGAAAGGCACTATAGAATTGCAAGTCTTTCTTTTTTTCATTAAGTAACCATTGAGAACACCACAGCCGATGTGCTCGTACATTATGTAGCATATACCACAATAGTATAGGTAGCTATAATAATTCCCTTTCATAGTACGATGAGATGGAGGAGTAAGACCAACAACAACTTGCATTTATATAGCAACTTTAACGTAGTAAAACGTCACAAGGTGCTTCACAGGAACATTCTGAAAGGGCCATTCCTCTCAGACCATCCAACTTCCTCTTTCACGATCCACTTGGTCCCTTATGGAATCAGTTCTTTATAAAACCCGCTCCTTAAAGAAGCCGCTCCTTATAAAACGTGCCCGTTATAGAACCCAATTGTTATTGAACCCATTCCTTATAGAGCCCGCCCGCTATAGAAGATATAGAAGATGGAAAGTCACTGCGAATATATATTATTGCATTATGTAGTTTGTAATATATTGGATTAAATGCAACTAGAATCTATGTTGTATGATATTGCTGTACGAATGCTTAATGTGTTTAGAGAAAGCTATTTTTTTTGCGATTTAATTGGAGATATTAATCTGTTTAAAGTACACTCACATGGACACACAGATAGATGCACACACATGCTCACACTCAAACAGAAACAATCACACACATACAGACACATTCATTCACAAGCTCACAAGCACAGACACAAACAGACTGACAGACACAAACAGTCACATAGATAGATGCACACACTCACACACATATTCATTCAGGCACACACACTGACAAACACTCAAACACAGACTGGTAGACACAAACAGGCACACACAGACATACACTCACACAACTGACAGACACAAGCAGGCACACACAGATTCACAGACACACACTCACACAGACTGACAGACATACATTCACACTCACTCACATACACAGGAACTCTTCCAAGAATACACTCTATCCTGTAGTATGGCAGGGTCAGAGGTTAAAGACGGGGATTCGATGTGGAGCAGTGCAACATTCTTTAAAAGGAAAGGTCGCAGAAAGCACTGTGAAAGCTTTCCGCTCCTGTCCCTCCTCATGCTACAGCTCGGCTTCAGGCTCTTGGGGGCTGCTTGGGGGCAGCATTGATGCCAGTGGATCCGCTACCCTGATCTTTACTCTGCTTAAAGTGACACCACCCCCTTGAGGAGACTGCTGGACCAGGCACCTTTTAAAACACTTAAAAACAACTGGGTTTAACTGCTGCCCCACTCCAGAGGCTTGAGCGCCTTAATCTAGGCTGACTCTCCCAGTGCAGTACTGAGGGAGCGCTGCACTGCCGAGGTGCCGTATTTTGAATGATGTTAAACAAAGTCCCCCATCTGCACTGTCAGGTAGACGTATAAGATCCCATGACACTAGTTCAAAAAAGAGCAGGGGAGTTCTCCCAATATTTATCCCCTCAATCATCACTATCACAATGTTGTTTATAGGGCCTTGCTGTACACAAAATTGTCTGTCGCGTTTCCTACATTAAAGCAGTGACTACACTTCAAAAGTACTTCATTTGCTGTAAATCACTTTGGGACGTCCTGAGGTTGTGAAAAGCATGATATAAATGCAAGTCTTTCTTTCTTATTCACATGCCCAAACCCACTCTATCCTGTCGCTCACTGTTTCACTGATGTCTTGTGCCATCTTGACCATCTCATGATCCCTCAACCACCCGCACCCTCCTCATCGAAACCTTTTGTCCCCATAATTCCTCAGGACCGGGGACACCCACGAACTGCTGCACTCATACAGGGGCACTCAGTGAGAGACGCATACTGGGGGAAGGGTAATATCAGCCTGTCCTGCAGAATGATTGCTATCACTTTAAGCATTTGCATATGCTAATTGCACCAAGGAGGGAAGTATGTGAATGAGTTTACAACAGGAACAGTCCTGAATGGGCTGTCAGCAGGGAGTGGTGGTGCGAGGGAGGCTTTTATCCATTCTGTCTTCATTCAGTCAGGACAGGATTTGATTCTCAGCAGACTGCTAAATGTAGGTCCCACAGCTGTTGATCAGTTTTATCACTGTGGCCAGAAGCCAATTTAAAACAACAGGAACAATTTGCATTTATATAGCACCTTAAACGGAGGAAAACGTCCCAAGGCGCTTCATGAGCGTAATCAAACAGAATTTAGCACCGAGCCTCATAAGGAGATATTAGGACAGGTGACCAAAAGCTTGGTCAAAGAGGTAGGTTTTAAAGTGCATCTTAAAGGAGGAGAGAGAGGTAGAGAGGCAGAGAGGTTTAGGGAGGAAATTCCAGAGCTTAGGGCCCAGGCAGCTGAAGGCACGGCCTGTGTATTATATCGTGCCTGTGCCGGCTCTTTGAAAGAGCTAACCAATTAGTCCCACTCCCTGCATTCTTTCCCCATAGCCCTGCAATGTTTTCCTTTTTAAGTATATATTTAATTCCCTTTTGAAAGTTACAATTGAATTCAGGCAGTGCATTCCAGATCAGAGCAACTCACTGCATAAAGACAATTCTCCTCATTTCCCCCTCCTGGCTCTTTTGCCAATCATCTTAAATATCTGTCCTCTGGTTACCACCCTTCCTGCCACTGGAAACAGTTTCTCCTTATCTCCTCTATCAAAACCCCTCTTAATTTTGAACACATTTGGTTTGGGTGCAGGGCTCAGCCATGCTCAGCTCCTCTCTAATCAATCTCATCGCCTCCCCCACCCCAACGCAAAATAAGTTGCATTGAATACAATAAATTAGCGCAGCCTCAGAGCAACATCATGTGACCGCGTGACCGTGTGACCACGTGCCGCACTGAGATAGACACTGCGCCCAACACAGCAGCAAACCTCTTCAAAAACACGTTGCCACTTGTCAAGGGAGAGTCCAAATCTAGAGGCGATAAATATAAGGGTCTGGAGTTCCCGCTCGATTGCGCTGATTTTTTCAGCGTAAACAATCGCAGAATTTTAAGCGCAATTTGCGTTCAGCGCTACTCAGGTTTCCACAATCTTGCGTTAGTTTTACAAACATCGCCCACATAACTGGCTATGCCCCCAGGGTGCATTAATCACCATTGGGAGTTCCCGCTAATTGCTCCTGTTTGCAGGCCTTCAGGGAGGGTTTAAAAATTAAGCTGGATCTTTTGGGTGCAAGAACACTAAAAGGTACATTTTAAAAGCTTTTAAATGAGTTTTTGTTTTAATTTACTAAGAAACTGACTAATGTACCCCAATATGAGAAAATAATTGTATATAGTTTTTAAAAGCAAATTTCAGTAATTTAAAATCAGATTACTCAGAGATGGTGAATTGGCACTCTGATTAAAAATACTTATTTTTTTCTGATAAACCTATTTTCAGCCATTTTAATCAAACGTCACTCTTAAACATATGAAGGAAATTTTTTTAAAGCAAAATTCTTTTTAATATAATGTACATTTTTAAAGGCTGCCCGATAGCACTGGTTTAGGGCAGATCTTGCATTCGATGATATGCAAATGAGTTTGAGCGGCAACTTGACAAAACGGCCATGATTTTGGGCACAGTTTGCGCTGGAATCGGCAATTCCACCCAAGATAGTTACTAATTAATCCAATAGGGTATTCAGGAGAAGCTTCTTTGCCCAGAAAGTGATTAGAATGTGGAACTTGCTACCACAGGGAGTAGTTGAGGCGAATAGTATAGATGCATTTAAGGGGAATCTAGATAAGCACATGAGGGAGAAAGGAATAGAAGGATATGTTGATGTGGTTAGATGAAGCAGGCTAGGAGGAGGTTCAGATCTGTTGGGTCAAATGACCTGTTTCTGTGGTGTAAACTCAATGTGACGTGCAGGTTGGAGTGAGTCTTTAGCTCCCTGGTAGCTATTCCGGGTTAGAAACATAGAAATTTACAGCGCAGAAGGAGGCCATTTCGGCCCACCGTGTCCACGCCGGCCGACAAAGAGCCGCACGGCTCTCGGTGTCAGGTTTAAACCTTTGCTCCAGACAGTCTTGGCAAGTGGAGACACTCCTGCTTGGAATCTAGGGGCTAGCATCCAGCGGGATACTCGCATCCGGTGGGTGACCCCTCCCTCATCGTATGGGCTGTGAGAGCCCATAACCCCCCCCCCCCCCCCCCAACCCCCTTCATGTAGGACTAACCCCTTCATCAGCTGGGATAAAGATGGTCACAGCCATGGAAGGAGCGTTCCCATGGCAACCTGTCAGACTGTTAATCAGCCTGCGAAACCTTCCACTACTTCACACCGTTCCCCAAAGAGAAGAGCAAGAAGATACGAAAACAACAACAACAACCTTGCAGGTTATTGAAACAGCTGCACATGGCTGAAAGAGGGACAATGCCCCTTGAATTATTAACAGCCCCTGTTTCTGGTTCCTCTTCACTGTGTGGAACATATCCCAGATGGAATGTGCTGTGAGAATCATTTGCAGAGATCAGTCCTGGAGACCTCTCAGTGTCTGATAATGAATCCTTTGCGAGGGTCTCTATTAGCCCCCCTCCCCCCCACCCCACCCCATGCAAACCGAGCAGGAGTTGGGGGAGGGGATCAAACAGCAAACTGAATTTGCAATCCTTTTCTTCCCGTATCTTTCTGCTACGTGCCCCTACCCTTCTTTGCTAATCCTTTTGTTCACACTTCATTTTGTTTGCTTCCCTTTCTCGCTCTCCTTTTTTTCCTCCTATTCTTTCTCTGTCTTCCATTCTTTCCGTCTTGCCATTTATTTTTCTTCACCCTTTCCTCCCATTCAATCTCGACTTGTGAGCTTTCTGCCCTCTTTTCCCTCCAGCCTGCGCTAAAGTTATAGCAGGAGGCTACTTGGCCCATTGTCTCTGTGCTCACAGCCCATCAGATCTCTCTGCTCCAATCGCATCTCGCTACTTTTTATTGGCCCTGAATTTCCTAAGAGCTCCTGCCAATGCATTGCCGTAGCGACATCGGGGTTTACACTGAAGTTCAGACAAAGTTATGGCAATTCCACTTTATCACGTTCCCTTATGTTGCCCAGAGACAGTCGAAGCAGGACCAGATTTTGTGTCTTGTCTCTCAGAACTTCACCTCGCTCACATGGACCCCATATCCTCTTCATTACCAAGTCCGCCTATTTCCACTTGCGTAATATCGCTGGTCTCTGCCCCTCCCTTAGCCCATCTGTTGCTGAAACCCTCGTCCATGCTTTTGTTACCTCCTGACTTGACTATTTTAATGCTCTCCTATCTGGCCTCCCACATTCTACCCTTCATAAACTTTAAGTTCATCCAAAATTCTCCTGCCTATATTCTAACTCACACCAAGTCACATCACCCCTCTGCTCACTGACCCACATTGGCACCCAGTCAGGCAACAACTCCATTTTAAAATTCTCATCCTCATGTTTAAATCCCTCCATGGCCTCGTCCCTTCCTATCGCTGTAACCTCCTGCAGCCTTACAAACCTCCAAGAACTCTGTGCTGCTCCAATTGTGGCCTCTTGCACAACTTTGATTTTCATTGCACCACCATTCATGGCCGTGCCTTCGGCTGTCTAGACCCCAATATCTGGAATTCCCTCCCTAAACCTCTCTGCCTTTCTCTCCACCTTTAAGTCACCCCTTAAAACTTATCTCTTTGACCAAGCTTTTGGCCACCTGTCCAAATCTCTATTCATGTGAAGTGCCTTTGGACATTTTACTACTTTAAAGGCACTATATAAATGCAAGCTATTGTTGATGCTTAAATTCCCGCCCTTAAACTAATTTAATAAGAATCCTGTTTTTGCTTTCAAGGATACTAGACCTCCCTCATGGCTCAGTATCTTTATCCAGTGAGTAGCTGAACTTGGCTGGCACTCCAGTGCACTACTAAGGGATCGCTGGGAGTGCTGTACTGTCGGAGGGGCAGTACTGAGGAAGTGCTGCACTGTTTAAGGTGCCGTCTTTCGGATGAAACATTAAACCGAGGTCCTGTGGATTTAACAGATCGCACAACCACTATTTCAAAAAAGAACAGGAGAGTTCTCCCTAGTGCTCTGCCCAATATTTATCCCTCAACCAACGTCAATAAAGCAGGTCATCTGGTTATTATCACATCTGTTTGTGGGAGCTTGCTGTGCGCAAATTGGCTGCCGCGTTTCCTACGTTACAACAGTGACTACACTTCAAAAATTCTTCAATGGTTGTGAACTGCTTTGGGGTGACCTGAGGTCATGAAAGGCGCTATAGAAATGTAAGTCTTTCTTTCTTAAGAAGCAGTTCCACAGCAAGAATCAGCACTCTATCAGGAGAGGGTCAGAGGACAGGACAGCAGAGGGAAGGGCTGGGGGGGGGTGGGGGGCGGAGATTGACAAGAGAAAACATCACAGAGCGGATCCAACTTTAACAAACATCTTCAAAAGAAAACAAATGGGAGCTGGCATGGTGGTGTTGCTGTTTGATGTTACAGAGCAGAGCATTTGGAGCAATAAAGAAATCATTTGGGGCCTTCCTGGGAGAAACAATCGCAACAAAACTGATACCAAATGGTGAGCTTAGCAGTGATAAAGACCATGACGTTAACAAGATGACAACTTTTGCACAAAAGCTGCTCGCAATTGCATCAACTACCTCCATTGCAATTATATTGCCTTTTACTGTTCCGTGTGTAGGGTTGCCACTCTGGTCCGACATAATCTCAGAGGTTTCATCGCATGACCTCCTACCTCCCCCCAGTCAAACAGCCTCCCGCCGCCCCACCAATCCCTCCATCTCTAATACTGTTAGAACTAAGAAACAAAAGTGTTCAAAGAAAATGAAGAAAACAAAAATTATTTTTAACGCCCCTATGATTGTCCTCCTGGGTTTGCTCGCAGCAGTGAATGGAAATAAATTCCTGGAGACTCCAGGGTAGTACTGGTGTGGCGGTATATCCCGTTAAGCTGAACAGCCACATGTCATGTCGCGCAGCAGTGGGGCACAGGGGTCCTAACTGCGGGTCTGGGACTGTGGCCAACCCCACCCCCACCCCTCCCCCGACCACCCCAAGCTCCTAACGACCCGCTTATGAACCCCAGGCAGTTCAGTCCATATTAGCGCTCGTATTTCTTATTTGCTGGTTTGCCCTGTGTTGAAATTTGTGGACCAGGAGGTTTGGACAAGGGGCTGAATGCTGTTGCTTCACATCCAGTGATCCCCGCTGGAAAGTCTGGATACCAAGTGAGGACAGGCTATAATACTTCCCTAGGTGCCACCCCCACTCCCCCCCCCATCACCAAACCCATCACCCCCTGCTTCCCAGACTCGCACGAAAAAGCCACTCTTAGATTGAACACCTGGGAGAGTCAGCACACATGTGTATCTATGTTTGAATAGTGCAGCCCACATCAGTTACAAAGTGGACCCCAGTATGTCACGATACTTAGATAGTTTGGCCAGTAAACAGGCGCAAAGTGCCAATACCATGAGACTGCATCATTGCCTCACAATGGTGCATCGCCACTCCCGTCTTTGTGCTGATGTCGTGATGTCGTCACGGGATACAACAACCATGTGTTTAATTTTTTTTATAATTCATAATTTTAAAGACTACTCTCAGTTGGGAAGACCAGGGTACAAAAAAAATGGTCTTCCTGGAAATAATCTGGTGAATTGAGGTTGTGGTCAGCATCACCTGCACAAAACGCAACTGGACCAGCCACATAAACATAAACAATCTTTGAGCATTTAAGACAGAGATCGATAGATTTTTGTATATTAAGGGAATCAAGGGATATAGGGATAGTGTAGGAAAATGGACTTGAGGTAGAAGATCAGCCATGATCTTATTACATAAGAACATAAGAATTAGGAACAGGAGTAGGCCATCTAGCCCCTCGAGCCTGCTCCGCCATTCAACAAGATCATGGCTGATCTGGCCGTGGACTCAGCTCCACTTACCCGCCCGCTCCCCGTAACCCTTAATTCCCTTATTGGTTAAAATAAAATTGGTTAAATGGTGGAGCAGGCTCGAGGGGCCGAATGCCAACTCCTGCTCCTAATTCTTATGTTCTTATGAATGCCATAGATATCAGAATAGATCAGAGGCTGGGTATTCTGCAGTGAGTGACTCACCTCCTGATTCCCAAAGCCTCTCCACCACCTACAAGGCACAAGTCAGGAGTGTGATGGAATACTGTCCACTTGCCTGGATGTGGCGGCTACAACTCAAGATGCTCGACACCATCCAGGACAAAGCAATCTGTTTGATTGGCAGCCCATCCACCACATTAAACATTCACTCCCTCCACCATTGGTGCATGGTGGCTATCTACATGTTTCTTTGACAGCACCTCCAAAATGACATGAACAGGTACAGAAAATAATCAAAAAGGCTAATGGAATGTGGCCTTTATATCTAGAGGACTAGAATACAAGGGGGCAGAAGTTATGCTGCAGCTATACAAAACCCTGGTTAGACCACACCTGGAGTACTGTGAGCAGTTCTGGGCACCAGACCTTAGAAAGAATATATTGACCTTGGAGGGAGTGCAGCGAAAGTTTACCAGAATGATACCTGGACTTCAAGGGTTAAGTGACGAGAAGAGATTACACAAATTATGGTTGTATTCCTTAGAATTTAGAAGGTTAAGGGGTGATTTGATTAAAGTTTTTAAGATATTAAATGGAACAAATAGAGTAGATAGAGATAAACTATTTTCACTGGTTGGGGATTCTAGGACTAGGGACATAGTCTAAATATTACAGCCAGACCTTTCAGGAGTGAAATTTAGAAACATTTCTACACACAAAGGATGGTTGAAGTTTGGATCTCTCTTCCGCAAACGGCAATTGATGCTTGATCTATTGTTCATTTTAAATTGGAGATTGATAGCTTTCTGTTAACCAAAGATATAAAGGGATATGAGCCAAAGGCGGGTATATGGAATTAGGTCATAGATTGGCCATGATCTCATTGAATGGAGGGGCAAGCTCGAGGGGCTGAATGGCCTACTCCTGTTCCTATGTTCCAAACCCATTACCTCCAATGTCTAGAAGGACATGAGTACCAGGTGCATGGGAACACTATCATCTCCAAGTTTCCCTTCAAGTCACGTACCATCCTGACTTGAACATATATCACCGTTCCTTCATCCTGGAACTCCCTACCTAACTGCACTGTGGGAGCACCTTTAGCACATGCACTGCAGCGGTTCAAGAAGAAGCCCCACCACCACCTTCTCAAGGGCAACTAGGGATGGTGAATAAATGGCAGCCTTGCCATCACCACGAACATCCTGAGAATGAATCCCACACCCCACGAGCTGATGGCAATATAAAAGTACTGGAGAATGGTCTCTTGAGCAAGGCACCAGGGAGAAGGGGTATTAGTGGGAGAGCACTTGGGTGCCAGTGACCATAATTCAGTCAGATTCAAGTTGATTATGGATAAGAACAAGAATAGGCCTGGAATAAAAGTTCCGAATTGGGGAAAAGCTAATTTTGCTAAGTTAAGGGGTGATTTGGCCATAGTGGACTGAAAACAGCTACTTGTGGGTAAATCAGTGTTAGAACAGTGGGAGGCATTCAAGGAGGAGATCCAAAATGTTCAGGCCAAACATGTGCCCTTAAAGATAAAGGCTGGGAAAAATAATTCTAGAGCCCCCTGGATGTCTAGTGACTTACAGGGGAGGATTAAGAAAAAAAGGGATGCTTATGTCATATACCAATGGCAAAATACTTTATAATCTTTAGAGGAATATAGAAAGTTAAGAGGCTAAATTAAAAAGGATATTAGGAATGCTAAAACAGAGCACGAGGAATTCTTGGCCAGTAAAATAAAAGAAAACCTTAAGCTGTTCTATAAATATATTAAGAGTAAAAGGGTAACTAAAGAAAGGGTAGGGCCTATTAGAGACCATGAGGGTAATCTTTGTGTGTAGATGGAAAATGTTGGTAGGGTTCTCAATGAACACTTTGCATCTGTTTTCACAAAGGAAAGGTGTAATGTAGATACTGCTAGTGAAGAGGAGTGTGATATTTTGGATGAAATAAATATAGTGAGAGAGGAAGTATTAAGGGGTTTAGCAGCATTGAAAGTAGATAACTCCCCAGGCCTGGATGAAATGCATCCCAGGCTGTTGAGCAAAGTAAAAGAGGAAATAGCAGAGGCCTTGACCATAATTTTCCAGTCCTCTTTGGATCTGGACATGGTGTCAGAGGATTGGAGGACTGCTAATGTAGTACCCTTGTTTAAGAAGGGAAAAAGGGATAGGCCAAGTAATTATAGGCCTGCCAGCCTAACTTCAGTGGTAGGAAAATTATTGGAAAAAATACTGAAAGACAGGATAAATCTGCATTTGGAAAGGCAAGGATTAATTAGGGACAGTCAGCACGGATTTGTTAAGGGAAGATCGTGTCTGATTAACCTGATTGAATTTTTCGAGGAGGTAACCAAGAGGGTCGATGAGGGTAGTGCGTACAATATAGTATATATGGACTTTAGCAAGGCTTTTGATAAGGTCCCACATGGTAGACTGGTCATGAAGGTTAAAGCCTATGGATACAGGGCAAAGTGGCAAGTTGGATCCAAAATTGGCTTGAGGTAGGAAGCAAAGGGTAATGATTGATGGATGTTTCTGTGATTGGAAGGATGTTTCCGTGACTGGAAGGATGTTTCCAGTGGGGTTCCGCAGGGCTCAGTACTGGGTCCCTTGCTTTTTGTGGTATATATCAATGATTTAGATTTTAGTATAGGGAGTATGATTAAGAAGTTTGCAGACTACACTAAAATTGGCTGTGTGGTTGATAATGAAGAGGAAAGTCATGGGCTGCAGGAGGATATCAATCTACTGGTCAGATGGCCAGAACAGTGGCAAATTGAATTTAATTCAGGGAAGTGTGAGGTGATGCACTTTGGGAGGGCTAATAAGGAAAGGGTATAAACATTAAGCAGTAGGCCACTTAATAGTGTAGATGAACAAAGGGACCTTGGAGTGCTTGTCCACAGATCTCTGAAAGGTGGATAAGGTGGTTAAGAAGGCATATGGAATGCTTGCCTTTATTGGTCGAGGCATAGAATATAAGAGCAGGGAGGATATGCTTAAATTGTATATTACTTTGGTTAGGCAGCTGGAGTACTGCATGCAGTTCTAGACACCATATTATAGGAAGGACGTGATTGCACTAGAGAGGGTGCAGAGGAGATTAACTAGGACCTGAAATGGAGAATCTTAGTTATGAGGACAGATTGGATAGGCTGGGTTTGTTCTCATTGGAACAAAGGAGGTTGAGAGGAGACCTCATTGAGGTGTACAAGATATTGAGAGGCCTGGACATAGTGGATAGTAAGGGCCTATTTCCATTGGTGGAGGGGTCTATTATGAGGGGGAATAGTTTTAAGGTGGTTGGTGAAAGTTTTAGAGGAGATTTGAGGGGGGGGGGGGTTCTTAATGCAGAGGGTTGTGGGGATCTGGAACTTGCTGCCTGGAAAAGTGGTGGATGCAGAAACCCTCACCACTTTAAGAGATGGTTGAATGGGCACTTAAAGTGCAGTAACCTGCAGGGTTATGGACCTAGAGCTGGTAATTGGGATTGGACTGGATGACCTTTTGTTGGACGGTGCAGATATAATGGTAAGTACTGCAGGGAATAGAATATGGCCAGGGTGATCTGGACTAGCTTTGATCACCTGGATGGGTCAGAGAAGAATTTTCCCAGATTTTTTTCTCCCTAAATTGGCATGGGTTTTTATCTGGTTTTTGCCTCTTCCAGGAGGTGGAGTGTAAAATGTTTCAGTATAGGGGGTGTCGCAGTTGTGTGAGGCGGATTGGTTGGGCTGGGTGCTCTTTGCCTTTCCGTCATTGTTCATAGGTTTATATGTAACCTTCAGGGCTGCTGAGCAAGGACCGTGTGGCTCTTTGTCGGCCGGCGTGGACACGACGGGCCGAAATGGCCTTCTTCGCTGTAAATTTCTATGTTTCTAACAGTGACCCCAGGGTTAGCACATGCAGGAGAGAAGGGGAAACAGTCTATCCAAATTCCATGACTGATTGGATAGTGCCAATTGTTCCTCGCTGTCAGCCGTGGCTCAGTGGGCAGCACTCTCATCTCAGAATCAGAACGTTGTGGGTTCAAGTCCCACTTGAGCACTTAATCTAGACTGACACTCCAGTAAAACATTGAAAGATTGCTGCATTACTACAGTGACTACACCAGCCTCTCCCCTCACTATGCTTTAATTGAGTTAAAACATGCTGCTAATTGGCTGCTCCCCCATCCCTGATCCAGTTCTCAATAAACAAACTTAACACTGGACTGACATTTCAGCTCACAGCAGTTCCTATCTCCCTTAGATAAAAATGTGTTGGAATTTATTTTTCTAAAACTAGCCATCAAATATAATCTAGTGGAGGGATAGGAATATAGGAACAGGACTAATCCATTTCAGCCCCTCTAGCCTGTTCCACCATTCAAGTAGATCATGGCTCATCTGTATCTTAACTCCAATGTACACACCTTGGTTCCATTTTCCTTGATACCCTTACCCAACAAAAATCTATCATAGAAGCATATAGAATATACAGCACAGCTCTTCAACCCAACTGGACTATGCCGGTGTTTATGTTCCACACGAACCTCCTCCCACCCCTCTTCATCTAATCCTATCCACATATCCTTCTATTCCTTGCTCCCCCATGTGTTCTCTAGCTTCCCCTTAAATGCATCTATGCTATTCGCCTCAACTGCTCCTTGTGGTAGCAAGTTCTGGTCTCCCCCACAAGTGGAAACATCTTCTCTACGTCGACCCTATCAAACACCATCATAATTTTAAAGACCTCGCTCTATCAGGTCACTACTCACCCCTCCCTTTCTCGAGAAAATAGCAGCCTGTTCAGCCTTTCCTGGTAAGTATATCCTCTCAGTTCTGGTGTTATCCTTGTAAATCTGTTTTGCACCATCCCCAAAGCCTCTATATCCATTTTATAATATGGAGACCAGAACCAGAACCAGAAAGGGGTAGTGGTTATGTTACTGGACGAGTAATCCAGAGGCCTGGGCTAATAATCTGGAGACATGAGTTCAAATCCCACTGCAGCAGCTGGGGAAATTTAAATTCAATGAATTAAAAAGTTAGTATCAGTAATGGGTGACCATGAAACTGGATTGTCAAAAAAAACGAACTGGTTCACTAATGTCCTTTAGGGAAGGAAATCTGCTGTCTTTACCCAGTCTGGCCTATACATGACTCCAGACCTACAGCAATGTGGTTGACTCTTAGCTGCCCTCTGAAATGGCCTAGCAAGCCATTTAGTTATACCCAACCGCTACAACAAAATTGTGAGAGCACCTTCACTGCACACCCTCGGGTTAGGACTCACCACCACCTCCATTGTTTTAAACTGCACGGGAATCCTCTCCGTTTTGAAAGTTTCAATTGACCTCCAGCCTTAATAGGTTTGTTTTGGAGGGGGGTTGGGGAATTTGCATTACCCTTTGTGTGAAGAAGTGCTTCCTCACATCACCCCTGAACAGCCCTGAACTTAGCAATTGCACATCACCATCTGGGATCTCAACCGAAGCCAGCCTGAAGAATTGCATTTAAAATATATAATACATAGCTCAACATATTAAATCATTACTGTAACAATCAAGCCACATTAAATGGTGCAATCTTATTCAAAAACATTTTTTACATACTCCAAATTTGCCACGAAGCGGGGTCTCTGAATATCGACTGATACTCGCCCTGTATTTGCCAATAGACTTTACAAAGTATTGACTGTATTGGCATGAATTAGTCCCGGGAGTGCGCCAGGGCAACACTTGGAACTGTTCGAACACACAACAAACATCCTACTTTCTATCCACCCAAAACTTAATGCTCACGACACAAAACAAGATAGCTGCGAGTTTCTTAGAAAGCGTTAGAAAGGATTGTTCAGTGTATCCCAAGTGGTTCCGATCTCTGGAAACTCGCTTAAAGAGTTCGAGAATTTTTATGAATGAAATGAATTTCCGGGTGACGTCACTGGGCTGGTATCATGAACTAGTTCGGGATACCCAAAGCACAGACTCTCTTTTATACTTTATTTCATACATTCCATTAGAATCCAGTCAATCCGTGCCGAATCCGCGGCTCTCGGGGATGATGATCCCGCTCGGGGCTCCTACATCACATTTACACATTTAAAATCATCACATTCCGCGCAATGAGAATCCTGCACTTCTCCCACTGAACTCCAGGGGATCAGGGGTCATTGAACGGGAAAACAAGCTCCGAGAGGAGCAACTGGAGAAAGAGTGGACACCGAACAATTCTACACACACAGAAACTGTAGAGAGAGTGGACACAGAGTAATTCTACACACACACACAAACACACACAGAAACTGTAGAGAGTGGACACAGAGTAATTCTACACACACACACACAAACACACACATAAACTGTAGAAAGAGTGGACACAGAGTAATTCTACACACACACACAAACGCAGAAACTGTAGAGTGGACACAGAGTAATTCTACACACACACACACAGAAACTGTAGCGAGAGAAAGAGTGGACACAGAGTAATTCTACACACACACACAGAAACTGTAGAGAGAGAGTGGACACAGAGTAATTCTACACACACACACACACATAAACTGTAGAGAGAGAGAGAGAGTGGACACAGAGTAATTCTGCACACACACAAACAAACTGTAGAGAGAGTGGACTCAGAGTAATTCTACACACGCAGAAACTGTAGATAGAGAGAGTGGACACAGAGTAATTCTACACACACACACACACACAGAAACTGTAGAGAGAGAGTGGACACAGAGTAATTCTACGCACAGAAACAAACAGAAACTGTGGAGAGAGGACACAGAGTAATTCTACACACACACACACAGAAACTGTAGAGAGAGTGGACAAAGTAATTCTCCACACACACACACAGCAACTGTAGAGAGAGTGGACACAGAGTAATTCTACACACACACACAAACAGAAACTGTAGAGAGAGAGTGGACACAGAGTAATTCTACGTACAGAAACAAACAGAAACTGTGGAGAGAGAGGACACAGAGTAATTCTACACACACACACAGAGAAACTGTAGAGAGAGTGGACAAAGTAATTCTCCACACACACACACAGCAACTGTAGAGAGAGTGGACACAGAGTAATTCTACACACACACACAAACAGAAACTGTAGAGAGAGTGGACACAGAGTAATTCTACACACATACACAAACAGAAACTGTAGAGAGAGAGTGGACACAGAGTAATTCTACACACATACACACACACAAACACACACACAGAAACTGTAGAGAGTGGACACAGAGTAATTCTACACACGTACACACACACACACAAACTGTAGAGAGAGAGTGGACACAGAGTAATTCTACACACACACACAAACAGAAACTGTAGAGAGAGAGTGGACACAGAGTAATTCTACACACACACACAAACAGAAACTGTAGAGAGTGGACACAGAGTAATTCTACACACGTACACACACACACACACACAAACTGTAGAGAGAGAGTGGACACAGAGTAATTCTACACACACACACAAACAGAAACTGTAGAGAGAGAGTGGACACAGAGTAATTCTACACACACACACAAACAGAAACTGTAGAGAGAGTGGACACAGAGTAATTCTACACACACACACACACAGAAACTGTAGAGAGAGAGTGGACACAGAGTAATTCTCCACACACACACACACAGAAACTGTAGAGAGAGTGGACACAGAGTAATTCTACACACATACACACACACACACACACACACACACAGAAACTGTAGAGAGAGAGTGGACACAGAGTAATTCTACACACACACACAGAAACTGTAGAGAGAGTGGACACAGAGTAATTCTACACACATACACACACACACACACACACACACACAGAAACTGTAGAGAGAGAGTGGACACAGAGTAATTCTACACACACACACAGAAACTGTAGAGAGAGAGTGGACACAGAGTAATTCTACACACACACACAAACAGAAACTGTAGAGAGAGAGTGGACACAGAGTAATTCTACACACACACACAAACAGAAACTGTAGAGAGAGTGGACACAGAGTAATTATACACACACACACACACACACACAGAAACTGTAGAGAGAGAGTGGACACAGAGTAATTCTCCACACACACACACAGAAACTGTAGAGAGAGTGGACACAGAGTAATTATACACACACACACACACACACACACACACACACACAGAAACTGTAGAGAGAGAGTGGACACAGAGTAATTCTCCACACACACACACACAGAAACTGTAGAGAGAGTGGACACAGAGTAATTATACACACACAGAAACTGTAGATAGAGAGAGTGGACACAGAGTAATTCTACACACATACACACACACACACAGAAACTGCAGAGAGAGAGTGGACACATAGTATTTCAAAAATATCTGATACAATCGTTCAATTTCCCAGAACAGGTCCTTGATATCGATTTTGGGAATATCACAATCGGCAGCTGGTCTGACTCTGAAATGGGCTCGTGGAAAAAATTGCCGATCTAAACCAATGCCCGAATTCTACCCATTCGCAAGCGCTTAAAGTCATCCCAATCATCCCCTTGTGATAACATTTATCGTCAACCGAACATTCATGTTCCCAGTATTGTCCACACTCCGTCAGACAGTCCCCGGCAAAGCTCGGTTTCCTCATTCCAAATCTCTCACTCTCATCCGTCTTCAATTAAAACTGCTCGTCTTTTGCTCAGATCTCCAGGTAGAGGGAGATCAGGTACAGGGAGATCAAGTATAGTGAGATCAGGTACAGTGAGGTCAGATACAGGGAGATCTGGTACGGGGGATCGGGTATAGGGATATCTGGTAGAGTGAGATCAGGTAAAGTGAGCAGGTATAGAAAGATCAGGTACAGTGCGATCAGGTACAGTGAGATCAGGTAAAGAGATCAAGTTGAGTGAGATCAGGTACAGGGAGATCAAGTACAGGGAGATCAGGGACCGGGAGATCAGGTATGGGGTGATCAGGTGTAAGGAGATCAGGTACGGGGAGATCAGGTATGAGGAGATCAGGTAAGAGTGATCGGGTACAGGGAGATCTGGTACGGGGAGATCAGGTACAGGGAAGATCAGGTCCAGTGAGATCGGGTAAGGGGAGAATCAAGTACAGGGAGATCAGGTACAGGGAGATCTGGTACAGGGAGATCAGGTACAGGGAGATCAGGTATGGGGAGATCTGGTACCGGGAGATCCGGTACGGGGAGATCCGGTACAGGGAGATCATGAACGGGGAGATCAGATACAGGGGAATCAGGTACAGGGGGATCAGGTACAGGGAGATCTGGTACAGGAGGATCAGATACGGGCAGATCGGGTACAGAGATCAGATACAGGGAGACCAGGTACAGGGGGATCAGATACAGGGAGATCAGGTACAGGGGGATCAGGTACGGGGAGATCTGGTACAGGGGGATCAGGTACGGGGAGATCTGGTACAGGAGGATCAAGAACGGGGAGGTCAGGTATCTTGAAGCCGGGGACGGAGAGACTGGGAACAGGATTCAAAGGGTTCCCACCATCAACCACAAAAAACAGCCCCAAGTGAGTGATGCGCTTCTGGATGTACCTGGTGGACAAAGACATCGATGGGAGATTCCAGGGGTGCTCCGTCCCGGCCGGTCATGGAGAGGAAACCAAATCCCATGCGGACGTTGAACCATTTACACTGGCCAGTCCCGTGTGAGACGGCCGCCTTGGGAGAGTCCCCGAGCTCCTGGTCAGCGCCTCTCCCGGAACCTGCTGCTGGGCGAGAAATCATGAATGAAAATCCAGCGTTTGATTCAAAACAATCCTTAAGACCCACAACCCGCATCTTTTTCTCGCACTCACACACACAGAGACACACGCTCACAGAGCCCTCCGGCCAGCCTCACAACATCAGCGGCTGTGAAACTAAAGACATTGAAAAGGGCTTTTAAAAATCCCCCAAATCGATACAGAACCTCCAAACTGCTGATTGGAAACGGATCCCATTCCGGTGTCGGTGCCAGCACCTCCGCTTCTTCCAAGTGTGCTGATTTATATCTTCTCTTTCTTCTGACCCTCTCTCCCTCTCTCTCTCTCTCTATCTTCCTCTCTCTCTCTCTCTCTCTATACAGTAGACCTCCCGTTTTCAGTTGTAAATCCTCCAATGTAAAAAAAGGTGAAAGTTACTGCAGGTCGCGGGAGCAGCTTAAAGTGAAAGGGCAGAGGATGGGAGGGATGGGAGCTATACAAAACATGTTCGCTTTTGCATGGAGGTGGGCGGTACGTGGGGCTGAAGAATAGAAGCGGATAAACAATGGACAGCTAGCCCGAGCTCCCTCCCCCTCTCCACACACACACTCACAGCCATAAAAGAAACGATCCAAAAGAAGAGAGGGAATAAAATGACCATCCCCTCCTCCTTTCCAAAAAAATAAAACCTTCGGCCATTTTGGCAGGCGGTGTTAATCCCGGGATAACTCCTGTGTCTCTTTCTTAAAAAAAGGCAGCGAGCTGTCCAGATTTGAGAGATGGGCAAATTGCTGGTGTACTCCCGCCTTTGTAAGTTTCGCCGAGAGATGTGTCAGTTCCAGGTACTGACTCTCTCTCTCCACCTTGTGTGTGTGTGTGTGTGTGTGTTTTGGCTCCCTTCCATGTGCACATGATCCCCAATTGAAACCTTCCCCGGGATCGATAACTATCACAAATCACCCACTTCGATCCATCGACCATCCCAAAAGAGAAAATATAAATGATATATATTTAAAATATGCCTTTGAAAGACTAGACCCCCCCCCCCCCGCCCCCCCCCCCCCCCCCCCCGCCTCCACACACACACACACACATACACACACAATATTTATTGAGATTCGGGGGGTTAAGTTGTAAACAACACACTCCGATTGTGGAATCTGCTTCTGTTTTGTGTTTCTGGGCCGTCAGGATAAGGGTCAGCAGCAAAGTTCTCTTTTTTAATAAACTGCGAGAGGTTGAAAGGAGCCAAGGGCAAATTCGCGGAGCCTTTGTCGGTCATTTCACCCAGCTGCAATGTTTTACAGCACTGCGGGCTCACAGGTTAGATACAACATTCAGGGCACATTAACTGGTCTTTCTCTGGTTACAGACACACACACATTCTCTCTCTCTCACTCGCACACACAATCACTCACACACACACACACTCACACAAACACTCACTCACATTCTCTCTCACTCATACACACACTCATACAACATCATCGTCATCATAGGCAGTCCCTCCAAATGAGGATGACTTGCTTCCACGGATACACAATCACTCTCAAACACACTCACACATTCTCGCGCTCTCTCTCTCTCACTCACACATATAATCATTCTCACACACACACACACACTAACACATTCTCTCTCACACACTCACTCAAACACATACACACACACTCAGTCACACACATTCTCACACACAGGCACACACACACTCACACACTCTCGCACAGGCACACACACGCACACTCTCTCGTACAGGCACACTCACACACACACACTCTCGTACAGGCACACACATACACACACACACACATTCGTACAGGCACACACACACACTCTCGCATAGGCGCACACACACTCACGCACACACTCTTGCACAGGTACACTCACACACACACTCTCGCACAAGCACACACACTCACATACATACACTCTCGCACAGGCACACTCTCACACACACACTCACACTCGCAAGGCACACTCTCACACACACTCTCTCACACACATTCTCGCACAGGGACACTCTCACACACTCTCTCACACACACACATTCTCTCTCGCATACACGCACACTCTCACACGCTCGTGCACCTCCCTCAAACTTTCTCACTAGATTCTTCCTGATAATCCACATACCAACCCCATCCTAACCTAACACTGGCCAATGACCGCGAGAAACTACTTGTCAATGGAATAATGGATGGGCGAGTTGAGAGAGAGGAAAGAGAGAGAGGGAGGGAGATTTTCACCCCGGTTAATTTGGCTGCAAGGTGGCCGCTCTGCCTCGGCCCAGGTTATTTGCAATTATGGCCCCTTCATGGCACATTCCTTTTATACCTCAGGACCTCCCAGGCGCTGAACAAATGTCTCGAAAAAGTTTGAAATTCTAATTCTGTCACAATTGCACCTCGTCCAAAATTATAACCGTATAAAAGGAAACAATTTAAAAGGGGAAACGCTGATTCTGTCAGTGAATGTGTGTGTGAGATAGTGTGTGAGTGTGGGTGATTCGGTGAGTGTGTGTGAGAGTGTGGGTGAGTGTGTGTGTGAGTGTGGGTGAGTGTGTGTGTGTGAGCGTGTGTAAGACTGTATATGAGTGTGTATGAGAGATTGAGAGTGACTGTGAGTGTAAGAGTGTGTGTGAGTTATGTGAATGTGTAAGATTGTGTGTGTGTGGGGGGGAGTGTAACTGTGTGTGAATGTAAGAGTGTGTGTGTGTGTTAGATTGTGTGTATGAGAGAGAGTGTGACTGTGTGTGAGTGTGTGTGTGTTAGATTGTATGTGAGAGAGAGTGAGTGTGACTGTAAGTGAGAATAAGAGTGTGTGTGTGTTAGATTGTGTGAGAGAGTGAGTGTGACTGTGTGTGTGAGTGTAAGAGTGTGTGAGAGAGTGGGAGTTTACTTCACTAAATAATGAAACAGAAAGAAAATCTTTGAGAGAGAAAAAGAGACAGGATTGTAAAACACTGATCTAACTTCACACCGACAAGAACGGTGCAAAGAATTGTAAAGAGAATATGGAGGAACCATCTCAGTCAAATCATCCATTGTTTGAAGCAAATAAATCTAGAAATCTTCTCTGCAGAAAGTGACCATTTAAAACATCACTTTGCTTAAAAGGGTTAAAATAATCTTGGTGGATCTATTTCTAACTTCTCGTTGCTCCCGCGTTTCTGCCATCCGGTGCCTTGACTTTCCTGATTTGATGTTGAGTTTGTGGGGCGAGGGGCCGCTGTTTACCGGACAGTGGGCTTGGTGTGAGCTCAGTGTCCAGCTCCGGGCTATGGAGTCACGGCCTTAAACAGCCCCGGACTCACACGGGGTCAGTTTAGCGAGATGAGTAAAATCGATTAGCGTCTCGTGTAATATTAAACATTTAAAAAATAAATATCTCCCGGAAGGAATCATTGTGGAAAACGAGAAAAAAAGGCATTTGCAAGAAATGAAGCGGGTTTGAATGACGACAGATTGTATTGTGACCTCCAGTGAATCAGGACATGTCCTAATGTTCATATCACCGAGGACACGGGAGTCAAAGCAGCTTTATTGGGTTTTAAATTACACGTTAAACAGGTCCATTGGCGCCGAGATATGTTACTGTGGATTTCGATGCAATGAATGTTTAATAAACGGGAAGACTTTTTAAATGCAAGGGAATCGGAATTTGTTTTAACTGTACAAAAATTGCTATGGAGCATTACTCGCTGTCCAGGGGTCGGTGAAACCACACACAGGGTCCTGGGGTTATCTGGGGAACTTGCCCCGTTACAGAGAGAAAAACGGATTTAATATCTATCAGTATTAAAGATAGATTTGTTTTTTTCAAATCGATACACGAAGCGATCGAAATAACGACAATCAGCCGCCCTGATCGATCCATTCCTCTCCACATATTGACAACCAATCTCTTTCATTGTGCCTGCCCTCCCGGGGGCTGCGGGGTATTTAAAGGTTCCCACCAGTGACCAATCTCCGCAGGTCAAACCTTATCGGCTCATCCATTTCCTGTGGGTGCCAGGGCTGGACAATGGCAGCAATTGGGATGGTGCCGTCAAAGGGCAGGCACTGAGAGCCAGTGAGAGCCGGGCCCAGACTGCAGCCACACAAACGGTGCATTATCTCCACACTGGATCACACAGCCCACTGGTAACCGGAGATAGAACTGAGCACAACACAGGGACCCCGCTCCCCCCTCCCCTAGAAACACTGCCCACAGCCCACCCCCCAGAAACACTGCCCACAGCCCCCCCCAGAAACACTGAGCACAGCCCCCTCCCCCAGAAACACTGCCCACAGCCCCCCCAAAACACTGAGCACAGCCCCCTCTCCCAGAAACACTGAGCACAGCCCCCTCCCCCAGAAACACTGCCCACAGCCCCCCCAGAAACACTGAGCACAGCCCCCTCCCCCAGAAACACTGCCCACAGCCCCCCCAGAAACACTGAGCACAGCCCCCCCCCAGAAACACTGAGCACAGCCCACCCCCCAGAAACACTGCCCACAGCCCCCCCAGAAACACTGAGCACAGCCCCCTCCCCCAGAAACACTGCCCACAGCCCCCCCAAAACACAGCACAGCCCCCTCTCCCAGAACCACTGAGCATAGCCCCCCAGAAACACGGCCCACAACCCCCCCCCTCGAGAAACACTGAGCACAGACCCCTCCAGAAACACTGAGCACAGCCACCCCCCAGAAACACTGAGCACAGCCCCCCTCCAGAAACACTGCCCACAGCCCCCCCAGAAACATTGAGCACAGCCCCCTCCCCCAGAAACACTGAGCATAGCCCCCCCAGAAACACTGCCCACAGCCACCTCCCCCAGAAACACTGCCACAGCCCCTTCCCCCAGAAACACTGAGCACAGCCCCCTCCCCCAGAAACACTGAGCAAAGCCCCCTCCCCTCCCCCAGAAACACTGAGCACAGCCACCCCAGAAACACTGCCCACGCCCCCCCCCCCGAGAAACACTGAGCACAGCCCCCACCAGAAACACTGAGCACAGCCTCCCCCCAGAAACACTGAGCACAGCCCACCCCCCAGAAACACTGCCCACAGCCCCCCCCAGAAACACTGAGCACAGCCCCCTCCCCCAGAAACACTGCCCACAGCCCCCCCAAAACACTGAGCACAGCCCCCTCTCCCAGAAACACTGAGCACAGCCCCCTCCCCCAGAAACACTGCCCACAGCCCCCCCAGAAACACTGAGCACAGCCCCCTCCCCCAGAAACACTGCCCACAGCCCCCCCAGAAACACTGAGCACAGCCCCCCCCAGAAACACTGAGCACAGCCCACCCCCCAGAAACACTGCCCACAGCCCCCCCAGAAACACTGAGCACAGCCCCCTCCCCCAGAAACACTGCCCACAGCCCCCCCAAAACACTGAGCACAGCCCCCTCTCCCAGAACCACTGAGCATAGCCCCCCAGAAACACGGCCCACAACCTCCCCCCCTCGAGAAACACTGAGCACAGCCCCCTCCAGAAACACTGAGCACAGCCACCCCCCAGAAACACTGAGCACAGCCCCCCTCCAGAAACACTGCCCACAGCCCCCCCAGAAACACTGAGCACAGCCCCCTCCCCCAGAAACACTGAGCATAGCCCCCCCAGAAACACTGCCCACAGCCCCCCCAGAAACACTGAGCACAGCCCCCTCCCCCAGAAACACTGAGCATAGCCCCCCCAGAAACACTGCCCACAGCCCCCCCAGAAACACTGAGCACAGCCCCCTCCCCCAGAAACACTGAGCACAGCCCCCCCCCAGAAACACTGCCCACAGCCCTCCCCCAGAAACACTGAGCACAGCCCCCTCCCCCAGAGACACTACCCACAGCCCTCCCCCCGAGAAACACTGAGCACAGCCACCTCCCAGAAACACTGAGCACAGCCCCCCTCCAGAAACACTGCCCACAGCCCCCCCAGAAACACTGAGCACAGCCCCCTCCCCCAGAAACACTGAGCATAGCCCCCCCAGAAACACTGCCCACAGCCCCCCCAGAAACACTGAGCACAGCCCCCTCCCCCAGAGACACTGCCCACAGCCCTCCCCCCGAGAAACACTGAGCACAGCCTCCCCCCCAGAATCACTGAGCACAGCCCCCTCCCCCAGAAACACTGCCCACAACCCCCTCCCCCAAAAACACTGAGCACAGCACCCCCACTCCCAGAAACACTGCCCACAGCCCTCCCCACGAGAAACACTGAGCACAGCCCCCCAGAAACACTGAGCACAGCCCCCTCCCCCAGAAACACTGCCCACAGCCCACTCCCCCAGAAACACTGAGCACAGCCCCCTCCCCCAAAAACACTGAACACAGCATCCCCACTCCCAGAAACACTGCCCACAGCCCTCCCCACGAGAAACACTGAGCACAGCCCCCCAGAAACACTGCCCACAGCCCCCTCCCCCAGAAACACTGAGCACAGCCCCCCAGAAACACTGCGCACAGCCCCCTCCCCAGAGACACTGCCCACAGCCCTCACCCGAGAAACACTGAGCACAGCCTCCCCCCCAGAATCACTGAGCACAGCCCCCTCCCCCAGAAACACTGCCCACAGCCCCCTCCCCCAAAAACACTGAGCACAGCCTCCCCCCCAGAAACACTGCCCACAGCCCTCCCCACGAGAAACACTGAGCACAGCCTCCCCCCCAGAAACACTGCCCACAGCCCTCCCCACGAGAAACACTGAGCACAGCCCCCCCCCAGAAACTCTGCCCACAGCCCCCCCCAGAAACACTGCCACAGCCCCCTCCTCCAGAAACACTGCCCACAGCCCCCTCCCCCAGAAACACTGCCACAGCCCCCTCCCCCAGAAACACTGCCACAGCCCCACCCCAAAAACACTGCCCACAGCCCTCCCCCCCAGAAACATTGCCACAGACCCTCCCCCAGAAACACTGCCACAGCCCCTCCCCCAGAAACACTGCCACAGCCATCCCCCCAGAAACACTGAGCACAGCTCCCCCAGAAACACTGAGCACAGCTCCCCCAGAAACACTGCCCACAGCCCCCCCTCAGAAACACTGAGCACAGCCCCCTCCCCCAGAAACACTGCCCATAGCCCTCCCCCAGAAACACTGCCCACAGCCTCCTCTCCCAGAGACACTGCCCACAGCCCCCACCCCAGAAACACTGAGCACAGCCCCCCCCCTAGAAACACTGAGCACAGCCCCTCCCCCTGGAAACACTGAGCACAGCCCCTCCCCCAGAAACACTTCCCACAGCCCCTCCCCCCTAGAAACACTGCCCACAGCCCCCCCAGAAACACTGCCCACAGCCCCTCCCCCAGAAATAATGTCCACAGCCCCTCCCCCCAGAAACACTGCCCACAGCCCCTCCCCCTCAGAAACACTGCCCACAGCCCCTCCCCCTAGAAACACTGCCCACAGCCCCTCCCCCTCAGAAACACTGCCCACAGCCCCTCCCCCTAGAAACACTGCCCACAGCCCCTCCCCCTCAGAAACACTGCCCACAGCCCCTCCCCCTAGAAACACTGCCCACAGCCCCTCCCCCCTAGAAATACTGCCCACAACCCCTCCCCCTCAGAAACACTGCCCACAGCCCCTCCCCCCTAGAAACACTGCCCACAGCCCCTCCCCCTCAGAAACACTGCCCACAGCCCCTCCCCCCTAGAAACACTGCCCACAGCCTCTCTCCCTCAGAAACACTGCCCACAGCCCCTCCCCCAGAAACACTGCCCACAGCCCCTCCCCATCAGAAACACTGCCCACAGCTTCCCCCTCCCCCACCAGAAACACTGCCCACAGCCCCTCCTCCCCAGAAACACTGCCCACAGCCCCTCCCCCCCAGAAACACTGCCCACAGCCCCCTCCCCCTGAGACAATGACCACTGCCCCTCCCCCCGCCGGACAAAGCTTATACAACCTGGGGGGTGGGCGGTTAACGAAACAGCGAAAATATATACAGATTCAGGTGGCTTGACAATGCGAGGGGAGACAGATAAAAACTATATTAATATAAACACCGGCTAATGAAATAAGGCTCCATTTATATAAGGAAACTTATTATTTTAACATTTCAATTTTCTTCCATTCAACATCATCATCATCCTTTCTAATTTGAGAAAAGAATCAGTAAAATATCACTATATTAGCACAGTATATTAGGCAGCTGATATTATCCCGGCCAGAACTCTTGATTTAACACACAGTATTCCTGGATCCAGTGACTGCGGGGAGGGCCGCCAGCGCCTCCTAGCGGATTGCTTCAAACCCACCTGCTGTGGGACATCACAACACGAACACACGGCATCGCAGCAGCGGTCCTGAGCCTCATCCACTATTTCAAACTCGAATTTAAAAATTCCCATGCGTGCCAATTGATAGCAGTTTACTGCTATTTTATAGATCTGGCACACTGGATGGCTGCCAGGTATTTATATATATATATATTATATATGCGTATGTGTCTATTTATATGTGTGTATATATACATATATTTATATATATTACAACCACAATTAAAAAATGCAGGTTATCATAGTGGTCTTATTGTAGCTTGTACAATAAGACAACTATTATGTGAACCTGCAACATTTTAAATGATGTTCTATTTTAAATGTAATAACCAAGCCAGTGGAATGCGTACTGACTTGGACAGAAGTCCTCAGTGTTTAAACACACCCACACAAAAGCCAAGCTTTGAGCTGCTATCTCCCTCCCGATTCCCTATCGCTTGTTACCATCCGACTACCTCCTGATGTGTAGGGACCTTTGTATTGGAGCCAGCCCTTGACGATTGGACGTGCAATGACACAGGGAGTGCTGTACTTCACAGGGCGAATTACTGTCCTTCACACACTGTGTGCCTCCTATTTTCCTTTATGTTTCTCCCTTCCCTCTTTCTCCTCTTTTCTTCACCAAGGAGAGAGATGGTTTATTATATACAAGGGGAAAGATCGCAGAATCACAGAAGGAGGGCATTCGGCCCACCTTACCAGTCCTGGCTCTTAGAAAGAGTTATCCAATTAGTCCCACTACCGCTGCTCTTTCACCATTGGCCTGCAATTTTTTCCTTTTCAAGTATTTATTCAATTCCCTTTTGAAACTTACTATTGAATCTGCTTCCACCATCCTTTCAGGCAGCGCATTCCAAATCATGACAACTCACTGCGTAAAAAGAATAATCTGTATTTCCCCTGGATTTTTTGACAATTATGTTATACGCATGACCTCTGGTTAATGACCCTTCTGCCAATGGAAACAGCTTCTCCCTCTCTCAAACTCCTTTAAACTTTTCTGCTCCACGGAGAATACACATATGGTATGTTACATACAAAGACGGAGAGGACTATGAGAGCACTCCCAGAACAGGTACAGCATTGGTTAAATACAGAGTAATTAACACTGTCCCATCAAAGTATTTACCCAATTACCTTTTTAAAGTTACCATTGAATCTGCCTCCACCAAGCTCCCAGGGCAGGTACAGCACGGGTCAGATGCAGAGCAAAGCTCCCTCTACACTGCCCCATCAAACACACCCAGGGCAGATACAGCAGTGGTCAGATGTAGAGCAAAGCTCCCTCTACACTGCCCCATCAAACACTCCCAGGGCAGGTACAGCATGGGTCAGATGTAGAGCAAAGCTCCCTCTACACTGCCCCATCAAACACTCCCAGAGCAGGTACAGCGCGAGTTAGAATCAGAGACTGAAATGAACTTCAATACTGTGTCCAGTTCTGGTCATTGAGACACAAGGAAGCAAACTGTGGTAAATTTGCATTTTTGGGTGAAAATTTGAACATTTTAAATGAAAATTAAATAAAAGCTAAACAGGTGATATAAACAGGTGATACAGATCACCTTCACATCTCGCTGTGTGTCCTGCTTTGCTGACAATATTTTCAGCATCTGCTTTTCAGAATATCTTTTCAAAGTGTATAGTTTAACCCCCAGAAGTTTGTACCTTGTTACGCCCACCTCATTTACCCCCGTGACACTCCGGCCTTGCAACTAAAAGAAAAAATGTTGGAAACACTCAGCAGCTTTGGAGAGAGTGGAGGAGTTAGCAGTTCAAGTCGTATCCCTTTCTTCAAAACCCAAATCGTTAACCCCTCTGCTCTCTGCACAGACACTACCTGACCTGCTGAGTAGATCAAACATTTTCTGTTTTTGATTCAGGTTCCCAGCATGGGCAGTATTGTGCCTTTTATGTTTATGGATTAGCCTTGCATTGTATAAGCATTTCGCCCCCAGTCTAACTTTGACACAATGAATGGGAAATCATTAGTAGTTACCTGAGCAGCTTCCATTCATTTTCATGCATGCATTTCCACACAGTTGCATGAGACGATTCACCATTTCCAATCGTCGAACCAGCCTAGATAATGGAGAACCCCTTTGTGGGCGGTAGCCTCTGAAATAGCTCAGGTGTTACATACTGCTGGGAACAATTTGATGTAGAGATTGTAAGAGAGATACAGCCAGAATCCAGAGTAAAATGGCAAAAGTTAGCTCCCTGAGCCAGTCCATTCCCACTGGGAACAACATTGCGGAGATAAAAGACTTGGATTTATATATCATCATCATCAAAGGCAGTCCCTCGGAATCGAGGAAGACTTGCTTCCACTCTTAACATGAGTTCTTAGGTGGCTGTACAGTCCAATACGAGAGCCACAGACTCTGTCACAAGTGGGACAGATAGTCGTTGAGGGAAAGAATGGGTGGGACTGGTTTGCCACATACTCCTTCCGCTGCCTGCGCTTGATTTCTGCACAAGGGGCTCAGCGTCCTCCCGGATGCACTTCCTCCACTTAGGGCGGTCTTTGACCAGGGACTCCCAGATGTCAGTGGGGATGTCGCACTTTATCAGGGAGGCTTTGAGGACGTCCTTGTAATGTTTCCGCTGCCCACCTTTGGCTCATTTGCCATGAAGGAATTCCGAGTAGAGCACTTGCTTTGGGAGTCTTGTGTCTGGCATGCGAACAATGTGGCCTGCCCAGCGGAGCTGATCAAGTGTGGCCAGTGCTCTGGATTTATATAGCGCCTTTGACTCAAAGCGCTTTACAGCCAATTAAGTACTTTTGGAGTGCAGTCACTGTTGTAATGTAGAAAACATGGCAGCCAATTTGCGCACAGCAAACTCCCACAAACGGCAATGTGATAATGACCAGATTTTTTGATTGAGGGATAAATATTGGTCAGGACACCGAGGAGAACTCCCCTGCTCTTCTTCAAAATAGTGCCACGGGGTCTTTTATGTCCACTTGAGAGAGTAGATGGGGCCTCGGATTAACGTCTCATCCGAAGGACTGCACCTCCGACAGTGCAGCATTCCCTCAGCACAGCACTGGAGTGTCAGTCTCGATTTTTTTATGCTTAAGTCCCTGGAGTGGGACTTGAACCCACAACCTTCTGATTCAGAGGCGAGAATGCTACCCACTGAGCCATAGCTGTCATAAGAAAGCAATGCCCACATGGCATTGCACAACAAGATCAAGGCTGCCACAGTACAGATTTGTTTCTATTTAAATTAAATTTGACCTGCTCAACATGGAATAATGTATTTTGCTGCCTGTATCCTAACTCACACCAAGTCGCGTTCACCCATCAACCCCTGTGCTCGCTGACCTCCATTGGCTCCCGGTCCGGCAATACAAAAATTTAAATATTTGTTTCATCGAAACAGAAAATGCTGGAAATACTCAGCAGGTCAGGCAGAATCTGTGGAGAGAGAATCAGAGTTAATGTTTCAAGTTGATGACCTTTCTCTTTCCACAGACCTGACCTGCTGAGTATTTCTGGCATTTTCTGTTTTTATTTCAGATTTACAGTATCCGCAGTATTTTGCTTTTTAAAAATTGTGTCCTTGAGTGCAAATCCTTCCATGGCCTCACCATTTTCCTGTTGCTGTAACCTCCTCCAGCTCCACAACCCACTGAGAACTCTGTGTTTCTCCAATTCTGACCTCTTGTGCACCCCGATTTTCATCGCTGCATTATTGGCGGCCGTGCCTTCAGCTGCCTTGGCCCTAGACTCTGGCGTTCCTTTCTAAATCTCTCCACCTTTCTACCTCGCCTCCTTTAAGATGCTCTTTAAAACCTATCTCTTTGACCAAGCTATTGGATACCTGTCCTAATATCTCCTTAGTGGCATGGTTTCTAACTTTGTCAAAAATGACCCTGTGAAGCATCTTTGGACATTTTACTATGTTAAAGGCAAGTTATTGTTGTAGTTGCGTTAGATAATCCCCCATCCGTCCCTGTCCTCACTGACCTACATTGGCACCTGGTCTCCCAACATCTTAATTTAAAATTCTCATCCTTATGTTTAATTCCCTCCATGGCCTCGCCCTTCCCTATCGATGTAATCCCCTCCAGCCCTACAACCCCCAGCCCTCGAACTCTCCGCCCCTCTGACTGTGACCTTTTGTACATTCCCCATCCTCTTCACCCCACCATTGGCTGCCTCGGCCCCACTCTCTGGAATTCGCTTCCTAAATTCCTCTGCTACTCCACCTCCCCCTGCTCTTTTAAGACCCACCTCTTTGACCAAACCTTTGGTCAGCCCTCCTGTGCAGGCTGGTCATCTGTTCTTTTCTTGCACCTCTGTGAAGCACCTTTGGATGTTTCTCTGTGTTAAAACTCCTTTATAATTTCAAGTTGTTGTCATTGATGATTTAGGGGATGTCCAAGGCAACCTAGTTTAATACAGTAAAATTAGACACGAAAAAACAAATAAATGCGGAAAATATGCAGCACCTGTTAAAAGCTAGACTGGCTATTGTTTCTGGACTAGACACTTCATCACAAAGTACACCAACAGGATAAGTGAATCCTGAACAAAACAAGAGTAGGCAAGACAGGAATTGAAAGCCTCACTGACTTCAATCACAGAGAGGCAGTTAATGGATCAAGTGGCATACACGCAGGCAATCACTTATCTTCCAGTTCCGATGAAGTGTCTTCACCTACAAGTTAATTTGTCTTTTTGTTTTCAGATGCCTTTTCTAAAATAACCCACAAGGAAGACACTGGGACGCCCCAGGGTCATCAACCAAAAGCCAAACAAAAGTGCCTGATTTTTTAAAGGGGTTCAACTAATAAAGAAGTTAGCCAATCAACATAACAAAAACAGATTATCTGGTCATTACCACAATGCTGTTTGTGGGACCTTGCTGTGTGCAAATTGGCTGCTGCATTTCCTACATTACAGCAGTGACTACATTCCAAAAATACTCCATTGGAGATGTCCAGTGGTCATGAAAGGCAAAGGAAAATTAGAAACTTAAATAATATCATCGCCAGTGTCTAATATGCCCACTGGTCGCGGAAGTCCTCAAGCATACCAGCGGACACCGCTTGCTCGCTCTCCAGGGACACTCGGGCGAGGACAAGGCTGTGGAAGAGAGGTAGGCAGAGTGACCACCCCCATGAGCTGTGTCCAACACGTATCTGTAAATGGTTTTCAGATGCTGCTGGTGTATTTTGAGCACTCACAGTTTTTTTCCTTTCTGATCTCTGAACCACTTTTTCCATTCTGTTTCCTTTCGGAATTTAAAATATAATCACAGACTCTTACAGCACAGAAGAACATAAGAACATTAGAAATAGGAGCATGAATAGACCAGTTGGCCCCTTGAGCCTGCTCGGCCATTTAATAAGATCATGGCCGATCTGATCATGGATTCAGCTCCACTTCCCTGCCCGCTCCCCATAACCTTTATTCCCTTATTGCTCAAAAATCTATCTATCTCTGCTTTAAATATATTCAATGACCCAGCCTCCACAGCTCTCTGGGGCAGAGAATTCCATAGATTTACAACCCTCTGAGAGAAGAAATTCCTTTAAATGGGCAGCCCCTTATTCTGAGACAATGTCCGCTAGTTTTAGTTTCCCCAATAAGTGGAAATATCCTATCTGAATCCACCTTGTCGAGCCCCCTCATTATCTTATATGTTTCAATAAGATCACCTCTCATTCCCCAATGTGCATAGGACCAACCTACTCAACCTATCTTCATAAGTCAACCCCCTCATCTCCACAATCAACCTAGTGAACCTTCTTTGAACAGCCTCCAAATACGGAGACCAAAACTGCGCGCAGTACTCTAGGTGTGGCTTTACTAATACCCTGTACAGTTGTAGCAGGACTTCTCTGCTTTTATACTCTATCCCCTTGTAATAAAGGCCATTATTCAATTTGCCTTCCTGATGACTTGCTGTAACTTTTTGTGTTTCTTGCACAAGGACCCCCAGGTCCCTCTGTACTGCAGCACTTTGCAATTTTTCTCCATTTAAATTATAATTTGCTTTTCTATTTTTTCTGCCAAAGTGAATAACCTCACATTTTCCCACATTATACTCCATCTGCCAAATTTTTGCTCACTTACTTAGCCTGTCTATATCCCTTTGCAGATTTTCTGTGTCCTCACAATTTGCTTTCCCACTCATCTTTGTATCATCAGCAAACTTGGCTACATTACACTTGGACCCTTCATCCAAGTCATTAATATAGATTGCAAATAGTTGAGGAACCAGCACTGATCCCTGCGGCACCCCACTAGTCACTGTTTGCCAACCGGAAAATGAGCCATTTATCCCGACTCTCTGTTTTCTGTTAGTAAGCCAATCCTCTATCCATGCTAATATATCACCCCCCAACCCCGTGAACTTTTATCTTGTGCAGTAACCTCTTATGTGGCACCTTATCGAATGCTTTCTGAAAATCCAAATACGCCACATCCACTGGTTCCCCCTTATCCACCCTGCTCGTTACATCCTCAAAGAACTCCAGCAAATTTGTCAAACATGATTTCCCTTTCATAAAACCTTGCTGACTCTGCTTGATTCAACTATGCTTTTCCAAATGTCCCACTACTGCTTCCTTAATAATAGACTCCAGCATTTTCCCAACGATAGATGTTAGGCTAACTGGTCTATAGTTTCCTGCTTTTTGTCTGCCTCCTTTTTTAAACATTTGCAGTTTTCCAATCCGCTGGGACCGCCCCAGAATCCAGGGAATTTTGGTAGATTACAACCAATGCATCCACTATCTCTGCAGCCACTTCTTTTAAGACCCTAGGATGTAAGCCATCGGGTCCAGGGGACTTGTCCGCCTTTAGTCCTATTATTTTACCGAGTGCTACTTCATTAGTGATAGTGATTGTATCAAGTTCCTCCCTCTCTATAGCCCTTTGATTATCCACTATTGGAATGTTCTTCGTGTTTTCTACCATGAAGACAGATACAAAATATTTGTTCAACGTCTCTGCCATTTCCCTGTTCTCCATTATTAATTCCCCAGTCTCATCCTCTAGGGGACCAACATTTACTTTAGCCACTCTTTTCCTTTTTAAATACCTGTAGAAACTCTTACTATCTGTTTTTATATTTCGTGCTAGTTTACTTTCATAATCTATCTTCCCTCTCTTTATCATTTTTTTAGTCATTCTTTGCTGGCTTTTAAAAGTTCCCAATCCTCTGGCCTCCCATTAGTCTTGGCCACATTGTACGCCCTTGTTTTCAATTTGATACCATCCCATTTTTCCTTAGTTAGCCACGGACAGTTATCCCTTCTCTTACAGCCTTTCCTTCTCATTAGGATATATTTTTGTTGCGAGTTATGAAATATCGCCTTAAATGTCTACCACTGCTCATCAACCTTTAATCTATTTTCCCAGTCCACTTTAGCCAACTCTGCCTTCATACCAACTTTCTCACCCTCCAACTGAATTTGAAATTCGACCATGTTATGGTCACTCATTCTTAGAGGATCCTTTACTATGAGATCATTTATTAATCCTGTCTCATTACACAGTACCAGATCTAAGATAGCCTGCTCCCTGGTTGGTTCCGCAACATACTGTTAAAGGAAACTATCCCGGATACATTCTATGAACTCTTCCTCAAGGCTACCCTGGCCAATTTGCTTTGTCCAATCAATATGAAAGTTAAAATCGTCCATGATTATTGCCGTTCCTTTATTACAAGCCTCCATTATTTCTTGATTTATACTCCGTCCAACAGTGTAGCTACTGTTAGGGGCCCTAGACTACGCCCACCAGCGACTTTTTCCCCTTATTATTCCTTATCTCCACCCAAACTGATTCAACATCTTGATCCTCTGAGCCAATATCGTTTCTCACTAACACACTGATTTCATCCTTTATTAACAGTGCTACCCCACCTCCTTAACCTTTCTGTCATTCAGCCCATCGTGCCCGCATCAGCTCTTTGAAAGAGTGATCCAATTAGTCCCACACCCAGCACTCTTTCCCCATAGCCCTGCAATGTTTTCCTTTTCAAATTATATATCCAGTTCCCTTTTTGAAAGTTACTATTGTATATAACAGTCAATTTACATCAAATTATTTTGTCATCTTTATTGTAAAGGATGGACATGCTCCTGAACAAGCCAGACCTGTGGTCGTGCTTACAAATTCCGAAGCTCTAATAGAATTTTGCAACAGCAAAGTTAGGTGTGTACTGGTAAGTTCTGCACCAAATCCATGTTGTATTTATGACAGACATGCGACATTATCTGATGGTCAGTACATGGTTATAGGCTGTGTCTTCTTGAAGTGACAGAGAGTGTCTCTCTGGTTGTTGCTCCTTGCCTTTCAGAGACGTGGTGCTGTATCAGCCAGCGAGGTTTCCAGGGAGATGCTCACTGTTCAGTTAATATGCCTCCATTCTCCAGTGTCAGCTGTGGCTCAGTGGATAACACTCTTACCTCTCAGGCATGAAGGTTGTGGGTTCCAGACTACCTCCAGAGACATTCCAGAGCTTCCTGGTGAATTTCCAACCCTCACAGACACAGAAACAGGCCATTTGGTCCATGTCAGAGTTTACCCTCCTCATGATCAACTAGCCCTAATTACATTTACTCATTCTGTTCCCGATCCATTCATCTCCTTATCCAGTCCAAGCCAATCTTGAATGTTGACTCAGTGTCACTAGCCTCTCCTGGCACCTCCTGTTTGCCAAAGTGTAGCTCGGCCATTGAGTGGAAATGACCATAGCCAAATTTCTGAATGAGTTATTGCATTGGCCTCTTGATGAAGTGCCCACGACACAGCCCACGGTTCAATGACAACCATCGAAGAGCATCAGGTGGTTGTAATAAATGTGATAATTTAGCTATTCATTAGAACAGCTTCAGTCATAGGCAATCCCTCGAAACGAGGATGACTTGCTTCCACGCCAAAAAAGGATGAGTTCACAGGTGTTTCAATGAAGGACCTAATATTCCAGGTCCTGAACTACATCCTGAAGGCATGGAAAATGCCTGTGCGTGGATTTTTTTAATGTGGGGTGGCCGTTGCACACCAGCCACCACACGGGCTTGACAGAGCTCGTTCTTGTCCAGTGGCAAGGATTAACCAAGACGACTGGAGACCTGCTCTGCTGCATGGACCCAGTGTGCACACATATCACAGTGTGGGCTGGTCCGTGCTGCCCCTGGGCCCTCGCCTCTTCTGGCCCCAAACTCATGCCTCTCCTGGGCCCCGATCACATCCCTCTACAATCTCTCGCTACTCCTTCGCCCCGACCTCGCCGCTCCTGCTGTATCTATCAACGCTCCAATCACCGACCTGGACCTTGATGACATCCCTCTTCGCTGTCATCGCCCTCCTGCACCAGCTCGCGCTGTACCTTGCAGTGGTACGCTGCTACGCTGCCCATGGCCGCCGCTCATCGCTCCTTTTATGGCCCCGACCTGCCGCTGATGGTCTCTCGCAGGTCGGGGCAGCCACGCTTCAGCTTACAGAAACAGCTTACAGTCTCACTGTTACACATCTCCTTGGGCACAGCGGTTTCTGTCAATAAGATTGGCTACTGCCTCCTTTGACCTACGTAGACTACATATCACTGTTTGTAATGGAGTCTGATTACTGTCATAATATCTCACCTACATGGGCTGTGTGTCTGTTCTTACCAAGACTGACAGGAATAATGACCCACTTACATGGACATAATTGGGAAGAGTTTGACCATTACAAAATTCAATTTACATTTCACTTACTCTTTACCTGTACTACAATACAACAGTGACTACACTCCAAAAGCACTGCATTGGCTGTAAAGCGCTTTGAGATGCCCGGTGGTCATGAAAGGCACTTTTACAGAGAGTCCAAACCCATTGCCACTGGGATAGTTTAGGAGGACATGAAGACTGCATCATGCTATGAAAGTTAGGTGTAAGTCATGGCTCAGTGGATAGCACTCTTGCCTCTGAAGTAAAAGGTCGTGAGTTCTAGTCCCACTCCAGGGACTTAAGCACATAATCTAGGCTGGCACTTTTGTGCAGTACTGAGGAAGTGCTGCACTGCCTTTAGGGTGAAATGTTAAACTGAGGCTCCATTGGCACTCGCAGTTAAATGTAAAAGATCCCATGGTACTATTTGAAGAGCAGAGGAGTTCTCCCCAGTGTCATGGTCAATATTTATCCCTCCACCAACATCTTTAAAAAAAAACAGATTATCTGGTCATTATCACGTTGCTGTTTGTGGGAGCTTGCTGTGCGCAAATTGGTTGCCGTGTTTCCTACATTACAACAGTGACTACACTTCAAAACGTACTTAATTGGGACTTCTTTCTTTCTTTCTTTTTCCTTCCTTTCTTTATTTCTTTCTTTCTCTCTTTCTTTCTTTCTTGAAAGTCTCAGTGTCTGACATTGTGAGATACTCACACCTGATGTGCCTCAGTTCCCTGGGCACCAGATTCCACTGGCGCCCCCGTGGATCTACTTTAGCGTATACACCACAGAAACAGACATCAAGGTGCAGGAGACTCAATCCAAACAAAATTGAGATGGCTCGAGCAAGGATAGAGATCAAGAGAAAATTCGGCTTCCCCAAAGATTGATGGATGTGGAACAGATTCCCAGAGACAGGAATTGGTTCGGGGTTATTTGACATCTTTAAAGGGAGCTGAATCAAATGTGTTGAGAAGGAGGGTTAGGGGTTGGAGAGAGATTAACAGTACTGCTTTAATTATTTTCTGGGGAGTTAGGGGAAGGAACCTAATGTTCCTTAAAGCAGTGGATTGATTGGTGAAGGATTAGAATAGTTTGACATGGGCTCGAGGTGGAATGGGACTGATGGGCCAAAAGCCCTTTATTCTCAAAAGAGAGAGTTTGTCCTTCTAGATTATCTAGTCATTAACACATTGCTGTTTGTGGGAGCTTGCTGTGTGCAATTTGGCCAATATGTTTCCTACTTTACAACAATGACTACAATTCAAAAGTACTTAATTGGCTGTGAAGCACTTTGGGACATCCTGATGTTGTGAAAGGTGCTATAGAAATGCAAGTTTCTTTCTTTCTTGACACTGATTTCAGAGGCTGGGTGTGGTTTGAACACTTCTTTCCACAAAGTTTATGGTAGATCAGATATCGTGAGACTCCTCATCCCTGTTCCAGTCCCCTTTTCCAACCAAGTAGCGAGAGCTTGGGCTAGAAACCGACCTCAACTCCTGGGGTGGATGGGTTACAATAGTGTTGTAATAAGCATGAGTGGGTAGCACTTGCTCTCTACCCTATCCGATCTGACTATCATTTAAACACTTTGATTAGATCACCCTTTAACCTTCAAAACTCATGGGGATGCAAAGCATGTTTATGCAACCTGTCCTCATAATTTAACCCTCATATTCCGGTGAATCTGCGCTGCATCCCTTTCAAGGCTACTATATCCTTCCTGAATTGGTGGCCAAAACTGAAAGCAGTACTCCAGATGGGGGTCTGCCTGAGGCTTTGTACAACTGAAGCAGCACTTCCTCACTTTTGAATTACAATCAATGCAGCACTGACCGGGGATTGGGGAGTGACAGTAACACTGGTTAGGCCCCAGCTGGAGTATTGTGGCCAATTCTAGGCACCACACTTTAGGAAGGATGTCAAGACCTTAGAGAGGATGCAGAGCAGTTTACCAGAACGCAGAGAGACTAGATAAATTGAGGTTGTTCTCCCTACAGCAGAGAAGGTTGAGGGGAGATTTAATAGAGGTATTAAAAATCATGAAGGGTTTTGGTAGCGTAAATAAGGAGAAACTGTTTGCAGTGACAGAAGGGTCACTAACCAGAGGACACAGATTTAAGGTAATTGGCAAAAAAATCAGAAGCGACATGAAGAAACATTTTTTTACGGATGAGTTGTTGTGATCTGGAATGCACTGCCTGAAAGAGCGGTGGAAGCAGATTCAATAGTACATTCAAAAGGAAATTTGATAAATACTTGAAAGTAAAAAAAAAATGACAGGACTTTGGGGAAAGAGCAGGGGGAGTGGAAGTGGTTGGATCGCTCTTTCAAAAAGCCGGCACAGGCATGATGGGCTGAATTGGCTCCTACTGTGCTGTATCATTCTATGATTCAACAAGAACACAACATAGACTAGGAACTGACAGAGGGCACAGTACAGACCAGGGTGTGACAGAGAGCACAGTACAGACCAGGATGTGACAGAGGGCACAGTACAGACCAGCACTGACCACACTTGATCAGCTGCACTGGGCAGGCCACATTGTCCGCATGCCAGACACGAGACTCCCAAAGCAAGCGTTCCACTCGGAACCCCTTCATGGCAAACGAGCCAAAGGTGGGCAGCGGAAATGTTACAAGGACACCCTCAAAGCCTCCCTGATAGCGCAACATTCCCACTGACACCTAGAAGACCCTGGCCAAAGATGGCCCTAAGTGGAGGAAGTGCATCCGGGAGGGCGCTGAACACTTCGAGTCTCATCGCCGAGAGCATGCAGAAATCAAGCACAGGCAACGGAAAGAGCATGCGGCAAACCGGTCCCACCCACCCCTTCCGTCAACGATTATCTGTACCACCTGTGACAGGGACTGTGGTTCTCATATTGGACTGCACAGCCACCGAAGAACTCATGTTAAGAGTGGAAGCAAGTCTTCCTCGATTCCGAGAGACTGCCTATGATGATGATGATAGACCATGGTGTGACAGAGGGCACAGTACAGACCAGGATGTGACAGAGAGCACATCATGGCCATAGTGTTCACCTTCTCAGATTGAGACCCTGAAAGGTAATAATACGTTTGAATAAACTGAGGATGAAACTTGGCTACCATCCACTGAGACTTTCAATTCTGTTCTTTTCTTTTGCTCCACTTTCCCCAACTGCCTCTGAACGAGCTGATCTTTTGATGGAATACAGTTCCACTGGCCCCCTGGTACCCCCACACCAGTCCATTATTCATATCTGAACCCAGGAGTTGGCTATCAATGGGTTATTTGGCTGTGGCAGGTGTCACTGTCCAGAACCAGGGGACACAACTTTAAAATTAGAGCTAGGCCATTCATGGAATTCTGGAACTCTCTCCCCATTTAAGCTATTGAGGCGATGTCAATTGAAAATTTCAAAACTGAGACTCATAAATTTTTGTTAGGCAAGGCAATTAAGGCCGGTGGAACTAAGGCGGGTAGATGGAGTTAAGATACAGAACAGCCATGATCTAATTGAATAGTGGAACAGGCTTGAGGAACTGAATGGCCTCCTTCTGTTCCTTCCGCTGTTACAGTTATATGAAGCTCTGGTTAGAACCCTTTTAGAGTATTGCATTCAGTTATGGGCACCACACCTCAGGGAGAATATATTGGCCTTAGTAGGGGGTGCTGTGCAGATTCACCAGACTGATACTGAGACTTAGAGGACAGATTGCATAGACTAGGCTTGAGTATAGACAATTGAGGCATGATCTGATCGAGGTGTTTAATATATTAAAAGGATTCAATAGGGTTGATATGGAGAAACTATTTCCTCTGGTGGGGGATTAGAGGTGACATAATCTTAAAATTAGAGCTGGGTCATTCAAGAGTGAAATCAGGAAGCGCTTTTTCACACAAAGGGTCGTGGGAATCTGGAACTCCCTTCCCCCCAAAAGCTTGTGGATGTTGGGGGTTATTTGAAGCTTTCAAGACTGAGATCGATCGATTTTTGTTGGGTAAAGGTATTGAGGGATATGTAGCAAAGATGGTAAATGACACTGAGGTGGGATCCCACTGGTACTAACGGGGCTGTATTCTTAACTAGAAGAAGGGGGGGGAAACTGTAGCAAAAGGAGACAGAAACAAGGATTGGTTTTTGTCACCAATTTCCCCCCCCCCCCTCCCCTTGTCTTCTGAAAGTGTTACTCATTCCTGGTGCAAGGTTGCACAGGCACCAGCTATCACCCCTACCCCCAGCCCCTCATTCAAGTGGCCATTCTTCACTTGGATGCTGAATGTTGGTAGACTATTCCACTATATGGGCCATCACAGCTCACTGGCCCTGTCCTGACCTGGTGCCGATGTCCAGCTGAAATCTCCGCAGGAACCCTGACTGATTTCCCCTCTTCCTTAACCCAGAGGTCCTGGGGTCGATTGCAGCATCTCCAACTGCGGGTCCAGTTCGAATCAGCAGACTCCACACAGGCTGTGATTATCCAGTGCCTTCCTGCCAAGTACTGCTTTAACCATCGCTGGATTAACCAGTGTACTTGAGTTCAGAGGATTGAGCACCTGGTTTGTTAATCCTGTGGTTACTTTTCAAACGTTTCCTGAACGTTCAAAACAAAACCTTGTCCAACTGCTGCCAAATTGAATATAAAATTGCAAGAGATACAAGGAATTATTGAACGTTCATTAAATACAAACCCTGATGAATATTTTTTTGAGGAACTTTAGGAGATAAATCGCGCTAAGGAACGAGTTCCTGAATGTGGTTTTTGTACAGTTTCTGAGCTGTGAAACCACTTACCTTTCTCACTCCAGAACTCGTTCAGGTCCACTTCTGGACTGACATCTCAAGCTGTGACATGTTGAACTGCCAATATCGAGCTTGAAATGGGAGTTGTTGCTCACACACAGAGCACTCAGACACTTACTGCTGATAGTGACCGACTTTGACCAGTGAGAACTCTACACATAAGCACTCTGCTGAAAATGTGCTTGCAATGTCTATCGCCGTCTCAGGAAGGGACTGGAGCAATTCTATTTATAGACGGGCACGTATCGACATAAAATGACAAGTTCGTAAGGCCGGTATAAAAGTTTAATTAAAATAATTGTAACCAGAGATCTCTTTCATTCTTTGTATCAATCACCTGGAGTGTAATGTCAGTATGAGGCTCACGTCAACAGGTGCCTGTCCATATTTAATAACGGTTTCTACATCCGCTTGGTATTCAATGATATCCCGGCAGCATCTGCTTGGGTTTGGTACCGGAGAGGGTGGGCTTGTGTTTCCGCCGGCCTATTAAGTGAGATGTGTGGTTTGCAACTCACCTATTCATCACAGAAAGCCGTCCGGTCAGCTCCTCCTGTGACTCAGCCCTGAGTCACCAACCCCAAGGTGCTCCTGGCTGACATCACTTACCACATCACAATACCCTGAGCAACGCTGCCAGCTTCTCAGAGTTGGGCTCTTCCAACCCACCTGAACATCTGTTGGATAATAACCACAGCGTTCAGCTGGCCAAGAGCACTCTGCGCTATGACTACTACCCAGACTGGTGTTGAGTTACAGATCTGTTCAGTGTTAGGTATAGCTGGCTGGTATAATTATCTCTGCTGATGCATGGGCTTAGCTGGCATGGGTTCAAGGCGAAGCTGATGTAAGTTTCTCTTTTCTCTTGTGCAGTGATGGAGCCTAAAACAGATTCCACCATTACTTTGCATTAAAAACATTTTTTGAACAAACCTCAAGCCTCAGTATCACACCAGAAATACTTTTGTTCTTCACCAATTCCCTGTGCGGTGAGTCACACTGCTGCTTTCAATCTGCTCCAGCATACGAGAACTTTCTTCTCTTGTGTATGTTTTGTCCTCAGTTGCTTGTTGATCAGTGCAGTGCACAAGTCACATTTATTTCACAAGGCTGTTAGGCAAAGGTAAAGTCCAGATATTGTCTCTGACATAGGAGGTAGTAACCAGTTCGTAGACAGACGGGAGAGGTGAGGAAAGAGGTACGGAGGCGATGACAGGTCCAGCAGGGAGGGTAAAATATTGTTGGGTGTAATGTGTAACCCCCCTGCCCTCGCCATCACCCCGACACCCAGCCTGAACCCCAAGTGCTGTAAGCGCTGACATACGCCCTCCATTTTAGACAAAATAGTCATGTTATCTTTGAACGTTACCCACTTTCATTCTAAGAGTGTAAAATTTACCATTAAAAAAAATCCTGCTTGCAGCACAAACTAAAATTCAATCTGCATTGTCAATTTTATTTTCCTTCCCCTCATGTTCTCCTCTCATCGAGTTGTTGACTGTTTACTGATGTGTGGGTCCGTTGCTAACTTCAGTACCTTAACTCAGTGGCCATTATTCACGTGTCGGCCTAGCCAGGGAGTAGCAGCAGATTCACAAGCCCAATCTTATCCTCACCTACATACACAGGCACACACACTCACATACACAGGCACACACACTCATACACACACATACACAGGCACACACACACCCACATACACAGGCACACACACCCAAATACATAGGCACACACACTCACAGATAGACACACATACACCCACATACACAGGCACACACACTCATACACACACATACACAGGCACACACACTCACATACACAGGTACACACACTCACACACATACACAAGCGCACACACCCAAATACATAGGCACACACACTCACAGATAGACACACACACAGATAGACACACACACTTACAGATAGACATACACAGGCACACACACTCACAGATAGACATACATACACCCACATACACAGGCACACACACTCACATACACAGGCACACACACACATACACAGGCACACACACTCATACACACACATACACAGGCACACACACTCACATACACAGGCACACACACTCACACACATACACAGGCACACACACAGGCACACACACTCATACACAGGCACACACACACCCACATACACAGGCACACACACTCACAGATAGACACACACACATATAGACACACACACTTACAGATAGACATACACAGGCACACACACTCACAGATAGACATACATACACCCACATACACAGGCACACACACTCACAGATAGACACACACACACCCACATACATAGGCACACACACTCAAATACACAGGTACACACACTCCCAGATAGACACACACACACTCACAGATAGACATGCACACACACACACTCACACTCAGACACACTCACAGATAGACACACACACACATAGATAGACACACACACTCACACTCACTCACATACACAGGCACACACACTCCCAGATAGACACACTCACACTCACAGATAGACACACACACACTCACATACACTCACAGATAGACACACACACACACACACTCACACATACACACACTCACACACACTCACAGATAGACAGACACACACTCAGACACACTCACAGATAGACACACACACAGACACACACACTCACACACAATCACAGATAGACACACACATACTCACACACACTCACAGATAGACATACAAACTATCACTCACAGATAGACACACACACACACTCACACACTCACAGATAGACACACACACTCACACACACTCACAGATAGACACACACATACTCACACTCACTGAGAGACACACACACTCAGAGAAAGAGACACACACACACACTCACACTCACTCATAGATAGACATACACACACTCACAGATAGACACACTCACACACACTCACAGATAGACACACACACACTAACACTCACTGAGAGACACACACACACACTCACACACAGACACGCACACTCACACTCACTGAGAGACACACACACTCACACACAGAGAGAGAGAGAGACACACACACATAAACTCACAGATAGACACACACACTCACACTCACTGAGAGATGCACACATTCACACACATAGACACACACACAAACACACACTCACACACATTCACTGAGAGACACACACACACTCACACTCACGCACACTCACACACACTCACACTCACTGAGAGATACACACACTCACACACATTCACAGATAGACACACACACTCACACTCACTGAGAGACACACACACACTCACAGAGAGAGACACACTCACAGATAGACACACACACACACTCACACTCACTGAGAGACACACACACTCACACTCACACACACTCACACACACTCAGAGAGAGATACACACACACTCACACACGCTCACAGATAGACACACACACTCACACTCACTGGGAGACACACACACTCACACACACACTCACAGAGAGAGAGACACACACACTCACACACACACTCAGAGACACATTCGGAGACACACAGACACACACACTCACATACACAGACACAACCACACTCACATATGCACAGACACACTCACATTCGCACACACTCACACACACTTACACACACTCTCATACGCTGATACACTCGAATACACAGGTGCACATACAGTCACACACACAGACATGTACAGCGACAAACACACACACACCTAAACAAATATATATACATACACACAGCCTGAACACACACTCAGATACACATGTACACATACACACACATTTACTTTCCAGCAGGAAGTACTAGATAGTGATCAGGAGCGGGAAAGCCTGATCGATTTTCCCTTCCATAAACCAAGGCACTGAGGCCTTGTAGTGTCCCTCCTGCCATCCTAGCTGTTAACTCAGCACAGACTGGGGTTTAAAGGTGGAAAGTTCCCACATTGACATCATTTACCCACAGAGCCACTGAGGCAGCTCAAATGCTGAATACTTTGGGAAATTTGCACTCATTTAGTGTCTTTCATACAGAGACACTGAATCTGAATTGCAGTCACTGTTGTTGTGTAGGATAAACCAGCAGACAAATTGCTCAAAGCAAGGTTCCACAGAAAGTAATTACATAGAGGACCAGATAATCTACTTTAGTGACGTTGGTTGAGGAATGAATATTGGCTAGGACACCGGGAGGAATTTTCCTTGAATAGTACCATGGGATCTTAGATCCATCCGAGAGGACAGATGGGGTCAAAGTTTAACATCTCACCCAAAATACCTCCGACAGTGCAGCACTCCCTCGGTACTGCACTGGAGTTTCAGCCTCGATTATCTGCTCAAAGTTGACTAAGAGGAGAAAAGGCAAGGCAGAGCGCGGAGCAATAGAAAAGGACAAGGCGGAGAGCGGCGTGGTAGAAAAATATATTCCAGTGAGGAGGAAAGGCTGTAAGAGAAAAGAAAGCCACCGTGGCTAACTAAAGAAATAAAAGACGGTATCCAACTAAAAACAAGGGCATACAAAGTGTCCAAAACTAGTGGAAGGACAGAAGACTGGGAAGCTTTTAAAAGCCAGCAAAGAATAACTAAAACAATGATTAAGAAAGGGAAGATAGACTATGAAAGCAAACTAGCACAAAAATATAAAAACAGATAGCAAGGGTTTCTATAGGTATATAAAAAGGAAAAGGATGGCTAGAGTAAATGTTGGTCCCTTAGAGGACAAGACCGGGGAATTAGTAATGGGGACATGGAGATGGCAGAAACACTGAACAATATTTTGTATCAGTCTTTACGGTAGAGGGCACTAACAATATTCTGACAGTGGATAGTCAAGGGACTATAGGGGGGGAGGCACTTAACAAAATCACAATCACTAAGAAGGTGGTATTCAGTAAGATAATGGGATTAAAGGCAGATAAATCCCCTGGACCTGATGGCTTGGATCCTAGGGTCTTAAGAGAAATAGCAGCAGGGATTGTGGATGCATTGGTTGTAATTTACCAAAATTCCCTGGATTTTGGGGAAGTCTCAGCAGATTGGAAAACTGCAAATGTAATGCCCCTATTTAAAAAAGGAGGCAGACAAAAAGCAGGGAACTATCGACCAGTTAGCCTAACATCTGTGGCTGGAAAAATGTTGGAGTCCATTATTAAAGAAGCAGTAGCAGGACATTTGGAAAAGCAAAATTTGGTCAGACAGAGTCAGCATAGATCTATGAAGGGGTAGTCATGTTTGACAAATTTGCTGAAGTTCTTTGAGGATGTAACAAACAGGATGGATAAAGGGGAACCAGTGGATGTGGTGTATTTGGACTTCCAGAAGGCATTTGACAAGGTGCCACATAAAACGGTACTGCACAAGATAAAAGTTCACAGGGTTGGGGGTAATATATTAGCATGGATAGAGGATTGACTAACTGAGAACAGAGAGTCGGGATAAATGGTTCATTCTCTGGTTGGCAACCAGTGACTAGTGGGGTGCTGCAGGGATTGTGCTGGGACCCCAACTATTTACAATCTATATTAACGACTTGGAAGAAGGGACTGAGTGTAATGTAGCCAAGTTTGCTGATGATGCAAAGATGGGAGGGAAAGCAATGTATGAGGAGGACACAAAAAATCTGCAGAAGGACATAGACAGTCTCAGTGAATGGGCAAAAATTTGGCAGATAGAGTATAAAGTTGGAAAGTGTGAGGTCATGCACTTTGGCAGAAAAAAATCAAACAGCAAGTTATTATTTAAATGGAGAAAGTTTGCAAAGTGCCACAGTACAGCGGGACCTGTGGGTACTTGTGCACGAAACACAAAAGGATAGTATGCAGGTAAAGCAAGTGATCAGGAAGGCCAATGGTATCTTGGCCTTTATTGCAAAGGGGATGAAGTATAAAAGCAGGGAAGTCTTGTTACAGTTATACAAAGTTTTGGTGAGGCCGCACCTGGAATACTGTGTGCAGTTTTGGTTTCCCTATTTACGAAAGGATATACTTGCTTTGGAGGCAGTTCAGAGAAGGTTCACTAGGTTGATCCCAGGGTTAAGGGGGTTGACTTATGATGAAAGGTTGAGTAGGTTGGGCCTCTACTCATTGGAGTTCAGAAGAATGAGAGACGATCTTATCGAAACGTATAAGATCATGAGGGGGCTTGACAAGGTGGATGCAGTGAGGATGTTTCTACTGATAGGGGAGACTAGAACTAGGGGGATAATCTTGGAATAAGGGGCCGCCCATTTAAAACTGAGATGAGGAGAAATTTCTTCTTTCAGAGGGTTGTAAATCTGTGGAATTCGCTGCCTCAGAGAGCTGTGGAAGTTGGGTCATTGAATAAATTTAAGACAGAGATAGACAGTTTCTTAACCGATAAGGGAATAAGGAGTTATGGGGAGCGGGTGGGGAAGTGGAGCTGAGTCCATGATCGGATCAGCCATAATCATATTGAATGGCGGAGCAGGCTCGAGGAGCCGTATGGCCTACTCCTGTTCCTATTTCTTATGTTCTTACGTATGTTCTTAAAAGGGCGAGGTATAGACATAGGGATAGATACTGTTCTCTCCCACCACGACCGGAAGTTCCAAAGGTTGTGTTGCCTACCCGGTGCCAAGGTTAAGCACATCTCCCCGCGGCTGGAGAAGAATTTGGAGTAGGAGGATCCAGTTGCCGTAGTCCACATAGGAATCAAGGACATAGGCAGAACTGGGAATGAGGTTCTGCTGAGAGAGTTTGAGGAGCTAGGGTCCAAATTAAAAGGTAGCTCCTCACAGGTAATAATCTCTGGATTGTTACCTGAGACACGTGCAAATTGGCATAGGGACAAACAGATTAGAAGGTTAAATGCACGGCTCAAAGAGTGATGTGGGAAGTCAGGACTTTCAATTCGTGGGGTCCTGGGGAAAGAGGGAGCTGTTCCATTGGGGCGGGCTCCACTTAAACCGGGCTGGGATAAGTGTCCTGGCTAATCAAATAATTAGGGCGGTAGATAGGGCTTTAAACTAATGAAGGGGGTATGAGAGGACTCAGGAAAGGGTAAATTCAAAAACAGTAGAAGACAATAACAGAAAAAATAAGCAGAGTGGGTCAGGAAGGGACAGAGCTTAACAAAGATAATGGGGCATTAGCGACTAAGGTGATGTTAGGGAAAAATAGACAAAAGTTCAAACTAAAGGCACTATATCTAAATGCACGAAGCATTCACAACAACATATATAAATTAATAGCATAGATAGACATAATTGGTTTTGATCTAATAGCCAACACAGAGTTGTGGTTGCAGAGGGACCAAGGTTGGGAATTAAATATTCTAAGATGCTTGTCTTTTAGATAAGTTAGACAAAATGGAAAAGGAACGGGGGATGGGGGGATCCCTGATAATAAAGGATGGGATAAAGACAGTAGAGAGAAAGGATATTAGCTCGGAAAATCAAGATGTCGAATCAGTTTGGGTGGAGCTAAGAAACAACAAGGGGCAGAAAACATTGGTGGGAGTAGTTTATAGGCCCGCTAACAGTAATTGTAGTGTTGGGCAGAGTATAAACAATAACTTATATTTATATAGCACCTTTTAAGTAGTAAAACGTCTCAAAGTGCTTCATAGGAACATTATAAAACAAAATTTAACACCAAGCCACACAAGGAGATATTAGGGCAGATGACCAAAAGCTTGGTCAAAGTAGTAGATTTTAAGGAGCGTCTTAAAGGAGGAAAGAGAGATAGAGAGGCAGATAAGTTTAGGGAGGAAATTCCAAAGTTTGCGGCCTTGGCATCTGAAGTCACGGCCACCAATGGTTGAGTGATTAAAATCAGGGATGCTCAAGAGACCAGAATTAGAGGAGCGCAGATATCTCAGGCGGTTGTGGGCTGGAGGAAGTTCCAAGGATAGGGAGAGGAGAGGCTATGGAGGGACTTGAAAATAAGGATGAAAATTTTTAAATTCGCGATGTTGCTTAACCAGGAAATTAAATCAGGAAATTAGAGGTGCATGTAACATAGGAACATAGAACAGGAATAGGCCATTTAACCCCTTGAGCCTGTCTGGCCATTCAATGAGATCATGGCTGATCTGCGACCTAACTCCACATCCCCACCATTGTCCCATATATCTTAATACCTTTGGTTAACAAAAATCTTAACAAGAGTAATACAGTAATCATTAGGGTCTTTAATGTTCATATAGACTGGAGAAACCAAATGTGTAGTAATATTGTGAAGGACAAGTTAATGGAATGCATTCAAGATAGTTTTCTAGACCAGTATGTCAAGGAACCAACTAGGGAACAGGCTATTTTGGATCTAGTATTGTGCAATGAGACAGGTTTAATTAATAACCTTGTTGTAAAGGCAGCACTGGGGAAAAGCGGTCATAATATGATAGAATTGTATTGAGTTTGAAAGTGATTTAGTTAACCCCAAAACTAGGGTCTTAAATTTGAGCAAAGCAAATACATAAGTATGAGGTGTGAGTTGGTTAATGTAGATTGAGAAACTAGATTAAAAGATATGACAGTAGATAAGCAGTGGCAAACATTTAAAGCAATAATTCATAATTCGCATGGAATATAAACTCCACTGGAAAAGTGATCTAGCCGTGGCTATCAAGAGAAATTACAGATAGTATTGGATTAAAGCAAGAGGCTTATAATGTTGCCAAAAAGTGTAGTAAGCCTGAGGGTTGGGAGGATTTTAGAATTCTGCAAAGGATGACCAAGAAATTGATAAAGAGAGAGAAAATAGAATATGAGAGTAAACTAGCAAGAGACATAAAAACAGATTGTAAAAGCTTCTGTATGTATGTAAAAAGGAAGAGATTAGCGAAAGTAAATGTGGGTTAATTACAGGCAGAGACAGGGGAAATTATAATGGGGAATAAGAAAATTAATCAAATAATTATCTGTCTTCATGGTACAAGACACAAAAAATATTCTGGAAATAGTGGGGAACCAAGTGTCTCATGAGAATGATGAACTTAAAGAAATTAGTATTAATAAAGAAATAGAACTGGAGAAATTAATGGGACTAAAATCTGACAAATCCCCTGGACCTGATGACCTACATCCTAGGTTTTAAAAGAAGTGGTCACACAGCTGTCTATAGGTCCCGCACAAGCCAATCACCGGCTTTCAATGGGATATTCCACGAGTGCATAAAATAATGAATGGGCCGCACATTAAAGGGACTGTGTACCCAAAAAAAATATTAGGGGGAGCATTGGTACCATGTACAGTTTTGGTCTCCTTACCTAAGGAAGGCCTTATTTGCCTTAGAAGGAGTGCAACTAGACTGATTTCTGGGATGAGGAGAGATTGAGTAGACTAGGCTTATATTCCCAAGAGTTTAGAAGAATGAGAGGTGATCACATTGAAACGTGTAAAATTCTTACAGGGCTTGACAGGATAGATACAGGTTGGATGTTTCCCCTGGCCGGGGAGTCTATAACCAGGGGTCACAGTCTCAGAATAAGGGGTCAGCCATTTAGGATTGAGATGAGGAGAAATGTTTTCACTCAGAGGGTAGTGAATCTTTGGAATTCTCTACCCCAGTGGATGCTCAGTCATTGCGTATAGTCAGCCTGTGGATGCTGTCGTTGAGTATATTCAAGACAGAGATTGATAGATTTTTGAATATTAATGGATTCAAGGGATATGGAGATCAGGCGGGAAGGTAGAGTTGAGGTAGATCAACCATGATCTTATTGAATGGTGGAACAGGCTCGAAATGCCGAATGGCCTACTCCTGTTCCTATTTCTTATGTTCTTATGATGGAGGCCTTTAAAATTATGAAAGGGTTCGATAGAATGGATGTGGAGAAATTGTTTCCACTTGTGAGTAAGACCAGAACAAGGGGATATAAATATAAGATAGTCACTAACAGATCAAATAAAGAATTTAAGAGGAATTTCTTTACACATAGTGGTGGGAATGTGGAACTCACATCCACATGGAGTGGTTGAGGCAGAGAGCATTTAAGCAGCGGCATAAGGAAATAGAGGGATACGGGGGAAGAGTGGGGAGAGGCTTGTGTGGTTTATGAACACCAGTTGAGCCCGAGGAATGGGGCTTGAACCTATAACCATCTCGATGTAGAGGGGAGTGTGCTACCCACTAAGCCAAACTCACACTGATTTAATTCATGCTATTAATATTCAACAGAAAAGAAAAGATCTAAGACAATATTGAGGTTAACTTGTGAATAAAAAGGAGAAATCAAAGTGTAATGTTGGATATGTTGTTGATGTCTAGTGTTACCTCTGCCTTGTGTTTCTGGGCAGCCTCTGCAGATGGCTGTCAGTGAATGGTGTGTAAAGTGACACCAACACCATGGTTATACTGGATCAGAATCAGACACCAAGGTCCAAAACCCAGAGTGTATCAGTCTGATTTACGTGTGTAGAATTGGTGCGCATTTCAGATGTAGGACCGAGGTCATCAGCCCATGCTGCACAGGCACTGAAGATCACTCTCTGTGGCTGACATTTTGACCCTCACAGCCCTGACCCTGTGTCAGCCATGACTCACTTGTTGGCACTCCAAATTTGAGTCAGGAGGTTGAGGGCTCAATTCCCACTCCAGAGATTCAAACACATAATCCAGGGTGGCACTTCCAGTGCAGTACTGAGGGAATGCTGCACTGTCTGGAGGTGCCGTCTTTTGGATGAGGTCCCGTCTGGCCTCTCAGGTGGATTTAAAAGATCCTGGGGCGGAAATTGCCCCTTTCCGTAAGGCCTCTTAACACTGGAAATCAGCGGCCACGCTGCGGAGTGCAATGGCTGCTGACTTTTCGTGTAACGGTCGCCATTATCAAAATTCCGCTCCTGTTCTACATCCCCAGTCGTTCCGCTGCTGCCGATCCATCCTAAGTGCAGCATCACAGTGCGCACTGCCGATGTTCCTCCCCGACCTGCTTTTTTCCGACACTGCACTGAGGCTGTGGCCTTCTGCAATGGCGGTGCGGCTCTCATTAAAGGATGCACTGCTGCTGCCACCATGTTTTTTTTTGTCGGACGATTGCCATGTCGGGCCGACAATTATGCCCCCGGGTTCAGCCGGGCCGCCAACAGGCAGCCTGGCACCCCCTCTTGGGTGTCAGGCGGCAGGCCCGGCCGAAACCCCCCCTGGTGGCCCAGTGGACCAAACGTTAGAAATCATGCAGGCTCTAAGTGAAGGGGAGAGCTGTGGTGACTGACAGTGGTGGCCGTCCCTCTCATGTACTCACCACTTCACTTCCACCCCCATTATGAGCGACTTCCGATCTGCCTGAAAAAGAACCCCAAATAACAGAATATCACGCAAGGGGTCACCTCAACCACTGCGATGATTAAAACAGTAGAAATGGGGTGCGTGCGCCCCATTTCAGGTGGCTGGCAATTTTGGCCCCAGGTGTCATTATTCGAAGAAGAGCTGGGGAGTTCACCCTGGTGTCCTGGCCAATATTTATCCCTCAACCAACATCACTAAAACAGATAATCTGGTCATTACCACATTGCTGTTTGTGGGAGCTTGCTGTGCACAATAACACTGCTATGTTTCCTACATTGCAACAGCGACTACACTTCAGGTAGTGAAAGGCCCTATATAATGCAAGATTTTCTTTCTCTGGCACCTCACCCGAGGGGTCATTGTTCATGTGTTAACCTAGACTGCATGTTGGGAGACTATCTATCTGACCCTCCTGTCTTGGGTATCTGCAAGTTCAGGTAGAAGTTTAGGGAGTCACTCGATGCAGACAGAGTATGAACAGGAAGCAGATGTTGGTGAGAATGTGATCTGGGAGGTCTAGGAAGGAGTGGTAGACAAGGAGGATGTTGAAGGGGTGGTCAGGTGTTCAAATGTGAAGAAGTAACTGGAGGAACTGTGTGACTTTATAGAGGTCTATGATAGTGTGGAAAAAATAAATCCTAGATACTAAAAGTTAAACAATGACAGGAGGAGAACGTTCAATCTAGGAAAGGTCAAATTTAGAACTGAAGGCAGGATGCTCTTTCTCACACCAAGACTAAAGGAACAAGGCCCCAGACTTGTGAAATTGAATTTGGGCAGAGTGTTCGAGGCAAAATAATGGAAAAGGCATAAGAAGCGGTTAGCTGCCAGATGGGGGTTTCAGTGGGTCGAGTGGTCTTCCTCATCTACAACTTGTGAATAAGGGGAGAGACCAGGGTGGGATCTTGAGATGGGGGCTGAGTTGCTAAGTGCGGAACTTGGAACCAGGCAGGACAACTACGTGAAGGAGGCAGCATCAGTGAGCCAGCTTTTGAGCTGGCCGAAGTTGACTAGAAAGTGGTCACCTCATCAACATAGGAACAGGAGACAACCATTAGAATGCTTCTAACAGTCAAATGTTCCTAAACCACTGGCTGTATAACTAAAATTACAGCCATAATCAAATCACAAGAAAGGGACAGGAGTAGGCCATTCAGCCCCTCAAGCCCGTTCCATCATTCAATTAGATCATGGTTCATCTGTATTTCAGCTCCATCTACCCACCTTGGTTCTGTAACCTTTTATACCCTTGCCCAGCAAAACCTAGCGATTTCAGTTTTGAAATTTTCAATTGACCCCCAGCCTCAACAGCTTTTTGGGGGAGAGAGTTCCAGATTTCCACTGCCCTTTGTGTGAAGACGTGCTTCCTGGCATCACTCTGAATGGCCTAATTTTAAGATTATGCCCCCTTGTTCTGGACTCCCCCACCAGAGCCAGACATTTCTCTCTATCTACCCTATCAAGTCATTTAATCATTTTAAACACCTCGATTAGATCACCCCTTAATCTTCGATACTCAAGGGAATAGAAACTTTATCTTTGCAACCGGAATGCTTGCTTTTATTAACAGAGAAATAGAATACAAGAGCAGAGAGGTTATGCTTGAACTGTATAAAACACTAGTTAGACTACAACTAAAGTACTGCTTGCAGTTCTGGCCACCACATTACAAGAAAGATGTGATTGCACTAGAAAGGGGTCAAAGGAGATTTATGAGGATGTTGCTTGGACTGGAGAATTTTCACTATGAGGAAAGATTGGATAGGCTGGGTTTGTTTTCTTTGGAACAGAGGAGGCTGAGGAGAGACCTTATTGAGCTGTATAAAATTATGAGGGGCCTAGATAGAGTGGATAGGAAGACCTTTTTTCCCTTAGCAGATGGGTCAACAACCAGGGGACATAGATTTAAAGTAACTGGTAGGAGGTTTAGAGGAAATTTGAGGGGAAATATTTTCACCCAGAGGGTGGTGGAGGTCTGGAACTCACTGCCTGAAAGAGTGATAGAGGCAGAAACCTCCACCACATTTAAAATGTACTTGGATGTGCACTTGAAGTGCCGTAACCTACAAGGCTACGGACCAAGAGCTGGAAAGTGGGATTAGGCAGGATAGCTCTTTGTCGGCCGGCACGGACACGATGGGCCAAAATGGCCTCCTTCCATGCTGTAAATATCTATGATTCTATGAACCTATCCTCATAATTTAGCACTTTTATTCCTGTCTCTGATTGCCTGGTTCGGTTCAGTGACTACAGCTCACTAACTCCCTCCTTTAAATAAAATTGCATTGAAAAACAGGAGAATTGCAGCCACTGCTGCTGTTCAGCGACACGTATGGAGATCACAAATATTGGTTCTGTTACATATGTGGATTTGTATTTACTCTGTACAGCCACCAGAGGGCTCATCCCCTCGAATTCCAAGGGACCCCATAATCCCTTGGGAGCACAGGTATTTAAGGAGGCTTCACTGGTTGGAGAGGCACTCTGGAGACCTGCAATAAAAGACTAAGGTCACACCTTACTTTGAGCTCATAGTGTTCAGTCTGACTCTTTCTCCATACACAACAACTGGCGACGAGATACAGATAGCGAACCCAAAGATGCAGAGAACAGAAGGCATCGTGGAGAAATTTTCGGAGGGAGGTGATTGGGAAACTTTTGTGGAGCGACTCGACTAATACTTCGTGGCCAATGAACTACTTGGGGAAGAGAGCACTGCCAAACGAAGGGCGATCCTCCTCACCGTCTGTGGGACACTGACGTATGGCCTCATGAAGAATCTGCTCACTCCAGCGAAACCCACGGAGAAGTCGTACGATGATTTGTGCAAACTGATCCGAGAGCATCTGAACCCGAAGGAAAGCGTTCTGATGGCGAGGTACCGTTTCTACACCTACACAAGGTCTGAAGGCCAGGAAGTGGCGAGTTATGTCGCTGTGCTAAGACGCCTTGCAGGACATTGCAAATTTGAAGGACATTTGGAGCACATGCTCAGAGACTTTTCGTACTTGGCATTGGCCACGAAACCATACATCTCAAACTTTTGACTGTAGAGACCCCAATCTTGAGTAAGGCCATAGCCACCAGTGACAATATGAAGCAAACCACTCAGCACACAAATGCTGCTACAAGTACTGTGAACAAAGTGATGTTGTTTTCGAATCGTAACGTACAGGGCCGGTCACACATACCTGCTGCTGCACGTCCGCAGATGACTCAAAGTCCACCATCAAGTGTGATGAATGCAAGGCCATTAACACCTTGTTGGCGCTGCAGGGGTGATCATCGTTTCCATTCATGCCGATTCAAAGAGTACGTTTGCAAGAGCTGTGGAACAATGGGACACCTCTAACGAGTGTGCAGGAGAGCTGCAAAGCCTGTTAAACCTGCAAGCCACCATGTTGCAGAGGAGGACAGATCCACGGAGGATCACGACGAACCAGAGCCTCGGATCGAGGAGGCAGAGGTACATGGGGTGCACACATTCACCACGAATTGTCCCCCGATAATGCTGAATGTTGAACTAAATGGACTTCCGGTGTCAATGGAGCTGGACACGGGCGTGAGCCAGTCCATCATGGGCAAAAAGACTTTCAACGGTTGTGGTTCAACAAGGCCTCAAGGCCAGTCTTAACTCCAATTCGCATGAAACTAAGAACTTACACAAAATAACTCATTCCTGTAATCGGCAGTGCTACCATAAAGGTCTCCTACGATGGAACGGTGCACAAGCTACCATCCTGGGTGGTACCGGGCGAAGGTCCCACACTGCTCGGCAGGAGTTGGCTGGGAAAGATACGCTGGGACTGGAACAATGTCCGAGCGCTATCGCCTGCTGACGACACTTCGTGTGCCCAGGTCTTAAACAAATTTCCTTCGCTCTTCGAACCAGGCATCGGGAAATTCCAAGGAGCAAAAATGCAGATCCACATAATTCCGGGGGCACGACCCATCCATCACAAGGCGAGAGCAGTACCGTACACGATGAGAGAAAGGGTAGAGATCGAGCGAGACCAGCTGCAAAAAGTGGGCATCATTTCACCGATTGAGTTCAGCGAGTGGGCCAGTCCTATTGTCCCAGTCCTCAAGGAAGACGGCACCGACAGAATCTGTGGCGATTATAAAGTAACTATCAATCGTTTCTCCCTGCATGACCAATACCCACTACCAAAGGCCGACGACCTCTTTTTAACGCTGGCAAGAGGAAAGACGTTCACAAAGCTGGATCTGACTTCAGCCTACATGACGCAAGAACTGGAGGAATCATCGAAGGCCCTCACCTGCAACAACGCGCACTAAGATCTTTTTGTTTATAACAGATGCCCGTTTGGAATCCGATCAGCGGCGGTGATATTCCAGAGAAACATGGAAAGTTTACTGAAGTCGGTTCTGCACACTGTGGTCTTCCAGGACGACATCTTGTCACAGGTCGGAACACAGTCGAGCACCTGCAGAACCTGGAGGAGGTTCTTAGTCGACTCAACTGCATGAGGCCAAGGTTAAAACACTCGAAGTGCGTTTTCCTGGTGCTTGAAGTGGAGTTCTTGGGAAGAAGGATTGCGGCGGACGGCACCAGGCCCATCAACGCGAAGACGGAGGTAATCGAGAACGCACCGAGGCCACAGAACGTGATGGAGCTACGGTCATTTCTGGAACTCTTGAACTACTTTGGTAACTTCTTACCGGGTCTCAGCACCCTGCTAGAACCACTACATGTCTTACTACAAAAAGGGGGCGAATGGGTTTGGGGCAAAAGCCAAGAAAATGCCTTTGTAAAAGCAAAAAAATTGTAATGCGCAAACAAATTGCTTGTGTTGTGTGATCCATGTAAGAGTTTGGTACTAGCATGTGATGCATCGTCATATGGCATCGGGTGTGTGTTGCAACACACCAATGATTTCGGGAAACTGCAACCGGTTGCTTTTGCATCCAGGAGTCTGTCTAAGGCTGAGAGAGCCTACAGCATGATTGAAAAAGAAGCATTAGCATGTGTCTATGGGGTAAAGAAAATGCATCAATACCTGTTTGGGCTATTGGAAACTGACCATAAGCCACTGATATCCCTGTTTTCCGCGAGTAAACGGATAAATACCAATGCATCGGCCTGCATCCAGAGATGGGTGCTCACATTGTCCGCATACAACTATGCCATCTGCCACAGCCAGGCACAGAAAACTGCGCCGATGCGCTCTGTAGGCTGCCATTGCCCACCATGGGGGTGGAAATGGCGCAGCCCGCAGATCTAGCCATGGTTATGGAAGCATTTGAGAGTGAGCAATCATCCATCACTGCCCGGCAGATCAAAACCTGGACAAGCCAGGACCCCTTATTATCTCTAGTCAAAAGCTGTGTGCTTCATGGGAGCTGGTCCAGTGTCCTAGTGGAAATGCAGGAAGAGATAAAGCTGTTCCATCGGCGCAAAGATGAAATGTCTATACAGGCAGATTGCCTTCTGTGGGGCAATCGACTAGTGGTCCCCAAGAAGGGAAGAGACACCATCATCAATGACCTCCACAGTACCCATGCAGGCATCATACTGATAAAAGCGATAGCCAGATCCCACGTGTGGTGGCCCGATAGCGATGCAAACTTACAGTCCTGCATTCACAGATGTAATACATGCTTGCAGTTAAGGAATGTACCCAGGGAGTCGCCGCTAAGTTTATGGTCTTGGCCCTCCAAACCGTCGTCTAGGGTACACGTCGACTATGCAGGCCCATTCTTGTGGTTGTAGACGCATACTCCAAGTGGATTGAATGTGAGATAATGTCGGCTATCACGTCCGCTGCCACCACTGAAAGCCTGCAGGCCATGTTTGCCATTCACGGCTTACCCGATGTCTTGCTGAGCGACAACTGGCCATGTTTTACCAGTGCTGAGTTCAAAGAATTCATGACCCGTACCGGGATCAAACATGTCACATCTGCCCCGTTTAAACCAGCGTCCAATGGTCAGGCAGAGAGAGCAGTGCAAACCATCAAGCAAGACTTGAAGAGAGTAATTGAAGACTCACTGCAGACTCGCCTATCCCGAGTCCTGCTTAGCTACCGCACGAGACCCCACTCACTCACTGGAATCCCACCTGCTGAACTGCTCATGAAAAGAGCATTTAAGACAAAGCTCTCATTAGTTCACCCTGATCTACATGAACAGGTAGAGAGCAGGCAGCTTCAACAAAATGCATACCATGATAGAGCAAATGTGTCACGTGAGATTGAAATCAATGACCCTGTATTTGTATTAAATTATGGACAAGGTCCTAAGTGGCTTCTCAGCACTGTCATGGCCAAAGAGGGGAGCAGGGTGTTTCGGATCAAGCTTTCAAATGGACTCATTCACCGGAAACACTTGGTCCAAATCAAACTCAGATTCACGGACTACCCTGAGCAACCCACCTTGGACCTTATCTTTTTTGATCCCCCAACACACACACCAGTGACAACCGGCACCACGGTTGATCACGAAGCAGAACCCATCATCCACAGCAGCCCTGCAGGGCCCAATACACCAGGCAGCCCAGCAAGGCCAGCTGCACAGCAGCCCAGCGAGGGCCCAACAAATGATTCAACAATGCCAGCTTTCACACCGAGACAATCAACCAGGGCAAGAAGGGCCCCAGATCAACTCACATTGTAAATAGTTACACTACTGAATTTGGGGGGAGTGTTGTTATATATGTGGACTTGTATTTACTCTGTACAGTCACCAGAGGGCTCATCCCCTGGAGTCCCAAAGGATCCCATAATCCCTTGGGAGCACAGGTATTTAAGGAGACTTCACTGGTTGGAGAGGCACTCTGGAGACCTGCAATAAAAGACTGTCACAAGTTGCTTTGCGCTCACAGTGTTCAGTCTGACTCTTTCTCCATACACAACAGGTTCAACCTGAGAGTTATCTGCAGTTCTTTGAGGCTCCTTCTCAGAGCACCAATGGTCTGTGTTTTATCCGAGTGTGGAAACCCTATCGTACAAAGTCTGAGGCCACAGCCAAGTGATGCTTTGCCGAGGCTCTGAATGAGCGAATTGTTGGCTTTGTCTGGCGATTACGGACTCAGTGACTGATAGCCTGCCAGTTACCCGCGGAGTGGATTTTCTTACGGACAGTAATGGAAAATGTTTTTCTCAGCTTCCATTTCCATTGTTAAGGAAACTGTAAGGAGATTCGCTCAGATCTCCTGCTAGAATCTGTTCTGGGCACCAAGCCAGACTCTACTGGCAACGTGTGTGTGTTGTCCTGTCGCAGGAATAACTGTGGCCATACAAAGTTCAGCAGACATGTTAATTCTAAAAGCAAACACTCAATGCCAGTTCTTCTTGCACCTTCCAGTTTTCTCAGCATCTCCTGACAGCGTTAACTCTTACTGGGGTCAGTTGCCCCTCGATATCATGCCCCAATAGCCATTCTCCCTGGGTGAGTTTTGACAGTGAGTGTCAACGGGCTATTTGACTGTCGGGGAGCCAAGCCTAATCATGCCCTCACCCAACATTCAAACATGGGCACCTGCCAACAAGGGTTTCTGTCGAGTGAGCCAAATGGGGAATAGCCACTGATGCCAATTGTAGCACCACAATTTCTGATCCTGATTGGGTAGTGTTAGCTCAATCCATTGTCTTTGAGACCCTCTGATCTGCATGGCTCGCAATTATATCAGGGAAGTGCACAAAGCCACTGAGCCATCACAGCACTCCTTCGTTAATTTTGTTTTATATTGAATGGTATTTCGATTGAGAGCATATCACACACTGGTTTATGCGGATGTGTGACAAGGGTATATCACACTTTGGTTTGGTGTTTGTAGACAGAGAAAGACAGACAGAGACAGCGACAGGCGCAGAGTCAGGCAGAGACAGGCACAGAGTAGATAAGTAGATAAATCACCAGGACTGGATGGAATGCATCCTAGGAAGCTGAGGGAAGTGAAGGAAGAAATTGTGGAGGTACAGGCCATAATCTTCCAATCCTCCTTAGAAACAGGGGTGGTGCCAGAGGACTAGAGAATTGCAAATGTTACACCCTCATTCAAAAAAAGGGTGTAAAGATAAACCCAGCAACTATAGGCCTTGGTAGTGGGGAAGCTTTAAGAAACACTAATCAGGAACAAAATTAACAGTCACTTGGACAAATGTGGATTCATTAAAGAGAGCCAGCACAGAGTTGTTAAAGGGAAATCGTGTTTAACTAATTTGATCGAGTTTTTTGATGAGATAACAGAAAGGGTTGATGAGCCCAATGTGGTTGACATGGTGTACATGGATTTCCAAAAGGCGTTCGGCAAAGTGCCACATAATAGGCTTGCCAACAAAGTTGAAGCCCATGGAATAAAAGACACTTGGCAGCATGGATACAAAATTGGCTAAGTGGCAGAAAACAGAGAGTAGTGGTGAACGGTTGTTTTTCGGACTGGAGGAAGGTATACAGTGGTGTTCCCAGGGGTCGGATCTAGGACCATGCTTTTCTTGATATATATTAAAGACTTGGATGTGGGTGTACAGGGTACAATTTCAAAATTTGCAGATGACACAAAACTTGGAAGTATAGTGAACAAGTGAGGAAGATTGTGATTGACTTCAAGAGGACATAGGTGGAATGGGCGGACACGTGGCAGATGAAATTTAACATGTGAAGTGATATATTTTGGTAGAAAGAATGAGGGGAGGACATATAAACTAAAGGGTACAATCCTAAAGGGGTATATGTACACATATCGTTGCAGGTGGCAGGACAGGTTGAGAAAGCAGTTAAAAAAGCTTACGGGATCCATAGAGGTATAGAGTACAAAAGCGTGAAAATTATGATGAACCTGCATAAAACACTGGTTCGGCCTCAACTGGAGTATTGTGTCCAATTCTGGGCACCGCACTTTAGGAAGGATGTGAAGGCCTCAGAGAGGGTTCAGAAAAGATTTACGAGAATTATTTCAGGGATGAGGGACTTCAGTTACGTGGATAGACTGGAGAAGCTGGGGTTGTTCTCCTTGGAGCAGAGAAGATTGAGAGGAGATTTGATCGAGGTGTTCAAAATCATGAGGGGTCTGGACAGATTAGATCGAGGGAAACTGTTCCCATTGACAGAAGGGTCGAGAACCAGAGGACACAAATGTAAGGTGATTGGCAAAAGAAACAAAGGCGACATTAAAAAAAAAATTTTTACACAGGAAGTGATTAGGATCTGGAATGCATTGCCTGAATGGGAGGGAGATGGGAGTCAGACTCAATCACTGCTTGCAAAAGGGAGTCAGAAAAGTACCTGAAAGAAAAAAAATTGCAGGGCTACAGGGAAAGGGCGGGGGAGTGGGACTAGCTGAGGTGCTCTTGCAGAGAACCAGCACAGGCTTGATAGGCCAAATGGCTTTCTTCCATGCTGTAACCAGTCTATGATTCTATGAGACAGGCAGAGTCAGGCAGAGACAGACAAACAGAGACAGACACGGAAACAGACAGAGACAGACACAGAGATAGACACAGACAGATAGACAGAGACAGACACAGAAACAGACAGAGACAAACACAGAGATAGACACAGACAGACAGACATAGACAGACACGGAAACAGACAGAGACAGACACAGAGATAGACACAGACAGACAGACAGAGACAGACACAAACAGACAGACAGAGACAGACACAGAAACAGACAAACACAGAGATAGGCAGAGACAGAGCCAGAGACAGGCAAATAGGCAGACAGAGCCAGAGTCAGATATACAGACAGGTCAGACATACAAACAGATACAGAGACGGGTATAGAGACAACAAAAGACAGAGGCATAGACAGATACACAGACAGAGACAGAGAAAGACAGACAGAGACAGGGACAGAAACAGAGACAGACAAAGAGAGAGACAGAAAAAGGCACAGCGACAGGCAGAGAGAGTGACGGAGACAAACATACAGATAGAAACAGAGTCAGAGAATATCGTCCCTTCAGCCTGGCCTGATATTAAACACAAGCAAAACTTGAGGTGCAAACTTCCTCCATTTCAGCCCCTCTCTCTTTCCCTTACTCTTTATATCTGCCTTCTCGAGATCACTATGTGGACGTGGCAGAAATTTGCAGCAGGGTTAAGAGCTGACCAGTGACCAACAGCCCGATGAGATTGGTGCATCAGGCCGAAGATTCTTATTGTGTTCAAAGTCTCTCATATAAGCAGGCAAAAACTGACCAACATCTTTCAACCAAACCACGAGGCGGGGACTTGTGTGGAAACAAAGGGCCAGTCAGCAAGAGAGAAGGACAAACATAATCACAATGTAAGTCAGATTCTCTGTTTGTTGTCTGACTCCCCTCAAGACTGTTTCCATTCCCACCTCTCCCCCCACCCATTGCTCTTGTGCATTCACATTTGCCGTTGTTTACACAATGGATTTAATTCAAGCCTGTTCTAAAGTGTCAACAAATCTCCATGTAAATAGTGCATGGAATTGCCGAACTAATCCTAAAGGTACAGACTTCTAACAATGACTGATTTAGCTGTAACTTGGGGTGAGGAGGTTGTAGCGAGGGGTATTACACACTGTTGCACACTGGCTAACAGGGCATAAGGGAGCAGGTGAGATTTCAATTGCCAATTTTTTCCCCCCAATTTTCCTTTCCTTACCAAAGTTGTCAAACACGTCATCGCTTCCCAGCTCAATGTCCATCTCTCTCCAAGCTCCGCATTCAGATCTCTCCGGTCCAGATTCTGTTTAAAGGCAATGCATTGACCCTCCTTGACTTCCTCAATCTCAGCAGCATTTGATATGCTTGACCCCACCGTCCTCCACCATTACCTCCCCTGCTGTTGTCTAGCTCCATGGGACTGTCTTTACCTGGCTCCACAACTGCCTATCCATAACCTTATGCTGTCAGCCATGGCTCAGTGGGTCGCACTCTTGCCTCCAAGTCAGAAGGCTGTGGGTATCATCCCCACTCTAGAGACTTGAGCATGTAATCTAGGCTGACGCTCCTGGTGCAGTACTGAGGGAAAGCTGCATTGTCAAGGATCCTGTCTTTTGGATGAGAAGTTAAACCGTCTGCTCTCTCAGATGCACGTAAAGGTTCCCACAGCACTATTGGAAAAGCAGGGGTGTTCTGGATAATATTTATCCCTCAACTAACATCACTAAAAACAGATTATCTAGTCATTAACACATCGCTGTTTGTGGGAGCTTGCTGTGTGCCAATGCGTTTCCTACATTGCAACAGTGACTACACTTCAAAAGTACTTTATTGGCTGTAAAGTGCTTAGGGACGTCCTGAGGTCATGAAAGTTGCTATTTCATTTTGGATATTTTGGGTATTTGGTGATGTTAGGGCTCAACTGTGATTCCCTCTGGAGTTGTACAGCCTGCCAACACTCACTGTCAGCATACACACAAAAAAGGAAGACATCCGATGGTCATGGAAAGGCACTATATAAATGTAAGTCTTTCTTTCATATCCACAGAAATCCATACGTTCTTAAGAGGTGTAATTAAAAAGAAAGAACTGGCATTTCCATATCACCTTTCACAACCTGAGAGGGCAGACAATGCACTCCCTCAGTACTGCACTAGGTGCGTGAAACTGGATTATATGTTCAAGTTACTGGAGGGAAGGTTGAACCTCATTGCCTCTGGAACTCACTGCCTGATCTGGAATTCACTGCCTGAAAGGGTGGTAGAGGCAGAAACCCTCATAGCATTTAAAAAGTACTTGGATATACACTTGAAGTGCCTTAACCTACAAGGCTACGGACCAAGTGCTGGAAAGTGGGATTAGGCTGGATAGCTCTTTGTCAACCGGCACGGACACGATGAGTCGAATGGCCTCCTTCTGTGCTGTAAATTTCTATGATTCTGTGATTCTATGAACCCAAAACCTTGTGACTCAGAGGCAAGAGTGCTACCCACTGAGCCATGGCTGTCAGCCAACAGCAGGGGAGGTAATGGAGGAGGATGCGGGGGTGGGGGGTCAAGCATATCAAAAGCTGCCGATGTCGAGGAAGTCAAGGAGGGACCATTCATCGCCTTTAGCCAGAATCCGGACCGGAGAGATCTGAATGGGGAGTTTGGAGCGAGATGAACATCGAGCTGGGAAGCGATGACGTGTTTGACGACTTTGGTAAGGAAAGCCATGGCTGGCACTTCACACTGACAATTATTCTTGTGTGAAGGTGTAATACATCATCATCATAGGCAGTCCCTCAAATTCGAGGAAGACTTGCTTCCACTCTTAAAATGAGTCCTTAGGTGGCTGAACAATCCAATATGAGAGCCACAGTCCCTGTCACAGGTGGGATAGGTAGTCGTTGAGGGAAGGGGAGGGTGGGACAGGTTTGCCGCATGCTCTTTCCGCTGCCTGCGCTTGATTTCTGCACGCTCTCGGCAATGGGATTCGAGGTGCTCAGCGCCCTCCCGGATGCACTTCCTCCACTTAGGGTAGTCTTTGGCCAGGGACTCCCAGGTGTCAGTGGGGATGTTGCACTTTTTCAGGGAGACTTTGAGGGTGTCACTGTAACGTTTCCTCTGCACACCTTTGGCTCATTTGTCGTGATGGAGTTCCGAGTAGAGCGCTTGCTTTGGGAGTCTCATGTCTGGCATGCGAATGATGTGGCCTGCCCAGCAGAGCTGATCAAATGTGGTCACATTTACATAATCAGTTTCCATTACAAATGTGGACACAGGAAGTTAGATTTGGTAAAGTTGACAGGAATTGCATAAGAATGTTCGGGCTAGAAATTGCATAGCGCCCCGTTTGTGGCAATAACTTTTGCACTAGCGCAAAAGTATCACCGGGCACTACACAAGCGGTCCCAACGCAAACTTCCGGTTTAGGGCTCCAGGAGGGAAGTTGGTAACACTCTCGCCTCTGAGTCAGGAAGATATGGATTTAAGTCCCACTCCAGAACTGGAGCACATACTCAAGGCTGGCACTCCGAAATGGTGTTGAGGGAGTGCTGCAGTAGCAGACGTTGCTCCCCTTCAGGTGATGCTTTAACCTCAGACCCTTTCTAAGAGGCTCCAGTAGATTGTAATTAAGTTTCCAATGGCACTATTTGAAAAGGAAAGTTCTCCCTTATCCAAAATGCAAGTCAGCATGTTGCTCATCTCACTCTTGTTTGCGGGAGCTAGTGCAAAATGGCTGCCATGATTGCCTACATTACGACAATCATTGGTGTTGTATTCATACTCTATTTATTTGTTACACATCACTGGATGGGCATTAGGACCCTGTGGGAGCTATTCACAATTGCTGTATTCATTCTGGTTCATGCCGGTTTGAGACACCATTTTGGGTTGTTGTATAAAGCACACGGTTTAAGTTACTTTTCTCCTGGCTCAGTTTGTCAGCTATTTACGCGTACACAACAATTGGGGTAGCATTTTCGAAATTTTCTGCAGTAACATTTACCGAAAATCTGCAGAAGCCTTGGTGATATGATGCATTTTGGTAGGAAGAATGAGGAGAGGCAATATAAACTAAAGGGTACACTTTTAAAGGGTGTGAAATAATGGAGAGACCTAGGGCAATCATGCACACAAGTCTTTGAAGTTGGCAGGACAATGGAGGCATAGACTACAAAAGCAAAGAAGTTATGCTAAACCTTTGTAAGACATTGGTTAGGCCCCAGCTGGAGTATTGTGTTCAATTCTGGGCACCATACATTAGGAAGGATGTCAAAGCCTTGGAGAGGGTATAGAGGAGATTTACTAGAATGGTACCAAAGATGAGGGATTTCAGTTATGTGAAGAGACTAGAGAAGCTGGGGTTGTTCTCCTTAGAACAAAGAAGGTTAAGGGGAGATTTAATAGAGGTGTTCAAAATTATATAGGGTTTTGATAGAGTAAATAAGGAGGAACTGTTTCCACTGGCAATATCCAGAGGACACAGATTTAAGATAATTGGAAAAAAACCAGAGGGGAGATGAGAAATATTTTTACGCAGGGAGTTTTTATGATCTGGAACGCACTGCCTGAAAGGGTGGTGAAACCAGATTCAGGTGTAACTTTCAAAAGGGAATTGGATAAATAGTTAAAAGGGAAAAATTGCAGGGCTATGGGGAAAGAACAGGGAAGTGGTACTAATTGGATAGTTCTTTCAAAAGCACAAGCATGATGGGCCCAATGGCCTCTTTCAGTGCTGTTTGATCCCATGATTCCAAATAACGTAATCATCGTTTACGCCATTTCTCCGGGGTTTCCGCCAATATCATGACATTCAAACAGGAGAACGCCTGAGGAAACGAATGCCAATTGAATCCAGATCCCTTCTCTCATAGCCACAAAAGACAGAGAGAAAGGAAGAGAAAGAAAGAGCATAAATTTTGATTGTGCCTTATTTTTTTTAAATTCGATTGGAGGATGTGAGCGACGCTGGCAAGTCCGGCATTTATTGCCCATTCCTAATTGCCCGTGAGAAGGTGGTGGTGAGCCGCCTTCTTGAACTGCTGCAGTAGGTACTCCCACAATGCTGACTTTGTCACAGCGGTTTGGTACAACTGAGTGGCTTGCTAGGCCATTTGAGAGGGCAGTTAAGAGTCAACCACATTGCTGTGGGTCTGGAGTCACATATAGGCCAGACTGGGTAAGGACGGCAGATTTCCTTCTCTAAAGGGCATTAGTGAACCAGATGGATGTTTACGACAATCCGGTAGTTTCATGGTCTCAGGACATCTCATACCAAACAGATATTACTGCCCACTTACTATCCAGCTCCCTGTAAAGATGTTTGTTTGTACATAATGAGAGCTGGAGAGATGGAAGTGCGGATGAAATGAATCATTGTTTTTGTGTAGGCAAGGAAAGGAGACCTTGTCAGCTACCTATTTCATCAGAGCCCAGACCAGACAATCCAACTCCAGACCCCGTCTCCAGTGACATAGAAACATAGAAACATAGAAAATAGGTGCAGGAGTAGTACAGTCGGCCCTTCGAGCCTGCACCACCATTCAATATGATCATGGCTGATCATGAAGCTTCACTACCCCATTCCTGCTTTCTCTCCATACCCCTTGATCCCTTTAGCCGTAAGGGCCACATCTAACTCCCTTTTGAATATATCTAACGAACTGGCCTCAACAACTTTCTGTGGTAGAGAATTCCACTCTGACATTAACATTCACAGCTCAGCGAAGGATTGAGCTCTGCCAGTACTTGGAAATCTGTCTGTGGAGAGGAGGGTAGACTAGTTTTTCCCATACATCCCTGTGTCAAAGGAGGGGATTCTAGGGAAGAAAGGGATGGAAGGCTAGTCTAGGGGCGGAAGAAGAGAATTGGGGAGGAAACGGAGACATGGAGTCTGTGGAGGGAGTATGGGCGATGGAGTCCAGGGGCAGGAGCCTGGCGGATGGAGTCTAGGGGAGAAAGGGAAGGAGTGTAGTATCATAAGAGTTGCAGTGTCCAGGTCAAGTCTCTTTGCTTATTCAAGGAGCACAACGGCTGCCCCTCAACATCCTGTATTGATCCAAAGATTCTATACAGAATACCAAAGGTCACACTTTGCACACTATTCCCAGACAGTATCGTTTCCTTGAACTCTATCCCTTCTCCACTGCGGTCTCTGGACAGAGCAAGCATCAGATTGTGAAGAAGTGTAACTTGCCCTTTAGTACAAGTACAAATCGTCTGTGTCATTCTGTACTCCCATCAACCAGCCAGGTCAAGATGATCAGACACCTGTCCTTACTACAGTGATTTCCAGTTGTATTATCTTGTTTTTCTCCCTAATATATTAGAACAGTTAATGTTATTACTGTGCAGAAAACTAGCTCCTCTAATTTCAGTAATGCATCAAGAGGCGATATCATTCAATCAGCTCCTCTCCTTACTGGAAAAGGGCTTAGTCCAGGCTCAGTGAGTTGGCTTGGCGACTGAAGGTTTTTAATGCAGAACTTGTTCTGAGGCCCCAGTTTATATAATTCACAGTGCTGCCCATACCATAGATACCCACAAGCATATTGTCCTCTTCACTTATACCGATAAACTGGCCTCTACAGTGTCAGCTGTGGCTCAGTGGACAGCACACTTGCCTTTGAATCAGAAGGTTGTGGGCTCAAGACCAATTCCAGGAACTTGAACACATAAATCTAGGCTGACACTCCAGTGGAATGCTGAGGGAGTGCTGCACTGTCAGAGGTGCCGTCTTTCAGATGAGATGTTAAACCGAGGCACCGTCTGCTCTCTCAGGTGGACGTAAAAGATCCCATGGCACTATTTCGAAGAAGTGCAGGAATTTATCCCTGGTGCCTTGGCCAATATTGAACTGCCTCCATTTAGTGCCTGTTATCAACCTTTGGCCTTTATCTGGTCATTATCACGTTGCTGTTTGTGAGAGTTTGCTGTGTGCAAATTGGCTGCTGCGTTTCCCAAATTACAACAGTGACTGCACTCCAAAAGTACTTCATTGACTGTAAAGCGATTTGAGATGTCCGGTGGTCATGAAAGGCGCTATGTAAATGCAAGTCTTTCTTTCATGTTGTGCATCCCTGATTTTCATCGCTCCACCATTGGCGGCCATGCCTTCACCTGGAATTCCATCACCAAACCTTTTTGCCTCTCTACCTCTCTCTGCTCCTTTAAGACACTCATTAAAACCTACATCTTTGACCAAGCTTTTAGTCCCAATATCTCTTTATGTGGCTCAGTGTCAAGTTCTGTCTGATAACGCTCCTGTGAAGTGCCTTGGGAGGTTTTACTACGTTAAGGGCACTATATAAACACAAATTGTTGTTAGCATTAACCTGGGCATCTGGGTGATAGGTCCTGTTAGACCTCTGCCCCCTTTTCCAGAGTTTCCTTCTGCAGTAATGCCTAACCAAATATGGGGCAGGCTATTTACAGTAACACACAGACAACGGGATGATACATTAAACCGAAGCCCTGCCTGTCCTCTTAGGTGGCCGCAAAGAATCCCTTTGGTACTATTTCGAAGAAAAGCAGTGAAGTTCTCCCTGGTGTCCTGGTCCAATATTTATCCCTCAACCAACACCTAAACAACAGATTATCTGGTCATTATCACATTGCTGTTTGTGGGAACTTGCTGTGCACAATTTGGCTACTGCATTTCCTACCATCATCATAGGCAGTCCCTCAGAATCGAGGAAGACTTGCTTCCACTCCTGAAGTGAGTTCTTTGGTGGCTGAACAATCCAATACGAGAGCCACAGACTCTGTCACAGGTGGGACAGATAATGGTTGAGGGAAGGGGTGGGTCGGACTGGTTCGCCGCATGCTCTTTCCGCTGTCTGCGCTTGATTTCTGCGTACTCTCGGCGATGGGACTCGAGGTGCTCAGTGGGGATGTTGCACTTTATCAGGGAGGCTTTGAGGGTGTCCATGTAGCGTTTCCGCTGCCCACCTTTGGCTCATTTGCCGTGGAGGAGCTCCGAGTAGATCACTTGCTTTGGGAGTCTCGTGTCTGGCATGCGGACTATGTGGCCCGCCCAGCGGAGCTGATTGAGTGTGGTCAGTGCTTCAATGCTGGGGATGTTAGCCTGAATGAGGATGCTGATGTTGGTGCGTCTGTCCTCGCAGAGGAATTGTAGGATCTTGCGGAGACACCATTGGTGATATTTCTCCAGCAACTTGAGGTGTCTACTGTACATGATCCAGGTCTCTGAGCCATACAGGAGGGCAGATATTATTACAGCCCTGTAGACCATGAGCTTGGTGGCAGTTTGGAGGGCCTGGTCTTCAAACACTCTTTTCCTCAGGCAACCGAAGGCTGCACTGGCACACTGGAGGCAGTGTTGGATTCGTTGTTGATGCCTGCTCTTGTTGATAGGAGGCTCCCGAGATATGGGAAGTGGTCCACATTGTCCAGGGCCGCGCCATGGATCTTGACGACTGGGGGGCAGTGCTGTGCGGTGAGGACAGGCTGGTGGAGGACCTTTGTCTTATGGATGTTTAGCGTAAGGCCTATGCTTTCGTGTGCCTCAGTAAATACGTCGACTATGTCCTGAAGTGCGGCCTCTGTATGTGGCAGACGCAGGTGTCGTCCGCGTACTGTAGCTCGACGACAGAGGTTGGGGTGGTCTTGGATCTGGCCTGGAGACGGCGAAGGTTGAACAGGTTCCCACTGGTTCTGTAGTTTAGTTCTACTCCAGCTGGGGGAGCTTGTTGACTGTGAGGTGGAGCATGGAGGCGAGAAAGATTGAGAAGAGGGTTGGGACGATGACGCATAGCTGTTTGACCCCGGTCCGGACGTGAATTGGGTCTGTGATGGATCCGTTGGTAGGGATTACGGCCTGCATGTCATCGTGGAGCAGGCAGAGGATGGTGATGAACTTTTGTGGGCATCCGAAATGGAGGAGGAACTCCATAGACCCTCGCGGTTGACAGTGTCAAAGGCCTTTGTAAGGTCGAAGAAGGCCATGTATAAGGGCTGGTGCTGTTCTCTGCATTTTCCTGTAGCTGTCACGCTGCAAAAATCATGTCCGTTGTGCCCCGTAGGGGACGAAATCCGCACTGTGACTCCGGGAGGAGCTCCTCGGCCACGGGTTGAGGAGGATTCTAGCGACGACTTTCCCAGTGGCTGATAGCAGGGAGATTCCTCTGTAGTTGCCGCAGTCAGACTTAGAAACATAGAAACATAGAAAATAGGTGCAGGAGTAGGCCATTCGGCCCTTCGAGCCTGCACCGCCATTCAATGAGTTCGTGGCTGAACATGCAACTTCAGTACCCCATTCCTGCTTTCTCGCCATACCCCTTGATTCCCCCTAGTAGTAAGGACTACACCTAACTCCTTTTTGAATATATTTAGTGAATTGGCCTCAACACCTTTCTGTGGTAGAGAATTCCACAGGTTCACTCTCTGGGTAAAGAAGTTTCTCCTCATCTCGGTCCTAAATGGCTTACCCCTTTTCCTAAGGCTGTGGCCCCTGGTTCTGGACTTCCTCAACATTGGGAACATTCTGCCTCGGTATCCTTGATGAGTGTTTCCCCATTCTTGGCCAGCAGTGGGGTGGGGCCTTGGGTATTTGGCCCGTAGGTGGCCTTGACTGCGATGAAGAATCCTCACACATCATGGTTGTTAGCCAGCTGCTGTATCTCCTGTGCTTTCTTCATCTACCACCTGTTCTTTAGGTCCCGGGTTTTTTGTTGGACCTCAGCCTTGAGCCGTCTGGAATGCTTTTTTGCTGTTCCAGCATTGAGTTGTTGTTTAAGGCTCAGAAATGCCCTGCGCTTGCGATCTATTAGCTCTTGGATCTCCTGATCATTTTCTACATAACAATAGTGACTACACCTTAAAGTATTTCATTGGCTTTGGGCCATCCTCAGGTTATAAAAAGGCACAATATAAATGCAAGTTTCCTTGGTACCTAGCATCTGTCATACTCTTGTAGACACGATGTGAATATGGCTGGTCCAGTTAAGCTTCTGGTCCCCGAGGATGTTAAGTGCAGCTGTGCTCAGTGGGCAGCACACCCACCTCTGTGTCAGAAGGTTGTGGGTTCAAGACTCACTCCAGGAACTTGAGCACATAAATCTAGGCTGACACTCCAGTGCAGTGCTGAGGGAGTGCTGCACTGTTGGAGGTGTGGTCTTTCGGATGAGATGTTAAACCGAGGCCCCGTCTGCCCTCTCAGGTGGATGTAAAAGATCCCATGGTGCTATTTTGAAGAAAAGCATGAATTTATCCCTGATGCCCTGGCCAATATTTATCCCTCAACCAATATAACAAAAACAGATTATCTGGTCATTATCACATTGCTGTTTGTGGGAGTTTGCTGTGCGCAAGTTTCCCAAATCACAACAGTGACTACACTCCAAAAGTACTTCATTGACTGTAAAGCACTTTGAGATGCCTGGTGGTCGTGAAAGACACTATATAAATGCAAGTCTTTCTTTTGATTGTGAGGAACTTAACAGTGATGATGCCATGAAGGTCGGGTATAGACGGTTCTGATGTAGGACTGTCCACCTGAAACGTTAACTCTGTTTTTCTCTCCACAGATGCTGCCTGACCCGCTGAGATTTCCAGCATTTTCTGTTTTTATTTCAGATTCCAGCATCCGCGGTATTTTGCTTTTGTGTCAGGTATAGATTGGCCATTTAATTATGTATCCCAAAGCACTTCACAGTCGCTGAATTATTTTGAAGTGTCATCGCTGTTGCTACATTGGCAAGCACAGCAGCCAATTATGCACAAAGCAAGTTCTGACAAACAGCACTAATAAATGACCAGTTCATCTTTTATTGACGGTGTAAGCTGGGAAGGAATGCTGGCCTGTACACGAGGACAACTCCCCGCTTGCTTCACTGAGTGCCATGGGATCTTTAACACCCGCACAAGTTTAGCATCTGACCCGAAAGACGACCATGCAGCACTAACTCAGTATTGTACTAAGGTGTCAGCCTAGATTGCATGCTCCAAGGCCTGGTAGTGGAGTTTGAACCCCCATCTTTCTGATTCAGAAGCTAGTGTGTTAAGAAGGAGCCAAACTGGTACACACATCAGTGGCTCGGCTAGAAAGGGTGTTTTGAGGCCGGACAACAATGTTGGACGAAAAAAAGGGAAAGAATTTACATGTAATACAATTTATTGGGGAAGAGTAGTGGATAAATGGGGTTGATGGAAGAGCAAATAAAGGCGTCAGGAAGTCAATGGTCCTTCTGGGGAAAAGAGAGACACACACACACACAGAAATTCATATCCTGCAAAACATACTCAAGTTCTGATGAAAGGTCACTGACCTGAAACATTAACTCTGTTTCTCTCTCCACAGATGCTGCCTGACCTGCTGAGTATTTCCAGCGTTTTCTGTTTTTATTACCCAACTCACAGATTGAACAGTTACTGTTACATCAGGTACCTGACAGGACATGGTTAAAGGTGAACATATGTTTGTATCACTTACATATTTGTATAATCTTACAGCACAGACGGAGGCCAGTCGGCCCATCATGCCTGTGCCGGCTCTTTTAAAAAATCGATCCAATGAGTCCCACTCCCCTGCTCTTTGCCCATAGCCCTGCTTTTTTTCCCTTTTCAAGTATATGTCCAATTCCCTTTTGAAAGTTACCATTGAACCTATTGCCACCTTTCAGGCAGTACATTCCAGCTCAAACAACTCGCTGCATAAAACAAATGACTCTTCATCTCTCCTCTGGCTCTTTTGCCGATCACCTTGTTAATGTTTTGAGATTCCAGTTGAAGAATAAGAAAGTGTCCTGTTTTCTATGCTGTAAATTCTATGTAATTCCATGTTTCCCTGTTTGTGGGTCCTAACTATGAGCAAAACGCATGCTACACTTACTTACATAACACTTCAAAGTAGCTCATTGTATGGGAAACACTTTGGTCTGCCTGAGAGGCCTACTCAGGTCCAATATAAATGCAAGTCTTGCTTTACTAATGTTGTTCAAAAAATATCCTTGCAGTAGATATTAAAACTATTTTGTGTCTGACCTGACATCAGACACCTGCGGCTGGATTTCCGGTTGTCTAATGCCTCAGTTAGCGGCCAGAGGGGGCGTTAATGGGAGCGTAAGAGGTTACCGACTGGAAGTGCGGCTTTTAGCGCCCCGACGGAAAATTCATTAGAAGCTCACTGGGGGCGCAAACCAGTAGCGCCTGGCTGCTCATGATCAGTCTAATCATGACGTATTCCTGGTGCAATGCCCACGCTCGCGCCCCGATCGGAAAGTTAGGTGCGGCTGCCTCATGTAGCAGCCACCAAGAATACCATCTAAAAAAACAGTGGGTACAGGCTTGCAGAGTCATTAACAGGTAGCTACTTAAAGGGATGAGGAAGCGCTTCCCTCGGAGGTCAGAGTCAGTGTTGTGTTCATACTCTGTTTGTTGGTTGCACGAACTCTTACTGGACGGCATTAGGACCCTGTGGGAGCTTTCACAATTACTGTAAACATTCTGGTTCATGCTGGTTTTGGGACACCATTTTGAGAGGTACTATAAAGGACACAGGAAGTTACACTACTCCTGTTTCAGTTAGTCTGTTTATTTACGTACACAACATAATCTGGCGACGAAGATGAATCAAATTAACCTCCCTATCCCCCCACCTTTCCTCTCCACACCCAGGGACCCTCCAATTCTGTGGCCGAGATGGATAAAAAGCTTTTCTATGTACATCACGGCGAGCGGGTTAGACGGTGACAACGTAATACCAGCTCATCGCCATGCAATACTTATCCACTGCCTCGGCACCGAAGGTCAATGCATCTTTGGCCAAATCGAAGACACGGAGTCCTACGACAAAGCAGTAAGCGCCCAAGAGAAATATTTTGGGCCAAAGAAAAGTATCATAATGGAGAGATACAAATTTCATCAAAGGGGGCAAGGGAATGGTGAAGCAATCAAACAGTATATCATTTCATTCTCATCATCATAGGCAGTCCCTCAGAATCGAGGAAGACTTGCTTCCACTCGTAACATGAGTTCTTAGGTGGCTGAACAGTTCAATACGAGAACCACAGTCTCTGTCACAGGTGGGGCAGGTAGTCGTTGAGGAAAGGGGTTGGTAAGACTGGTTTGCCGCACGCTCTTTCCGCTTCCTGCGCTTGATTTCTGCATTTTCTTGGCGACGAGACTCGAGGTGCACAGCGCCCCCCCGGATGCGCTTCCTCCAATTAGGGTGGTCTTTGGCCAGGGTCTCCCAGGTGTTAGTGGGGATGTTGCACTTTATCAGGGAGGCTTTGAGGGTGTCCTTGCAACGTTTCTTCTGCCCACCTTTGGCTCGTTTGCCGTGAAGGAGTTCCGAGTAGAGCGCTTGCTTTGGGAGTCTCATGTCTGGCATGCGAACTATGTGGCCTGCCCAGCAGAGCTGATCAAGTGTGGTCAGTGCTTCGATGCTGGGGATGTTGGCCTGGTCGAGGATGCTAATGTTGGTGCGACTGCCCTCCCAGGTACATTAAGTGAACTGGCCGCTTTGTGTAACTTTGGAGCACTCACAGAGGAAATGATCAGGGATCAAATTATTGAGAAAACAACGATCCCCCCACATTCGGGAACACTTGCTAATGGAGGATGAAAAATTGACATTGGACAAAGCAACTAATTTAGCCATCCAAATCGAATCAGCGCTTTCCGATTCAAAAGCGATCAGGTCTCCTGCTCCCCCTTTGCAGTAGACTTCAGTTACAGCCCAAAGCAGAAATCACAGCAGAGGCTCAGAGCTAGTAATAAGCCACCCACTACGGATCATGGCCTAACTTCCACTGCTTCAACTGTGGTGACAAATCACATTCAGCAAAGAGTCCTAACTTCCCTGCACGTGGGAAGAAATGGTCTGCATGTCGTAAAATGAACCATTTTGCTAGTGTCTCTCGTTCATCGCAGCATATTTGACATGTGGACAACCCCGATAGTGATGAACTGAGTATGGTTTACACCGTTAATGACATTTCACACATCGGTTCGGGCAAATGCAAGGACTGTGAGGTAAACATTGATGGCACACCCATCTGCCTCCTCATTGACCTTGGAGCCAAAGTCTCCATATTGAGAGAGGCTGTGTACAAAACCCACTTCACGCACTGTCAACTGCAGCCCACAACTTCCACTCTACATGCGTACTCCAACTCAAAAAGTGAGGTTCTTAAGGTCGTATCTGTCCCAATATACTAACATTAAAGAACTTTTTCTTTCATGTCACGAAGGGATGAAGCCTCATGAGTGTTGACTGTTATATATGCCGACTATAGATATACTCTCTGTGTAGTCACTGTATAGTTGCATAAGCTGGAGACTTGTTACCTGATGTACTATCAATAAGGTTTACACTGTGTATATACAATGCTGGCACTACTAGAGGGTGCAACTGGTGGAGACCGGGGTTTCCTGCCCCTGTGGCAGAGGCTGTCCACCAGAGGGCACTGCGGTGGGAGACCTGAGGGTCACCTGCATAGGTGTGCAGGGCCCAGTATAAAAGGCTGCCCACCATGCTTGTGCCTCACTCTGGAGTTACGAATAAATGATCAAGGTCACTACAGTTTGAGTACAACACATTGCCTCGTGGAGTCATTCATAAGTGCATTACAGACATAACAACTGGCGACGAGAATACAGACTTTCACGTGATTATAGCTACCCTTGGCACACTAACAGACTTCGCAGAGGGTGATGTTTGGGATGCCTTCACGGAAAGGGTCGAGCAATATTTTGTGGCAAATGACCTGGCAGGCGACACGGACACATTGGCGGAGAAGCGCAAGGCTATACTGCTGACCAGTTGTGGGCCCAAGGTCTACCGCCTCGTCAGGGACTTGCTGGTACCCACGAAGGCCAAGGATAAGACATACGATGAGCTGACTGAACTAATTCACGACCAACTAAAACCAAAACAGAGCATCCTCACGGTCAGGCACAGATTCTACACTCACCGCAGACCTGAGGGCCAGGAGATTGCAAAATACGCTGCCACCCTCAGGAGACTTGCGGCACCATGTGATTTCGGCACGCACCTCAACGAAGCATTGCAAGATATCTTCGTTAGGGGATTTGGCCATGAGGGCCTCCTTCACAAGCTATTACCCACCAACACCACAGTCAACCTGCAGAAGGCCATCAGCTTCAGTCAGGCGTTTATGACCTCGACCTGCAGCACCAAACAAATTATTCATCCTGTGGACTCAAACCCGGTAAGTACTGTACACAGAATGATGTCTTTCACAGGCAAGTCTGTAGAACGTGGCTCTGCCCAGGGCAGAGAGCACAGGCCTCAGGGTTCCAGAACTCAGAGAGCGCCAAGGGATGCTAATCGAGTAGCACCATGCTGGCGTTGCCGAGGAAACCATAGGGCTCACCGGTGTCAATTTGCTGAGTACGTATGCAAAGCCTGTAACACGAAGGGCCACCTCCAGCGTATGTGTAAAAGAAATACGACTCACCGTCTAGCAGAGGAGTTGACAGATGACTTTGAACCCAGCGGGGTATATGATGATTTGGCCAGAGAGGCCGAAGAAGAAGTGTATGGAGTGTATACCTGCACCACCGATTGTCCTCCAGTGAAGATGTAAGTCGAGATAAATGGCATTCCAGTCTTCATGGAAGTGGACACGGGAGCGAGCCAGTCAGTGATGAGCCAGGATGCCTTTGAGAGGCTATGGAATGAAAAACGACCCGAGCTGGTTCCAGTACAGGAAAAGTTGCGCACCTGCATCAAGGAGCTGATCCCAGTCCTTGGTAGTGTGGATGTAAGTGTAATCCATAATGGCGTGGTGCACAAGTTACATCTGTGGATTGCTGCAGATGATGGTCCAACGTTACTCGGAAGAAGGTGGATGGGGAAGATTCAATGGAAATGGGAAGACCTCTTCACTCCAGCAATCGATGTCCCCCGTGCTCAGAGGCAGAGCAAAACCTCACCTTTGCTTGGGGCAGGCACCAGAGAACAGACCAGCGCAGCACCTGAGGCACAGGCCATCCATCACGACTGCGTGGCAATGATCTGACTGGAACGACCTAAAAGTACCTTCCCTGCTCCAGTGGCAGGACTCCTGGGGAGGAAGTTCAAATTCACAGACACTCTTCCAGCTTTTGTGGCAGAATCGCGAGAGAGAAGGATCAAAGCAGTCGATCTCGAGGACAGAGGCAAGATGGCGTCCCTGCTGCAGTGAGGTGCAGCGCGGCTGAAAAAAATGATGACCGCAGCAACATCACAAGGTGCAACGCTGAGGGACCAACACGTGGTGTCGAACAAAGGATCTGATTGGGATAAAGCCAGCAGGGTTCGCTTAAAGGAGACCTGCAACCAATTGAACTTAAAGAGACATTGTATGCATGGCAATCAATGTAATGAACCGATTAAGATTGTGAACAAAACGTTGTTGCGAGATGTCGGGAATAGGGTGTCCCCAAAAGTAGCAAGCGAGCGAATTCGGGAGGGTAAAGGCACTGATCGTGATGCCCCGCCCCAGGTCTCCCCCCAAGTTATAGTCCAGTGACCTCAGGAGGGTGAAGGCACTGATCCTGATACCCTACCCCAAGTCTATCCCACATTGCAGGCACCCGATGGCACTTTTCGCCACGGACCTGGAAATGAAAACAGCGCCAACACGCGCAGTTGGCCGCCGTTGCCCACCACCTGGGTGGAGACGGCGCAGCCCCCAGACCCAATCGCTACCTCGGCCATGCCCGGGAGCGAAAGGTCAGAACCAACGAGTTCCGCAAACGGGACCTGGAACAGCCAGGTTCCCAAAACCGTTAGAGAGCAGGCAGAAGACTCAGCGGCCCTAAAAGGAGAACAGGGAGGCCACACACATCTGTGGCTCTGCCCACCACTGGGCAACGGCAAAGGCCCTGAGTCCTGGCTAGGTGAGCAAACCAAGCCCACCCTGTTAGCAGGGGGCGCAGCGCCGCTATTAGACGACTAGGACCCCGTCCAGTTGCTCTGGAACCTGCGTCCTCACATACCTGTACTGCTACCTCAGTACATACAATGACTGAACCATGAATGCAATCTACACAATCCTGGCGCACGACCGCAAAACGTAACGAATGTAAGTCACTGAACCAAGGTGTCACGATACAAACTATAACTTCCCTCCTTTGTACTTGCACTATGTCTGACCCTGTATGTTAATGTAATGGGCCCGCTGCATGATCTTGCTGTGGGGGGGCGGGAAATGGATGTTTGTAGCCATGGACACACACATGGATCACACCCAGAACCCACTGGAACCTCCACTGCATTATCGAACCATCCAATCTGGTAACCACTACCCAACGTTGTGGTAAAAGGATTTGGGGGTTAACAGGGAGAGAGCCAATCCAAAGTACAGCCAAGGTGCAAGGGCTATTGGCACTTAAGTCTGGGGAGAGCTAAGCCAGAGCACATAGTGCAAAGGTAATCGGCACAAAGGACTTGGGGGAGAGTGATGTTATATATGCAGACTGTAGATATACTCTCTGTGTAATCACTGTATAGTTGCATAAGATGGAGACTTGCTATCTGATGTCAATAAGGTTTACACTGTGTATATACTATGCTGGCACCACTAGAAGGTGCAACTGGTGGAGACCGGGGTTTCCCGCCCCTGTGGCAGAGACTGTCCACCAGAGGGCACTGCGGTGGGAGACCCGAGGGTCAACTGCATAGGTGTGCAGGACCCAGTATAAAAGGCTGCCCAGCATGCTTGAGCCTCACGCTGGAGTTACGAATAAAGGACCAAGTTCACTACAGTTTGAGTACAACACATTGCCTCGTGGAGTCATTCATAAGTGCATTACAGACATAACATTGACCTTTTTGACAAGCTTGGGTTCAAAGTTTACAACCCAACTGGCACACCTGTGTACACGGTGGACTTTGACAAGCAGTATCCCTCAATCTTCACAGTGTTTGGAGTGACAACAAAATTCTGCCGGTTGCACAGCGACTTCACCGTCTCCCATTCATGGTTCACAACCAAGTATCCACAGAATTTTGGGAAAAATGGGGAGATCCGCCCATGCATCGACCTGAAAGAGGTCGTCAATGCCATCATCCCCGACAAGTACCCTCTTCCTACCATTGATGAACTGTCTTCAGAATTCCACGGCTCAATAGTTTTTACAAAACTCGGCATGTTACCTGCAAATACCCTAGCAGAGGACAGCAAACCGCTCACGGCATTCACGATGCATGATGGTCTGCATCAGTATCGACACATGCCCTACGGACTATCTTCTGCACCAAATGCATTTCAGAAGACTGTCACTACTATGCTCGCAGGCATAGAGGGAGCCCTCAATCTGCTTGACGATATCATCATCTATGGACGGACAATGGAAGAACATGACCAGTGACTTCACACAGTTATGGCTAGGCTTGCTACATATAACATTACACTTAATGCTGATAAGTGTACATTCGCTGCTGGAGAAATAAACTTTCCAGACTACAGAGTCACAGCACAGACGCTTGACAACATTGATGTGATCCAGCGAATGCAGGAGGCTACCAACGTCGAAGAACTTTCATCATTCCTCAGCACTTGCAACTTCTATCTGAAGTTTGTCCCACATTGCGCACATTGCCGAACCACTTCACAAGTTGCTGCGCAAGGATGTCCCTTGGGAATGGACAGATTCCCAGGCTGAGGCATTCACCACGCTTAAGGAGAAAATCACATCCCCTCCTATCCTCACGCACTTTGATCCGAATGCCACTATGTACGTCACCATAGATGCATCAGACACCGCCATGAGTGCTGTGCTCTCGCAATGGATTGGTGGCCTGGAACGCCCAGTCGCCTTCGCCTCTCGCATGCTCTCGTCTGCAGAACGTAAATACTCTACAGAGGAACACGAAGCACTCGCTTGCATCTACGCATGTGAACGCTGACACATCTACCTCTATGGCAGGAAATTTACTCTCCGTACAGATCATCAAGCGTTACCTATGCTACTCGCTACAATTGGATCTGGGCACAGACCACTACCAATCAGCCAATGGTCAGATCGCCTTCATCAGTATAACTTTGATGTACAGTACTTTGCTGATTGTCGCAACCACGTAGCTGACATGCTCAGCCGCTCGACACCTGCTTCGGACTCTGGTGCTGACTTGTTCACAGATGATGACACATATGTAATGTTGACCATCACTTAGTCCATCAGAAACCTTGTCTCCTGCGACGAACTCAAATTCGAATCACAGAGTGTTGCTACGCTTCAGCACGTGAGCCACTTCCTCCAGACTGAGTGGCCTAAGCAAATTCCGGAAGAGCTGAAAACCTTCCACAGACTTTGCGAGGAATTTTCTGTTTGGAATGATGGCTGCCGAACTCATGGTGATAGAGCAGTAAATCCCAAGTCGCTTCAACAACGTGTTCTCTCATTGGCACACGATGGACACCCTGGCATTGTCCGCATGAAGCGGAGATGTCGCGATTCAGTTTGGTGGCCTGGGATTGACACACGCATCGAGGAGTTTGTCTCACACTGTGAAGAAAGCAGTCTGAGCAAAAAGGCCACAATCATCCGACCAGCGCCGATGAAGCCCATGCCATGGCTACATCATCATCATAGGCAGTCCCTCGGAATCGAGGAACACTTGCTTCCACTCTAAAAATGAGTCCCTAGGTAGCTGAACAGTCCAATATGAGAACCACAGTCCCTGTCACAGGTGGGACAGATAGACGTTGAGGGAAAGGGTGGGTGGGACTGGTTTGCCGCACACTCTTTCTGCTGCCTGCGCTTGATTTCTGCATACTCTCGGAGATGGGATTCGACGTGTTCCGTGCCCTCCCGATGCACTTCCTCCACTTAGGGTGGTCTTTAGCCAAGGACTCCCAGGTGTCAGTGGGGATGTTGCACTTTATCAGGGAGGCTTCGAATGTGTCCTTGTAACGTTTCCTCTGCCCATCTTTGGCTAATTTGCCGTGAAGGCGTTCTGAGTAGACCGCTTGCTTTGGGAGTCTCGTGTCTGGCATGCGGACAATGTGGCCTGCCCAGTGGAGCTGATCAAGTGTGGTCAGTGGTTCAATGCTGGGGATGTTGGCATGGTCGAGGACGCTAACGTCCATGGCAACAACTTCAGTCTTCGGTCCAGTTGAAGCAGCTCCACAGCACCAGCATTTCCTTGTTGTAGTACATGACCTGCATTCCAAATGATGAGAAATCGCTACAAGTTCAGTGGATGAATTAACTGTGCAAATAGATGTTAACAAATATGATGTGATTGGGATTACGGAGACGTGGCTCCAGGATGATCAGGGCTGGGAACTCAACATCCAGGGGTATTCAACATTCAGGAAGGATAGAATAAAAGGAAAAGGAGGTGGGGTAGCAAAGCTGGTTAAAGAGGAGATTAATGCAATAGTTAGGAAAGACATTAGCTTGGATGATGTGGAATCTATATGGGTAGAGCTGCAGAACACCAAAGGGAAAAAAATGTTAGTGGGAGTTGTGTACAGACCTCCAAACAGTAGTAGTGATGTTGGGGAGGGCATCAAACAGGAAATTAGGGGTGCATGCAATAAAGGTGCAGCAGTTATAATGGGTGACCTTAATATGCACATAGATTGGGCTAGCCAAACTGGAAGCAATACGGTGGAGGAGGATTTCCTGGAGTGCATAAGGGATGGTTTTCTGGACCAATATGTCGAGGAACCAACTAGGGGGGAGGCCATCTTAGACTGGGTGTTGTGTAATGAGAGAGGATTAATTAGCAATCTCATTGTGCGAGGCCCCTTGGGGAAGAGTGACCATAATATGGTGGAATTCTGCATTGGGATGGAGAATGAAACAGTTAATTCAGAGACCATGGTCCAGAACTTAAAGAAGGGTAACTTTGAAGGTATGAGGCGTGAATTGGCTAGGATAGATTGGCGAATGATACTTAAGGGGTTGACTGTGGATGGGCAATGGCAGACATTTAGAGACCGCATGGATGAACTACAACAATTGTATATTCCTGTCTGGCGTAAAAATAAAAAAGGGAAGGTGGCTCAACCGTGGCTATCTAGGGAAATCAGGGATAGTATTAAAGCCAAGGAAGTGGCATACAAATTGGCCAGAAATAGCAGCGAACCCGGGGACTGGGAGAAATTTAGAACCCAGCAGAGGAGGACAAAGGGTTTGATTAGGGCAGGGAAAATGCAATACGAGAAGAAGCTTGCAGGGAACATTAAGGCGGATTGCAAAATTTTCTATAGGTATGTAAAGAGAAAAAGGTTAGTAAAGACAAACATAGATCCCCTGCAGTCAGAATCAGGGGAAGTCATAATGGGGAACAAAGAAATGGCAGACCAATTGAACAAGTACTTTGGTTCGGTATTCACTAAGGAGGACACAAACAACCTTCCGGATATAAAAGGGGTCAGAGGGTCTAGTAAGGAGGAGGAACTGAGGGAAATCTTTATTAGTCGGGAAATTGTGTTGGGGAAATTGATGGGATTGAAGGCCGATAAATCCCCAGGGCCTGATGGACTGCATCCCAGAGTACTTAAGGAGGTGGCCTTGGAAATAACGGATGCATTGACAGTCATTTTCCAACATTCCTTGACTCTGGATCAGTTCCTATGGAGTGGAGGGTAGCCAATGTAACCCCACTTTTTAAAAAAGGAGGGAGAGAGAAAACAGGGAATTATAGACCGGTCAGCCTGACATCGGTAGTGGGTAAAATGATGGAATCAATTATTAAGGATGTCATAGCAGTGCATTTGGAAAGAGGTGACATGATAGGTCCAAGTCAGCATGGATTTGTGAAAGGGAAATCATGCTTGACAAATCTTCTGGAATTTTTTGAGGATGTTTCCAGTAGAGTGGATAAGGGAGAACCAGTTGATGTGGTATATTTGGACTTTCAGAAGGCGTTCGACAAGGTCCCACACAAGAGATTGATGTGCAAAGTTAGAGCACATGGGATTGGGGGTAGTGTACTGACATGGATTGAGAACTGGTTGTCAGACAGGAAGCAAAGAGTAGGAGTAAATGGGTACTTTTCAGAATGGCAGGCAGTGACTAGTGGGGTACCGCAAGGTTCTGTGCTGGGGCCCCAGCTGTTTACACTGTACATTAATGATTTAGATGAGGGGATTAAATGTAGTATCTCCAAATTTGCGGATGACACTAAGTTGGGTGGCAGTGTGAGCTGCGAGGAGGATGCTGTGAGGCTGCAGAGCGACTTGGATAGGTTAGGTGAGTGGGCAAATGCATGGCAGATGAAGTATAATGTGGATAAATGTGAGGTTATCCACTTTGGTGGTAAAAACAGAGAGACAGACTATTATCTGAATGGTGACAGATTAGGAAAAGGGGAGGTGCAAAGAGACCTGGGTGTCATGGTACATCAGTCATTGAAGGTTGGCATGCAGGTGCAGCAGGCGGTTAAGAAAGCAAATGGCATGTTGGCCTTCATAGCAAGGGGATTTGAGTACAGGGGCAGGGAGGTGTTGCTACAGTTGTACAGTTGCATTGGTGAGGCCACACCTGGAGTATTGTGTACAGTTTTGGTCTCCTAACCTGAGGAAGGACATTCTTGCTATTGAGGGAGTGCAGCGAAGGTTCACCAGACTGATTCCCGGGATGGCGGGACTGACCTATCAAGAAAGACTGGATCAACTGGGCTTGTATTCACTGGAGTTCAGAAGAATGAGAGGGGACCTCATAGAAACATTTAAAATTCTGACGGGGTTAGACAGGTTAAATGCAGGAAGAATGTTCCCAATGTTGGGGAAGTCCAGAACCAGAGGTCACAGTCTAAGGATAAGGGGTAAGCCATTTAGGACCGAGATGCGGAGGAACTTCTTCACCCAGAGAGTGGTGAACCTGTGGAATTCTCTACCACAGAAAGTTGTTGAGGCCAATTCACTAAATATATTCAAAAAGGAGTTAGATGACGTCCTTACTACTAGGGGGATCAAGGGGTATGGCGAGAAAGCAGGAATGGGGTACTGAAGTTTCATGTTCAGCCATGAACTCATTGAATGGCGGTGCAGGCTAGAAGGGCCGAATGGCCTACTCCTGCACCTATTTTCTATGTTTCTATGTTTCTATGTTTCTATACCGTTCAACAAAGCACACGCTAACGGGGAAGACACCCATTGAGCTGGCTACTGGACATTCTCAGAGCCCCAGCCAAACCAAGCATGAAGATAAGCACACTTGCATCCCAGATTTCGGAACGCCAACGAAAAGCGAAGTTGTACACGAACATAAAACGACGCGCTCAAAAGCTCCAGCTGAAGAACGGAGATTGGGTCAGAATTAAGCGCCCAGACTGGAGTCATAAGCTTGCATCTTCACTTTTGCCTCCAAAACAGATTGGGCGAAAGTTCAGCCCTCACACCTACGAGCTCAATGATGGGACTCGATGGAACGCTCGTAGACTGATCCCGACTCAGGCCAACAGTCCAGCAGGATGGAACAGTGGCATCGTTCTGTTCCCAACTGAAAACCTCCATTAAACACCGCAAGCTCCACGCCGGTCTCAGCGTATCAGAACACGGCCTGGCTATCTCAAGGACTTAGGGGCCGAAATTGGTGAAACACTTTGGGGGGGAGGAAAGATCGCTGTGGGGGGGGGAAATGAGATCGCTGTGGGGGGGAGGGGGGTGAGATCGCTGTGGGGGGGGAGGAGAGATCGCTGTGGGGGGGGCGGTGGGGGGGCGATGAGATCGTTGTGGGGGGGGAGGAGAGATCGCTGTGGGGGAGGGGTGAGATCGCTGTGGGGGGGGAGGAGAGATCGCTGTGGGGGGAGGTGAGATCGCTGTGGGGAGGGGGCTGAGATCGCTGTGGAGGGGGGTGAGATCGCTGTGGGGGGGGGGTGAGATCGCTGTGGGGGGGGAGGAGAGATCACTGTGGGGGGGGGTGAGATCACTGTGGGGGGGGTGAGGAGGAGAGATCGCTGTGGTGTGGGGGGGTGGGGGGGGGCGTGAGATCGCTGTGGGAGGGGAAGAGATCGCTGTGGGGAGGAAACATACTAAGAACATAAGAAATAGGAGCAGGAGTAGGCCAAACGGCCCCTAGAGCCTGCTCCGCCATTTAATACGATCATGGCTGATCTGATCATGGACTCAGGTCCACTACCCCGCCCGCTCCCCATAACCCTTTATTTCCTTATCAGTTAAGAAACAGTCTATCTCGGTCATAAATTTATTCAATGACCCAGCTTCCACAGCTCTCTGGGGCAGAGAATTCCACAGATTTACAACCCTCTGAGAGAAGAAATTCCTCCTCATCTCAGATTTACATGGGCAGCCCCTTATTCTAAGATTATGCCCCCTAGTTCTAGTCTCCCCTATCAGTGGGAACATCCTCTATGCATCCACCTTGTCAAGCCCCCTCATAATAGAAACATAGAAACATAGAAAATAGGTGCAGGAGTAGGCCATTCGGCCCTTCGAGCATGCACCACCATTCAATAAAATCATGGCTGATCATTCACCTCAGTACCCCTTTCCTGCTTTCTCTCCATACCCCTTGACCCCTTTAGTCATAAGGGCCA